>NW_012102632.1:2611805-2651952 GCF_000951045.1 Mandrillus leucophaeus | reverse complement strand
GCACGATCTCGGCTCACTGCAACCTCTGCCTCCTGGGTTCAAGTGATTCTCCTGCCTCAGCCTCCCAAGTAGCTGGGATTACAGGCACCTGCCACCACGCCCTGCTAAATTTTTGTATTTTTTTTAGTAGAGACGAGGTTTCACCGTGATAACCAGGATGGTCTCTATCTCTTGACCTTGTGATCTGCCTGCCCCTGCCTCCCAAAGTGCTAGGATTACCAGTGTGAGCCACCAAGTCCAGCCGTCTGTTTGTTTTTTAATGAACATTTTGGAAAAATTTGAAATTCACATAAAAGTTGCAAAGATAATACTAATAGTTCCCACATATCCTTTATCCAGTTCCCCCTAATGTTAGGATCTTACATTACCATGGCACATTTAACAAAACTAAGAAACACTGATATATTACTATTAAATAGACTCCAAACTTTTTTTACTGGTTTTTCCAGTGATATCTGTGATATCTATTTTCTGTTCTAGGATCCAATCCAGGATACCACACTGTGTCTCTATAGACTCCTCTTTTTTTTTTTTTTCAGTTGGAGTCTCACTCCGTCGCCCAGGCTGGAGTGCAATGGCACTATCTGAGCTCACTGCAACCTCTGCCTCCTGGGTTCAAGTGATTCTCCTGCCTCAGCCTCCTTAGTAACTGGGATTACAGGCATGTGCCACCATGCTGGCTAATTTTTGTATTTTTAGTAGAGACGGAGTTTCACCATGTTGACCACGCTGGCCTTGAACTCCTGACCTTGTAATCCGCCCGCCTCGGCCTCCCAAAGTGCTGAGATTACAGGTGTAAGCCACTGTGCCCGACCTATAGGCTCCTCTTAAATGTGAAAATTTCCTCAGACTTTTTGTTTTTGATGACCTTGACAGTTTCGAGAAATACTGGTTGGATATTTTGTAGAATGTCCCCAAATTTATGTTTGATGTTTTCCTAGGATTATGGGTTTTGGGGAACCAATACCACAAAGATTAAATGCCTTTTCATCACATGATATCAAGGTGTGCTATCAACTTATCACCTTAACCTTGATCACCTGGCCCAGCTAATTTTTGTATTTTTAGTAGAGACGGGGTTTCACCACGTTGCCCAGGATGGTCTCGATCTCCTCACCTCGTGATCTTTCTGCCTTGGCCTCCCAAAGTGCTGGAATTAATCAAATGATTTTTAAGCAGTATTGTGACATCAGATTTCCTTTTTAAGGTTAATATGCTGGCTGTATCGAATGTACCAAATGGAGACAGGAGTAGATACGGATACATCAGTAAAAAGGTTGTGGCTGGGGCCAGGCGCAGTGGCTCACGCCTGTAATCTCAGCACTTTGGGAGGCCGAGGCGGGTGGATCACGAGGTCAGGAGATCAAGACAAGTTTGACCAACATGGTGAAACCCCGTCTCTACTAAAAATACGAAAAAAATTAGCCGGGCGTGGTGGCAGGTGTCTGTAGTCCCAGCTACTTGGGAGGCTGAGGCGGGAGAATAGCTTGAACCCAGGAAGCGGAGGCTACAGTGAGCTGAGATCTCGCCACTACACTCCACCCTGAGCAACAGAGCAGGACTCCACCTCAAAAAAAAAAAAAAAATGTTCTATCAGTGGTTGGCATAAAAGTTAAGAATGAGAAAAGTGGGTAGATTAAGAGGCATTTAACAAATAAAACTGTCAGGATTTGTCCATTTTTAGTTGAATAGAAGGAAGGAAGAAGGTTTGAGAATGACTGCCAGGAACCAAGTTTCTGGTTGAGAAGCTGATTGGATATCAACAAGGGTGAAAGCAAAAGTACACTGAAGAGGCAGGCAGAGCAGCCTGAGGACTTGCTGATGGAGGCAACCCCAGCGCTATGGAGGAGGAAGAATGCTGTGGGTCAGATGCGCCTGCGGAATTCCGGAGGCATCGATTTTCTGTGTATCCATATCTACTCTGATGATTCTGCACCCTGGACAGAACCCTTTAAAAATAAAACACCCCTGTCCAGTTAGGTAAAGCTTTGATTCCCTTGAGGGAAAATCTTCCTCATTTGCTCGAAAATCCTTGGGAGTAACAACAATGTAGTATTCATACTCTGCATTTCCATCAAGGATTGTACTTTCAAAGCACCAGCACTTGTACATGCAACACTAGGTGTGAAGTTCATTATGGTTTTGAGTCCCCAGAGAGCTCTGTGGACATTTCACCAATTTTGTTTAAGCCTCAGTAGCCATATTACCAAGGCAGAGATCAAGATCCTAAAAAAAAGACTCAGTAACATAAGAGGTTTCAGATATTGGGAAGAGAGAGTGTGGTTGACACTGCAGGGAAGCTTCTTGAGCAAGGGAAAGATGAAGTCAAGCTGTTCACAGGGAAGTAAATTGTGAAAGTCCTTGGAGCCCATTTTAAGAACTTGGATTATTTCTCTGTGTGCAGCAGAAACCACTGAGTTGTGAACGGAGAGGGAACACAAGTGATCTTACATTTTGAAGGATCCTTCTGACTGCAGGTTGGGAACAAATTGCAGAGGAGCAAGGAAATAAGCCAGACGACCAGCTAGGAGATCACTGCAAAATCTGTACAAGGGACTTCAAGTGGCTTGAGTCAGGATAGCAGTTAGTTTAATAAGTAATTTTTGTATTTTAAATTATATATATTAATTTTATATAAAATATAATTTATATGTTAATTTTTATATAAGTATACATAATTTATATATAAGCATGTATATAATTAAATATATAAATTATATATAATTATATATATAATATACATATATTTTGAGACAGAGTCTTGCTCTGTCACCAGACTGGAATGCAGTGGCGTGATCTCAGCTCACTGCAACCTCCACCTCCTGGGTTCAAGCGATTCTCCTGCCTCAGCCTCCTGAGTAGCTGGGATTACAGACACGTGCCACCACGCCCAGCTAATTTTTTATTTTTAGTAGAGATGGGGTTTCACCATGTTGGTCAAGATGGTCTCAATCTCTTGACCTCGTCATCCACCCGCCTCGGCCTCCCAAAGTGCTGGGGGTGAGGGCATGACCCACTGTGCCTGGCCCTGGATGTATTTTGATGAAAGAACCACACAGTTTTGCCTGATGGACTGAATGCGTATAGTGAAAGAAAGAAAAGAGTCAGTGGGTCCAGAGGATTTCCACCTTTAGTGGGTAAAAAGATGGAAATGCAATTAACTAAGATGGTGAAAGATTCAGGGGTTAGAGGTTCAGATATTCAGATTTAGACAGTAAATCTGAAGTGCTTGTTAAACATCCAAATAGACATCAGGTCAGCAATTGGATATTTGAGTCTGGAGTTGAAGGGAGAGGTCTTGTCTGGAGATATGATTTTGGGAGTCATCAGCACATGGTGGATCGTAAAAGCCTTGCTACTGAAAGAGATATCTAGCACCTGAAGGCAGGTAAGGAAAAGAAGTAAGCCAAAAACTAGCCAGGGCACTCCAATATTTAGAGTTAGAGAGTTTAGCTTGGGGAGATGAGGAAGATTCATCAAGGGAAGCAGAGTAATCAGTGACATGGGAGGAGAACCAAGACAGAGTAGTATCCCAGAAGTCAAATTAAAATATGTAGAAAGTCATATAAAAGTCATATAAAAATAAAAGAAAGTCAGATAAAAAAAAAAGTCTACATAAAATATGTAGAAAGTCACTGTGTCGAATGTCACATCAAGGAAGTTGAGGACTGAGAATTCATCCCTGAACTTAGTAGTGGGGATGAGAGTCTGTCTGATTGATACATGTTCAAGAGACAATGAGAGGAGAGGAATTGGAGACAGCAAGTATTATAGACAGCTCTTTTGAGGATTTTTTCTATGAAGGGAAGCAAAAAAATAGGGTAGTCACTGAGAGACTGTGTGTTTGGTTTTTTGTTTGTTTGTTTTTTACCATAGGAGAAACTATAGCAAGATCAGGTGCTAATAGAACTGGCTTATTAGAGATGGGAAATTGTATGATGCAGAGTACTTTCCTCCTGCAGAGGAAATAAGAAAAAGGTCTAACATGCAAATGTAGGGGTTGGCCTTAGAATAACTGATTCACCATAATAGCAGGAAGGGAAAATGAACCAGTGTAGATGGCAGCAGGGGAGGTAGATATGGCAGAGAGAGGATGCAGAAGTTCTCAGTGAAATAGGAAGCAAGGTCAATGGAAATGAGGTTGTGTCAAAATAATTGTGTTGCAAGAGTTTATAATACTAAACTCTCTATATACATTCTTCTGTTGCTCAAATAGCCTAGTCATCCACCTCCTACTTTAAAACAGTGTAAGGAATCATGGGTCATGGTGTGGATCTCACATGAGCTGGTCAGGCTTAGCTTTTAAGGCAATAAATTGTAGCCCTAGGCTCAGTCAGCTGTCTTGAAAATGCTGCCTCTAGTCATAAGGCAGATGAATCCACAAAAACCCAAACTGTAGAAAAACGATTTAGCATTGCCCTGTCCTAGTGATGGGATCCTAATAGCAGAAATAACCACACAGCAGAAATAGCCACACAGAGCTCCCAATTATAGATAAAGGATTTGTTGTATTTTCATGTTCTGTGGGATGTTACAAAGCAACGTTTCCCTGTGAGCAACTTTGCACACTATGCAAAACGTGTCCAGATCCAAAAGAGTGGCAAGCAGTTTAAGTTGGGGACAATACAACTGGGAGGACACATATAAAAGGGTGGAAGGTGAAAAAGAGGGAGTATGGGAATGACCACCTGGCCACCAAAGGTCCTCACCATCAGTGGGGAAACCAGTTTCACCTAGCTGACCTTCATGCAGAGTTTCAGCCTGTGAAAGGGATGGGGAAGGAAGCAGAGGGTCTAAGTGGCCCCATGTGATCAGAAGGAAGTGGTGCAGTAGGAGGACGCCCAGTGACTGAGAGCCAGTGAGAACTACTGGGAGGTCAGATGCCCCCAACTCTGTGACATTGGGCACGTTTCTTAGTTGTTTTAAGCCTGTTTCTTCAACAGTAGTAAAAGAGGGAAAATATCTACTTCAGAGGGTCATCATGAAGATTAAAAATTATGTATCTAAAGTTTTTCGCACATGGACAACGACCATTAAATAGCCACACACTCTCTCATGCTGTATTAGTCTATTTTCTGTTGTTTATAACGAAATACCTAAAATGGGTGATCTGTAAAGGAAAGAAATGTATTTTTGTACTGCTATGGAAGTCAGGAAGTCCAAGGTTGAGGAGGTGTATCTGGTGAGGGCCTTCTTTTTTTCTTTTTTTTTTTTTTTGAGACGAGGTCTCACTCTGTCACCCAGGCTGGGGTGCAGTGGCGCGATCTCGACTCACTGCAACCTCCACCTCCTGGGTTCAAGTGATTCTCCTGCCTCAGCCTCCCGAGCAGCTGGGACTACAGGTGCACACCACCACGCCTGGCTAATTTTTGTATATTTTTTTTTTTTCCAGAGAGACAGGGTTTCACCATATTGGCCAATGTCTTGAACTCCTGACCTCGTGATCTACCCATCTTGGCCTCCCAAAGTGCTGGGATTATAGGAGTGAGCCACTGCACCTGGCCTTGGTGAGGGCCTTCTTGCTAGTAGGGACTCTGTGGAATCCTAAGGCAGTGCAGGGTATCAACGGCAAGAGGACTGAGCATGCTAGCTCAGGTCTCTTCCTCTCCTTATAAAGCCACCAATTCCCCTCCCATGATAACCCATTAATCCATTAACCCATTAATGTATTAATCCATAAATGGATTAATTCATTTATGAGAGCAGAGCCCTCATGATCAAATTAGCTCTTAAAGGCCCAACCTCTCAACACTGTTGCACTGGGGATTAAGTTTCAACATGAGTTTTGGAGCAGTCAAACCACAACACATGCTATTACTGAGAATATGATGTTCAGCCTCACCCCAGCCTCATTTGCTACCAAATGACATAATCAAAACCAATTAATGTTCATTCCCATTTGTTGTTGTGGTTTTTGTTGTTCTTGTTGTTGAGACAGAGTCTTGCTCTATCACCCAGGCTGGAGTGCAGGGGCACCATCTTGGTTCACTGCAATCTCCATCTTCTGGGTTCAAGCAATTCTCCTGCCTCAGCCTCCTGAGTAACTGGGATTACAGGTGCGCACCACCACGCCCAGCTAATTTTTGTATTTTTAGTAGAGACGGGGTTTCACCATGTTGGCCATGCTGGTCTTGAACTCCAGATCCCTAGCAATCCACCCGCCTCAGCCTCCCAAAGTGCTGAGATTACGGGTGTGAGTCGCCGTGCCTGGCCCCCATTTCTTTTTAAACAAAAATATTATTGAGCTCTTACCAGGCTCTGAACTGAGCTCTGAAATAAAATGGTAAACAAAAACAGCCATGGTTCCTGCCCACACAGAACTTAGTATCTGTTGGGGAAACAGATATATTGATTTAAAAATCACACAAGTGTGACTCCGTGATTGAGACAGTGGCATTTTATAAGACTATAATTGCAGAATTTAACCTAGTCAGGGAAGGCATCCTGAAGAAGTGAATTTTGAGCTGAAATCTGAAAGGCAAGTAAGCATTAACCAGATGCAGAGGCAGAAGGAACAACATGGGCAAACATCTGTGGCAGAAGGTCCTGAAAACAGCCCAGCAAAGCTGCAGAAGAGACAGACCCCTGAGGAGGACACAACTGAAATGAAGTAGGACAATCATAGTAGAGACCAAACCACGTAGGGAGGGCCTGGTAGAATGTCAGCAAGGCTCTAATTTACAATGACAAAGTTCTTTTAAATGACAAGGCAAACAAAATAATGGTGCTTCAGGACTTTATTCATGGCATTAATAACTTTCCAGTTTAAATTAGTAGTTGGAGTGATTTTTATTTCTTTCATTTTGTATGTTTTCTTATTGTTTACATTGCTTCTGATAAGTGTTTATCATTTTTCACAAAACCACTTTTTTCTTTTCTTTCTTTTTTTTTTTTTTTTTTTTTTTTGAGATGGAGTCTTGCTGTGACACCAGGCTGGAATGCAGGGGCGCAGTCTCGGCTCACTGAAACCTCCGCCTCCCGGGTTCAACCAATTCTCCTGCCTCAGCCTCCGTCTTAGTTGGGACTACAGGTGTCCGCCACCACACCTGGCTAATTTTTGTATTTTTAGTAGAGAGGGTTTCACCATGTTGGCCAGGATGGTCTTGATCTCCTAACCTTGTGATCTGCCCGCCTCGGCCTCCCAAAGTGTTGAGATTACAGGAGTGAGCCACCATGCCTGGCCCAAAACACTTTTTTCTTAGTCAACTTCATTGAGATATTATTTATCTACAATAAAATGCACCAGTTTTAAGTGTACATCTCTATGAGTTTTGTAACTACTACCACAATCAAGATGAAGAATATTTGTATCACCCCAGGCAAACTTCTTTCTCAGTCAGTACTCACATCCCAGCCCCAGGCAATAACTGACCTGCTTTCTGACACTACATATTGGCCTTTTTTGAGTTTCACGTAAAGGAGATAATACACTATGTACTCTCCTGACTGGCTTTTTTCACTCGATATGTTTTTGAGATTTATCTATTCTGTTGCATGTACCAGTAGTTCATTCCTTTTTATTGGTGAGTGACATTCTGTCTTATGGATATTCCAAAATGTGCTTATTTACTCCCCTGTTGATGAACATTTGGGTTCCAGTTTGGGCTATTATCAATAAAGCTATGAATAATATCAGTATATGTTTTTATTTCTTTGGGGTAAATATCTAGGAGAGGAATTTCTGGGTCCTACAGTAAGGTATGTTTAACTTTATAAGAAATTTCCAAGCTGTTTTCCAAAGTAGTAGTGCAATTTTACATTATCATCAGTAGTGTGTAAGACTTCCAGTTGCTCCACATTTTCCCAAAAGCTTGGCATTGTCTATGTTTTTCATTTTAGCTGTTCTGGAGAATGTGTAGTGGTCTCTTGCTGTGGTTTTAAATGCATTTCTCTGATAACTAATGGTGCTGAACATCTTTTCCATGTCTACTGGCCATTTGTGTATCTGCTTTTGTGAAGTGCCTGTTCAAATCTTTTACCCGTGCTTAGTATTAGGTTGATGATGGTCTTGTTACAGAATTGTAAGAGTGTCACATATCACAAGTCCCTTATCAGATATTAGTGTAGTACAGATTGTCTTCCATTATGTGGTGTGCCTTTTTGAGAGCTTTTTTGTAATAGCTTTATTGAAGTCTAATTCAAATACCTTCTGTTTGAGTTCTTGAAGTATCTTTTTAAGAGTAAAAATTAAACATTTTTTAATTTTCAAATTATCAATATTTTCTTTTCTGGCTCAAGCTTTGTGTGTTCTGCCTAAGAAGTCTGCCTACACCGAAGTTGTAAAGATTTTCTCTTACATTTTCTTCTAGACGTCGTATAGTTTTCACATAAATTTAGGTCTGTGATCTGTTTTCATTTAATTTTTCTGTGCCACGTGAAGAGTTGAGGTTTATAAAAACCGTTTTTGTTTGTTTGTTTTTTGAGACGGAGTTTCGCTCTTGCCACCCAGCCTGGAGTGCAATGGTGCAATCTCGGCTCACTGCAGCCTCTGCCTCCCAGATTCAAGCGATTCTCGTGCCTCGGCCTCTGGAGTAGCTGGGATTACAGGTGTCCCCAACCACGGCACGGCTAATTTTTGTATTTTTAGTAGAGACGGGGTTTCACCATGTTGGCCAGGCTGGTCTCGAACTCCTGAACTCAGGTGATCCACCCACCTCGGCCTCCCAAAGTGCTGGGATTACAGGCGTGAGAAGTGCTGGCATTACAGGCCTGAGCCACCACGCCGGCCATAAAAACCTTTTCTAAAATTAAATTATTAAAACACACAGCAAGGCACAGATTAAAAGACCGGGTCACAGACCAAATCAGAAATAGTCACTGATTTCCCAGTGTCACATTGCTAAAGAAGTAACTGCAGTGGGGCCGGGCACAGGGGCTCACACCTGTAGTCCCAGCACTTTGGGAGGCCAAAGTGGGCAGATCACGAAGTCAAGAGATCAAGACCATCCTGGCTAACACGGTGAAACCCCGTCTCTACTAAAAATACAAAAAATTAGCCAGGCTTGGTGGCAGGTGCCTGTAGTCCCAGTTACTCGGGAGGCTGAAGCAGGAGAATGGCTAGAACCCAGAGGCGGAGCTTGCAGTGAGCCGAGATGGGACCACTGCACTCCAGCCTGGGCGACAGAGCGAGACTCACCTCGAAAAAGAAAACAAAAAAAAAAAAAGGAAGGGAAGACCAGGAAGGTCTAGAACAAGGTATAGCTTCCATATTGCAATCAGATTTGCTGACCTAAAAATTAGAACACAAGGCCTAACAAACTACATAGTTTTCTAATCCGTTCATTTTTACAAAAAAAAAAACAAAAAAAAATTTTTTTAACACTAGCTCCGCATTGAATCATTTACCTAATTTTCTTTGGTCACAATATCCCCGAGTATCTTGCATATCGGGTTGCCATATCCATCAACCCCAAATGGCAAGCCAGAGAGAGAAGGCTGGGGAGGAGGCATCAGTGGAAACTCTAAGCAGCCAGGGGCACTGGAAACTGCAGACAGCATGGGAAAGAAGGAAGGAAGGAAGAAGAGGGAAGCCAACCTGAGTCTGCTTCTAGCCTGAGTCTGCTTCTCAGTCTAGTCTGCAGTCTAGCCTAGTGACACGGAGGACTTTGGGGTAATGGGCACCCCTGAAAGAGTCTACCGACGGGCAGAAAACACACCACCTTCCTGGTTGTCATCCCATAATTCATTCCTGTCTCCTGTGTTGAGCTTTACCCTTCGGCTGAATTTCCAGGCAGACCCAAGAAACTAAGACAAAATGACACATAGAGAAAAATACATACAATTTATTCATTAAATGGGGAAAAATTTCCATAACTATGGAAAGTCAGGTTACATCATCACAGCTGTTTGTTTAAAACTAGAAGTATGTGTTGGCAATCGTTTTGATGAGAGTTAAGAAAATTAGGCCGGTTTCACAATATGGAGTGTCCTTTCTGGTCAACAGTATTGCTTCAGGAGAGAGAGCATTTCACAGATCTTTCCTGTAACTTCTAGAAAAGTCATCCAGCCAGATTTAGGTTCAAACTTCTTTACAAAGCCATTTTCCTATGAGAGAATAAATTTAACATTTTAAAAATCATTGTAGATTAAGTATGCTGTAATAAAAAGCAAAAATATTTTCATTTAAATAGTGCAAATAGTTAATCTTCTACTCCTTCTACCCCTCTTAAGCAGCATCATCTAACAGAAATACAGTGTGACCTACATCTGTAGTTTTAATTTTTTTGTAGCCATATTTTAAAAAGTAAAAAAATTGGTAAAACTAACTTTTAAGATACATTTAGTGTTATTTTAATATGTAATCAGTATAAAATCATTAATGAGATATTCTTTTCTCATAACAAATCTTCAAAATCCAATGAGTATTTAGTACTTACGGCATATCTTAGTTCAGACTAGCCACATTTCACTACCATAGTGGACAGCAAGCACAGCTCTAGAGGATAGAAAGCCTATTTTTTTTTTCTTGTTCTTGTTCAATTGTCCGACATTTATTTCAATGCACTTATATTTGTAATATGAATTCTATTATACTGTAAACTGCATTGTATTGAAAATCATGAGAACTCACAGTAAATCCAAATTAAACCAATACCTTTGAAGCTATGAAAAGGTTGATGGTTTCTTTCATAATCTACTCTCTTTGTGATCAGACATAGTTTTAAAAATATACAGTAACCCAACTAACTGGGCATTTTATTTAGTTAATTTACAGTCCGTAATCAAAGAATGCTCACTGAAAATTACCTCTGAGATAATCTAGCCTGAAGCCCTCCCTTATTTTAACAAATGAGAAAATCGAGGCCCAGAAAAAAAATAAGTTATCTAAGATTAGCCAACACCTTGGTGCCTGAACCTGGATTAGAATGCAAACACCCTACTTCTTTCCACTCCATACATTTTCAAACAAGTGCCAAAAGAATTAGAAAATTGGTAAAATAATGTTTTCAAATGATCATCTGGCAAACATTCACATCTCCATCTTACAGGTTTCAGAACCTGGGGTTACAAATACCTGCAAGTAGCTCAGAGCATAGCATATCTAATATTGAAACAGAAACCAAGCATAACTCTTTGATAGTTGGGAGAGATTCGAGAGCTCTGTGGTGCCTTGGAATCATTTTATGAGCATCATTGGCAGAGCGGATGAATATCACCAGCCAGGGGGATTTCCCATTTGAAAGACTTCCTAAGAAAGCCATTTTCTGCCTACGTGTTAAGTGTGCATCGTGCTGTGAGACATGCTGTCATACCTTGATAGAGGAAGGAAACTGTCCCTCTCTCTTCCTCTTTCCCTCCTGCCAGTACATACTCATAGTTTCCCATACACTCTCAAGAGGTATCCACTTCGTTACTCTCCTTCCTAGAATTTTCATAAACCCCATATTTCGCAAGTATAATGAGGCCCTCTGAAATGATTTTTTTTTTTTTTTTTGAGATGGAGTCTGGCTCTGTTGCCCAGCCTGGAGTGCAGTGGTGCGATCTCGGCACACCTCAGTCTCTGCCTCCTGGGTTCAAGCAATTCTCCTGCCTCAGCCTCCTGAATAGCTGCGACTACAGACGCATGCCCCCATGCCTGGTTAATTTTTGTATTTTTAGTGGAGATGGGGTTTCACTATGTTGACCAGGCTGGTCTCAAACTCCTGACCTCATGATCCAGTCACCTCGGCCTCACAAAGTGCTGGATTACAGGTGTGAGCCACTGTGCACAGCATGATTTTTATTATTATGACAATGATCATTGTCTATTATCATTGAGCAGTCATAACATATCATCTTATATACATCAATGTCTAAAGAAGGACAGTGAACAAAGAAAAAACTATTGAATTCAACCAGATGAAGATTAAAATTTATTTATTATTATTATTTTTTGAGTCAAAGTCTTGTTCTGCCACCCAGGCTGGAGTGCAGTGGCGCGATCTCGGCTCGTTGCAACCTCTGCCTCCTGGGTTCAAGCGATTCTTCTGCCTTAGCCTCCCAAGTAGCTGGGACTACAGGCACATGCCACCACGCCCAGCTAATTTTTGTATTTTTAGTAGAAACCAGGTTTCACCATGTTGGCCAGGATGGTCTTGATCTCTTGACCTCGTGATCCACCCAGCTCAGCCCCTAAAGTGCTGGGATTATAGGCGTGAGCCACTGTGCCCGGTCTAAAATTTTTTTTAACTATGAAAAATTAAAATTAAAAGAACAATAGACTAGGAAAATATTTACATATAGCACGAAAGAGTTCATTCAAATGTAACGGAAAATCCTCAGGCCCTTAATAGTCTAAACGGGAAAGACCATTAAAGAGAGAAATATAAATCATTAACAAGTGTATGGTAAAAACACTAATAGCAGTTAAAGAAATGTACTTTCAACACAGTCTTATTGTTTTTTAGACCTATTAAATTCGCTTTGTTACTTTATGCCTATCAAACCCTCAAAATTATTAATAGTACCACCCACGTTGTTAAGTTTGTTGTGACATTGTTCCATTGACATGCTTTTGGAAAGAAAATATGTTTTCCAATATGCTAGAGTATTGTAATTATATACATATCTTACGAACCAGTCGTTCCATTGTTAGAAATTTATCATGAGGCAGTCTTCTAAAATATTGGAGGGTAGGGGGCACCAGAAAAGCATACCCATGCTTCAGTACTGAAGCATTATATCTAAAAGGGGAAAACTCAAAAAAAAAAACTGTCTAACAATTGGAAATTGGTTAAGTAAATTATGATATGACAAATTAACGGAATATTCTGTAGATATTAGAAATTAATACCTAATGTTAACATGGAATATGTGAGACAGTGTTGAAAATATTTATAATATGTCACACGAAAAAACTCTTGTATGCCCTAATTACAGTTGCATACAGTGTCTGCATGTGGATATGTTACGGTGATGGGAGTGACTTTTCTTCCTTTCAAAAATTTATTTTCAGACATATTTTCTTTAATGATGCTATTTGTATCTTAAAACCATTATGCAAAGATAAATATACAAATAAGGATTCAGTATCTTATCAGTAATGCAGTAGTAATTAAGAATTGTTTCAGCCTTATTATTTCTGGAAATGGTGATAGTTTGTTAAATTCAGCTACTTTGGTTACAAGACAACCAAAGCATAAAATAATATGCTGTATCAGTAGTCCAAAGAAAATCAGAACTTCAGAATTTTAAAGATAGAGGCAGCCGGGTGCAGTGGCTCAAGCCTGTAATCCTAGCACTTTGGGAGGCTGAGATGCGAGGATGGCTTGAGCCCTGGAGGTTGAGGCTGTAGTGAGCCAAGATCGCACCACTGCACTCCAGCCTGGGTGTCAGAGCAAGACCCTGTTGCAAAAAAAAAAAAGAAAGATACAGACAAATACCATTATGTTGTTCCCACTTCTCTAAATATTATTTATTCATTTATTCATTCAGGAAATATTCATTGAGCATTGGCCACATGCCAGTAGCAGTTAAAGTGCTGGAAACACAGTGGTGAAGAAAGCATACAGGATCCCTGTCCTCACTAAGCTTATATTCTCATGGCAGACACAGACAATAAACAGATAAGCAAACAAATATGCAATGGGATGTCCAGTCATGAAAACTATTATGAAGGCAATCAAGTTGGGCAGGGAGACAGAGAGTGGCAGTAGTACTTTCTCAGTTGGGGTGATCAAGGAAGACTTCTCTGAGGAGGCAACCTTGGAACAGAGGCCTGAGCAAAGGGAAGAAGTAAGGATAACAAAGAAAAGAGAAACCCCTTGGCCTAATGGTATGACCCAAGCTTTAAAATGGTGGTTACTGGGAAAGCACCAACTCTGACTGTACATCCTACTTTCAGAAAGGCAAAGAATAACCTATCTAAACTTCCTGGAATTCCCCATATAACCCTCATAGTTGCATAGTATTTGACAGCTTGGAAAGCACTGTTTTACAAAAAGTGTTTTATAATTGTTTAGCTTTCCTTTAAAGGTAGGTAAGATTGTTTTCATTAAATATTATATATAATAAATTATCATATGTCATATCATATTATGATATACATTATATAAGGAATCTGAGTCTCAGAGTACCTCAGTAACTTACCCAAGGTTATACCTCTAGTGAGGGAGAAAACCAGAATTCAAATCTCCAGTTTCAGTGTTGCTTCACTGAATCATTCCATCAGCAAATATTTGTTGTTACCTTCTATGCAATAGGCCCTATTCTAGGCATGAGGTACACAGTGATGCATTAAGTAGACATGATTTCTCCCACGTGGAGCTGAGTGCCAAGCATTCTTTCTACTCCCCCGGCATATGCAGAGGAGAATGCTTCATTGAAGGCAGAGGAAGTAAGAAGAGCCACCTGGTTCAAAAGGAAGGGTGATCCCAAGGGAAGAGACATGAGTTTCATCTCAGGATCATTCTAATGGTTTTTAAGAACCATCCTTTCCTCATGAATGCTGAAGGCAGCCAAATGGCACTAGCTCTCCTCTCAGATCTTGTGAGAGCACATCCTTTCTCAGCACTTCAAATTAGGAGAGGGGACAGGAGGAAATCATGGTAAATGTGGAAGAGGAGAAAAAGAGAGATGAGAAGCCACAAAAAAAGAAGGCAGGCAGGCAGGCAGGCAGGAAGGCAGGAAGGCAGGAAAGACAACTGATAAAAAGGAGAAAGAATAACGAAAGAGATTATGAGTCCTACTACTGATAGACCAGTCTTGTTTCTTCCCATTAGAGGATCTGTTTTACATGGTAAACAACAACCGTAAACTTGTATTGAGTACTCATTTGCAGGAACTGTTTCAAGTGCTTTGCATATATTAACTAATTTGATCCTTATACCAGTCCCAGGACATAAGTTGCAATATTTTCCTGTTTTTACAGATGAGGAAACAAGACAGGGAAGTTAAGCAACTTGTACAATTCACACAGGTAGTAAGCACTCGAGCCCAGAAATGAAGCCAGGTCTGTCTGAACATCTATGCTGTGCTCACATACTGCTTTTTTTTTTTTTTGAGATGGAGTCACTCTGTTGCCCAGGCTGGAGTGGCACAATCCCGGCTCACTGCAACCTCCGCCTCCCAGGTTCAAGTGATTCTCCTGCCTCAGCCTCCCAAGTAGCTGGGATTATAGATGCCCGCCACCACACCCTGCTAATTTTGTATTTTTAGTAGAGACAGGCCTTTACCATCTTAACCAGGCTGCTCTTGAACTCCTGACCTCAGGTGATCCACCCACCTCAGCCTCCCAAAAGTGCTGGGATTACAGGCATGAGCCACCGCACCTGGCACATACCACATTCTTGATTAAAAGTTTTCATAAAGTCTCTGGGCAATTTTAACATTTAATTAAATTACAGATTGTATGTTTTATGATGACTTCTTGAGTTTTTTCAGGTGGGTAGAAGTGAGAGGCTGGTGCTCACATCTTGATAAAGTTGAAAGTGCCTCCTCTACCCTTACTTCTTCCTGTGGGCCACTGACTCTACTAGCATAGGCATGTGATTGTGCCATTTCCCCTGAAATGAATCATTCAAGAGTAAATTCATTCATTTGAGCAGATTTGTCAACATCACTATGAAAAGAAGATAACAGTTTTCCATGCCAGTTTGCACTGAATCAAAAAAGCACTGCCTATCATTGACAGAACCAATGTCTCATCTGAGGTGGGAAAGCAGCACAGAGATTGCTTTGAAATGACATCTTCAAGAGTATTTCATGTCTACAACCTGAACTATTCAGGTGCTTTTTTTTAAAAAAAAAAAAAAAAAAAAAAAGAGAGCTTGGAAACTTTAGAAAGGCTGAGTGTGTGCATGTGCAGGCAATGTGTGTATTTGTATCTACACTTGGGAGAGGTTCATCCGGCCACACTTATGTTTACATCTGTACCACCCTCGAAAGATGAGGGCACTACTAGAAATTCTCAGAGACAATTCCATACCTCTTGCTAACAGTGAGTTCCGGGAGCTCACAAAATTTATTGTGGAGAAGTTAAATTTTTAAGTAACATTTATTCACTGTCTGTGTGTTCCAAGTACTATGTTAAGCATTAGAAATACAATCCAAACCCACATAGAGCCTGCAAACTAGTAGAGTGTTTCTCTGCAGGCTCACCTGTGGTCCTCTGTGCTAGAGAACGTTTGCCTTCGCCTGAAATCTACAGAGTGCTGCTGAAATTTCCACCAGTCCTCAAGTATAGCCTCCTCCCACAGCCAGAAGAAAACATGATAAAACATTTCACATGCTTCGCCCAGCCTCAGTCAGGCTGAGTTAGAAAGAACTAAGTTCCAGGAAGAATGTGACTGAGAAAGGGGAGTAGCTACAGTAAGCTCTATCATGCAGGAAGGCCTTAAACAAAACGAAAAAGGCATCAAGTAAAAGATCAATAAATTTGATCGCAACAAACTTTTAAACGTTTATAATGACCAAAGACGTTGTTAGCTTTAAAGGATAATCAGCAAACTAAAATATATCTGCCACATATATAAAAATAATTTGGCTGGGTGCGTGGCTCACACCTGTAATCCCACAACTTTGGGAGGCCAAAGTGGGAGGATCACCTGAGGTCAGGAGTTCGAGACCAGCCTGATCAACATAGTGAAACCCCGTCTCTACTAAAAATACAAAATTAGCTGGGTGTGGTGGCGCACACCTGTAATCCCAGCTACTTGGGAGGCTGAGGCAGGAGAATTGCTTGAAACCAGAAGGCAGAGGTTGCAGTGAGCTGAGATCACACCATTGCACTCCAGCCTGGACAACAAGAACGAAAACTCTGTCTCAAAAAATTTAAATAATAATAATAATAATAATTTGTATCCAGATATTCAAAGAATTCCTACAAATCAATAAGAAAAAGACGAAATAAAAGGAAAATGGGCAAAGGGTGTAAACCGACAATTGCCTGTATTTACAAATGATCAATTAATATATGAAAAGATGCTCAAAATGTAAAAAAAATTTAGCCTTACTAGTAATCAAGAAAATGAGAATTGAAACAAAATAAACTCTATATTTTTAGCCCAAAAAATTAAGGAAATTATGACGAATTGCAACAACCTAATGTTAGTCAGCTGGGGTAGGGGGACTGCGGGATACTCTAACAAGCTGCTGATGGGAGTGGAACTTGGTGGAGCCACTTTGGAAGGCAAGGACCTAGTAAATTAAAAAATGTACGCCACCATGACCCAGCATCTACAACCCAACATCCACCCTGGAAAACTACACACACGCACAAGGGAAGATATATGTAAAATGATATTCAATGAAGCATTGTGTGTGATAGCAAACTCGAAATAACCTAAAGAGCTATCAGCTACAAATGGCCACTCTACAGCATTTACATACAACAGAATATACACAGCATTCTTAATACTATTTTAAATAACTCTGGATAAAATAATAAGTGGCAGAATTAGTACCATGTACTATTTTTACATATACACATGTAAAAATATGTACACAAAATTTATTGTATATATAAAAAATTATGTGTATATGTAAAAAAGTATGTGTTATATGGTATAACAGATACGTTATGTAAAACATATACATAAGCATACATACACATTTTACATAACTTTTTTTACAAAAAATTTTTTACAAAGAAGTATTGTTTATTTTCTATGGATATATACAGTAGGCATGTTTTGCATGCAAAATAATTGATAACAGTGGTTACCTCTTGGGAGAGGTGAAGGCCAGGAATTAGGCATTGGAGAGAGGATTCATGAACACTTACGTGCTTTAAAAAAATAATCATTAAGTATATTGGGATATAAAGGAAAGCATATACATCCAGCTGTGTCAGGCTTTTTACCAACATGAGTTTCAACACAGGCCCCTACACAGTCTTGGCTTTTTGAGGCACTGGATAATAAAGTGAATTTTTAGTTGAAAATTCTTGAATAAAGTTTCTTGCTGGTGATACTGTACATTATGTTTTAATCAACAAACTTTAACAGCCCAGAATTTGTTATTATTAGTAATAATTTGTTATACATTATATATAATTTGCTATACATTAGTATATGTTACAATTTGCTATGTATTAGTAAACTGAAAAACACCAATTTGTAAGCAATGAACTTACAAAAATTTACACCTGTCTTTTGCAACCTTATAAATACCTAAAAATAACAGCATCTAATAGCAACTCTTTCTGTACTGATTGTGGAAATTTCTGTACTGTCTGTACTGTCATGACAACCCTAGCAAAAGCTAAGTACTAGATTAGAGTGTGTACACAGCTGACTGTGAAGCTGCATGAGAGAGGTGCTTTGTTAGTCCCCAAACTTCACTACTGTAATTTATACTGTGAGGAATAAAAACTGGAAACACAAGTACTTTCCAACTATAAAGTTCAAGTTCAAGGATTCATCGGAAATAAGCCAGAAAGTATATTATTTTAAAAATTAAAACAAACCACCCAAGGAAACTAGTATTCTTAGATAAGTGTTTTGTTGTTGTTTTAATTAGCAAGGAAATTCTCAATTTCTATTTCACAGTAAAGAACAATGAAGAATTTTTCCATCACACATACCCAGCCTCCGTTTTGCCTTATCCATTCTCCAGTGTTATTCATTATGAACTCAGCAACAAAATACGAAATCTCCTTATAAGTATCCACATCCGGGGCAATTCGCTGTCGTAGAAGTTTCTTGATGAGAATACCTTCAAATGCAAATATGGTTACAATTCTTCCCCAGTTAATGATGCCATCTTCAAACTCCTTTTCCATCACTTGATTGAATAGTGTTCTGGCAGTGTCTATGGATGCAACATTAACATTGTCCAAGCATGGCTTCAGATTCTTTTCCACTTCTTTTTGGACTGAGAATGCAACCTTTTGTAGCACTCTGGACGTTTTGCTTGGACCCGATCCAGGTTGTGGTATCTGCAGAACATACTGCAAATAGTCCTGAGCTAGCCTGTAAATATATCCAAATTCACAGTCTGTCATCTTCTGCCTGGTGGAGAGCAAAGTCTTGAGCTGGCTCACCTTGAAGCTGTTGAGGCAATGTGACGAGAATGCTCACTGAGCTTGGCTGAGTTATGACACATGATGATACGTGGAGGTTGGTGGAATTTCTGTTTGCATCACTTTATAATGGCCTTCCTCCTAGTCACTTTCGTGCGTAGGCTGTGTTTCATGTCGTGTATGAAAGAGAAAGTTTAAAATGTGAAAGAGGAAAATGTTTCAGAGAGGCCACTTCCTCATCCTGTGATTAATTCAGCTTTACAAGTCTTAAATGCAGGATGTGGAGAAGTTAGAATCCTTGTAGATTGCTGGTGGGAATGCGAAACGGCGCAACCCCTGTGAAAAGGTTGGCAGTTTCTCGAAAAGTTAAATACAGAATTATCACAAGACCCAGCAGTTCCATTCATAGGTACACAACCAACAGATCCTCAAATACTTACATACGAATGTACATGGCAGCACTATTCACAATAGCCAAGAGCTGGGCACAACTCAAATATTCATCAAGAGATGAATGGATAAATAAATTATGGAACATTATTCATTCAAAAAAAGGAATGAAGAACTGATACATACATGCTTCACCAGGAATGAACCTCAAAAACATTAGGCTAATAGAAAGAAGCCAAACAGAAAAGGTCATACATTATGTGATTCTATTTCTATGAAATATCCAGAATAGTTAAATCCGTAGAAATAGAAAGCAAATTGATGGTTGCCAGGGACTGAGGAGAGGGAGGAGTAACTGCTTAATGGGTAGAAGGTTTTCTTTTGTGTGATGAAAATGTTTTGCAAGGCCGGGCCGTTGGCTCACGCCTGTAATCCTAGCACTTTGGGAGGACAAGGCAGGTGGATCGCCTGAGCTCAGAAGTTTGAGACCAGCCTGGGCAACATGGTGAATACCCGTCTCTACCAAAATACAAAAATGTAGCTGGCGGGCAGCATGTGCCTGTGGTCCCAACTACTCGGGAGGCTGAGGAAGGAGAATTGCTTGAACCCGGGAGACAGAGGTTGCAGTGAGCCAAGATCACGCCACGGCACTCCAGTCTGGGCAACAAAGCGAGACTCTGTCTCCAAAAAAAAAGAAAAGAAAATGTTTTGCAACCAGATAGAGGTGGAAGTTGCACAACACTGCGAAGGTACTAAATGCCACTGAATTGTTTACTTTAAAACGGTTTTGTGAATTTCAAATTTAAGAAAAGTCTTAAATGCCATCCACGGGGTAAACCGGAGTAAAGACAATTTGGAATGGAGACTACAGAACAGTCTGAGTGGCAGAGAACAGGGCCTCTCGAGGTGACTCTGTCAGTACTGCCCTTGATCATCTGTAATTGAGTAAGGATGATACAGAGAGGGAAGAAGAAAATACCGTCTTTTCAGGAGATCGAGACCATCCTGGCTAACCCAGTGAAACCCCGTCTCTACTAAAAAATACAAAAAAAACTAGCCAGCTGTGGTGGCGGGCGCCTGTAGTCCCAGGTACTTGGGAGGCTAAGGCAGGAGAATGGTGTAAACCCCGGAGGCGGAGCTTGCAGTGAGCTGAGATCCGGCCACTGCACTCCAGCCTGGGCGACAGAGCGAGACTCCGTCTCAGAAAAAAAAAAAAGAAAGAAAATACCCTCTTTGGGCCAGGCACCGTGGCTCACGCCTGTAATTCCAGCACTGGGAGGCCGAGGCAGGCGAATCATGAGGTCAGGAAATCGAGACCATCCTGGCTAACACGGTGAAACCCCGTCTCTACTAAAAATACAAAACATTAGATGGGCATGGTGGCGGGCGCCTGTACTCCCTACTTGGGAGGCTGAGGCAGGAGAATCGTTTGAACCCAGGAGGCAGAGCTTGCAGTGAGCCGAGATTGCACCACTGCACTCCAGCCTGGGCGACAGAGCGAGACTCCATCTCCAAAAAAAAAAAAAAGAAAGAAAAAAAAAAGAAAAAGAAAATATCTTCTTTGGTCTTCACCTTCCGCCTGCTCTAGGATTTCTGATAGAAAACAAAATTCTGCTTTAAGCCTGACTTAATTCACATTTTTAACTCAGGTAAACTATCCAATGTGTGGATTAGAAATTTCGGGACCAGAAAGAGCACTGGACTTACAGTCAGAGGGCCTGGACTCAGTCCCAGTCAAATCTCTCTTTCTATCCTCAGTGTGTACCCTGGGTCTGTGCTTAATTTGTAAAATGAGGCAATACATGTTGACCTCAGAGGGCTGAGGTGAAGTTCAAAGGGATGACCTGTGTAAAGCCTCTATCACCATGCCTGGTAAAACGTAGGTGCCTAATCAAAGCTAGTTCCCCATTGTTCTTTTGTGGACTAATGAGGAATTTGGCCTCCCAGTCATCTCTTTACCTAGCAAGGGTATGACTTCGTAAGTGAAATGCAAATCTCATTTTATTTAGCTATGACAGCAAATCTGAGAAAAGGTTTGCAGTGGGTGGATGAAAAAGGAGACAATTCACGGCCGCTGGAGAAATTGAATTCACTTTTTTTTTCCATCCACATATGGAGTGACTTTGAGTCTTTTATCCTGTCTGTGACCAGCTGCAAATAGGAAAAATGATTCATATAAAACTTGCATTTCTGAACTATCACCATAGGATTAAGGAGGAAAGGAGAGGTGTTGCTTAGAATGCTCGTTAATAGAGTGGCAGCCATGAAAATGCACCTTTCAGTCCTACTGCAGTGGTTTAATTGACTAAGGACCCCAGCCCCAGTGCTTTGAATCTACCACAGCTTTGCACTGAGGCCACATATCCTATAAGCTGTTCCCAGACAATGACTGAGCAAAGCAGGAACCTTAAGACCGGTTCCTGCAAGTCAACTTCCTTTGATAGGTAACTTTGGTTCAATGACTCCCCATGGGTTTTGCTGAAACTTCCTTTCACTGCACTGTCATGGAAGACTTCCCTACCCCATCTTCCTCCTTCTCTCCTTCGCAGAGGTCAGTCCTGAATTGTAGTCTGACGGCTCTGTAGTCTCTTCTGCCTCCCTCCCTTTTTTCCCTCACAGGTATTTACCACAATCATTTACCAATTAAATCTGTGAGACATTTAATCCCCTCATGACATTTTCTTGGAGTACCCAGACTGATACAGGACCTGTAGAGCACAAAGGAGCATACAGATATGTGGTCAAGCCACTTCTCCAGGAATTCCACTGGGAAAGTTCTCCCATGCCTCCTAGACTGTGCCCGTTGGCCCACAGGAGCACAAAGCCAAGAGCAGGCTGCTTTCCCTCCTTAAATCATCTTTGAGCATCATAAGAACCAGGGAAAGGATGGGAAGATTGAGTTTTCTCTCCCCCATGACATTCCCTTGGTGCTGAACATTTCTTCAAATATAACAGCAGCAGCCGGACGTGCTGGCTCATGCCTTTGGGAGGCCAAGGCGGGTGGATAATTTGAGGTCTGGAGTTCAAGACCATCCTGGCTAACATGGCAAAAGCCCGTCTTTACTAAAAATACAAAAATTAGACTGGCAGTAGAGGTACATGCCTGTAATCCCAGCTACTTGGGAGGCTGAGACAGGAGAATCTCTTGAACCCAGGAAGTGGAGGTTGTGATGAGCCGAGATTGTGCTACTGCATTCCAGTCTGGGCAACAGAGTGAGATCCTGTCCCCTCAAAATAATAATAATAATAGAAGCATGTGGTTTTAAAATTGCAATCAAGCATCTTTGACTGTGTGTAGTGGCTTATGCCTGTAATCCCAGCACTTTGGGAGGCGAGGCAAGCGGACCACTTGAGGTCCGAAGTTTGAGACCAGTCTGGCCAACATGGTGAAACTCCATCTCTACTTAAATTAAAAATAAAAAGTACAAGGCCAGGCAAGGTGGCTCATGCCTGTAATCCCAGCACTTTGGGAGGCCAAGGTGGGTGGATCACGAGGTCAAGAGATCGAGACATTCTGGCCAACATGGTGAAACCCCGTCTCTACTAAAAATACAAAAATTAGCTGGGCGTAGTGGCACACCCCTGCAGTCCCAGCTCCTTGGGAGGCTAAGGCAGGACAATCATTTGAACTCGGGAGGTGGAGGCTGCAGTGAACTGAGATTGCACCACTATAGTCCATCCTGGGCAACAGAGCGAGACTCCATCTCAAATAAAAAGAAAAAATTTAAAAAAATAATAATTAGCTAGGCATTTCATTTATTCAACAAAGATCAACTACCTTCCTTCCCTGGGTCCTGGCTTGGGCAATGGGTAGAGACAGAAAAAAGATAGACCCTTGTTTTTGTTTTTTTGAGATAGAGTTTTGCTCTTGTTGCCTAGGCTGGAGTGCAATGGCACAATCTAGGCTCATGGCAATCTCTGTCTCCCAGGTTCAAGTGATTCTCCTGCCTCAGCCTCCCAAGTAGCTGGGATTACAGGTGCCTGAGACCACGCCTGGCTAATTTTTGTATTTTTAGTAGAGATAGGGTTTCACCATGTTGGCCAGACTGGTCTCAAACTGCTGACCTCAAGTGATCTGCCCGCCTCAGCCTCCCAAAGTGCTGGGATTACAGGCAAGAGCCACCACGCCCAGCCTAGGGCTTTATATTTCTAATCTTCTGTATACAAAAAGGAGTTGCTTTAAAAATTCTTACATATTGTGGGCCAGGCGCAGTGGCTTACACCTGGCAATCCCAGCACTTTGGGAAGCCGAGGCAGGCGAATCACCTGAGGTGAGGAGTTTGAGACCAGCCTGACCAACATGGTGAAACCCCGTCTCTACTAAAACTACAAAAGTTAGCCAGGCATGGTGGTGGGTAACTGTAATCCCAGCTACTCAGGAGGCTGAGGAGGAAGAATCGCTTGAACCCAAAGGTGGAGGTTGCAGTAAGCCAAGATTATACCACTACATTCCAGCCTGTGTGACAAGAGTGAAACCCCATTTCAAAAAAATAAATAAATAAAAATAAAAAAGTCTTACATATCATGGCCTGCTTTAATTTCTTTTGGGGAGTTTCCAAATTATCACTTTTCAAGGATAGGTGGGAGAGAGAAAGACAAAGTTCTTTCCAAAAAAAGGAAAATTCTTTCTTTCTTTTATATGAAATGCAAAAGGACTGATGTGGGGCGGAGTGGAGGGAAGTGTGGGTCAGAGGCAAGTAGCTGACCATGGGCCAAGTGTGAAGACATGGGGGCTATATTTCCTCAGTGCCACTGCACTCTGAGTCTGCATTCACCAGGGTCTAGTGTACAGGTTCATAAAGACCAGCTCATGGTTCCCCATCCTCTGAGCTGCTCTGTCAATGCATGGAATTTTGTATGAAATTAGGGGTCCACCCCAAGTACATTCTGAATGAATCAATCAGAAGGCATATTGTCTGGAAACCGTATGTGTATCCAGTTATCCCATAAACATACACTAAACTGCTACTATGCAACAGGGACCGTGTTAGGCGCTGAAGATAAAAATTCTTGCCTTCAAAGGATTTTCAGTCTAGAAGAACCTATGCCGTATTACAGGCAAAGGAAATGCATAAGGGAATAATTAAAGTAGGTCACTGCAGTGGCCCCAAATGCAGAGACCCTCCCTGGAACCCTTGCTCAGGCCCTAGAGCCAGGTTTGCAGCCTCACAACTGGGAGGTTCTGGAAAATGCACATGTGTAACACTCTTCTATCATAGGTGGAAAGGGCAGCCAGTTGGGGAGAGGGTGATGATGGAAGATAATTGGTGAAACCTGTTCACACTTAACAAGTATCTAGCCGGGCGCGGTGGCTCACACCTGTAATCCCAGCATTTTGGGAGGCTAAGGCGGGCGAATCACAAGGTCAGGAGATCAAGACCATCCTGGCCAACATGGTGAAACCCCCATCTCTACTAAAAATGCAAAAATTAGCCGGGCATGGTGGTGGGCGCCTGTAGTCCCAGCTACTCGGGAGGCTGAGGGAGGAGAATCACTTGAACCCAGGAGGCGGAGCTTGCAGTAAGCTGAGTTCATGCCACTGCACTCCAGACTGGATGACAAGAGCAAGACTCCATCTCAAAAAACAAACAAACAAGAAATAATAATTATTATAATAATAAGTACCTATGGCCCGACCAAGGTTCTCTCTGTGCTTATTTTGTCCAGAAGTTCTTACTGAAGAAGCGTGAAGTCCTGGCTAGGACTGAGGAAACTACTTGTGTTTGTCATGAGAATAACAATAAGAAGAATATGAACCATCTTAGTAATTAACAATTTCTTCTATTTGTAAGGTGCTTTGGACTTCATTCTTGTGATTCTTATATACAAATATGTGAACTACAACCTCATGAATATTCATTGTGCCTACATAAATGGCCACATTTATATACATATGTTCCAGTTATACATTGCTTTGGTAACAAACTAAGTTCTCAGAACTTAGTGGCTTAAAACAGTAATAATTTATTTTGCTCATTAACCTGAACTTTGGGCGGGACTCATTAGGAATTACTGGTCTCTGCTCCAGAATGTCTGGGGTTTAGCAGGAATGATTCAAACAGCTGGGGCTTGGCTCTCCTCTGACCAGGGAATAGAAGCCATGGGCTGACACCCTAGCCAGGTAAGTCTTGATGGGGAATAAGAGGGAAGAACCCTGGAGCCACCCTGGCTGATGAGTGGCCAGAGGAATGCAAGCTACAAGACAAGGTTTGTAACCTCAGAAAGAACTCCTGAGGTCAACTTCTCCTTTCTCCAAAGTTGGCTGGGCTTTTGGCTGCTTCAGAGGAGGTGACTCAGGGAAACTCCCACCCCTACTGTGCTCTTTAGCTTCTCGAAGCTTATCATGGCTACTTCCCTATTCCAAGGCCCCGACCAGAGCAAATTATCTGTAGGGGAGAACGATCTTCAATAGTGACACAATTGTAACACAAAGGGGAGCGGGAAAATATGCACGAGAAGCCACCTACATGTCCTCCAGTCGTCCCCCTTGGTCCCATGGGGCCAAGTCTTGATGGTCAGAGAACACAATGAGGGAAAGTCCCCCAGCCCATCAAGAAAAGCCAGAAGCCCAGTGTGACAAGGCTTCATTCAGTGGGAGCTTGGTTTCTATCTGGGGAGATGAATTTCCAGGAAATCCTACAAGCACAGGATCCATGTCAGCAGGATTTCCCCCCCAATTTTCCTGCTATCTTTGGGAACAAGGCTTAAGAGGGTACTGGAAAGAGTGACTAGTTGTGAACCAAGGGAGCTGAGAGGCAGGGAGGGAAGGAAAGAAGTTTCATGAAGCCTGCCTAGTGGGGCAGAATGTTTTGACTGAGGTTGTGGAGAACTCAAAGGAGATGGAGGAGGAAAGAGTTGGGGAAAGGAAACAAGAGGGGAGTTAGAGTTATGGATGGTCTATATAAGATGGAGTACCTGAGTGCAACTGTCATCATGTCACTAATTTGTCCTTCCTCATCCCCTCCGGCACACCTGTGCGTGCAGGTGTGTGATCAGCGCAGCCTTGCCTTACCCTCCGGGAATCTGACTTTACTGTCCACTGGCCCTTCCAGTAATCAGCTCAGGATCCTCCAGAGGATTCCCACTGCCCATGAAGAGGAGCTCAGATTCCTAAAAGACTCTTCATGCTCTGACTCAGCCTCCCCAGTCAACCCAATCTTACCCCACTCCGGTCCCCTGCCAGTGCCTGCCCTAACACCGATAGGTACTTACTTCCCTGGCACCAGCAATGTGTTCTTACTGTTGTCTCTAACCGAAATGGCTCTTCTCTTTCATTCTCGTGTCTTTAAATCTTCTCCATCTCCAAGGCCCAGTCAAATAAAGCCTTCTTTGTTTACCCTGGCCAAAAAAACCTCTTAGTCTGTGCCCCCAAGGAATTTGTGTCTGTGTAATAGCAGGTCTCATGGTGTATCTTATACTGCAGCCATTGTGCTGTTGTATACCCTTTGCTGGACTCCAGACTGGCAGCTCTCCCAGGAAGAGGGCTGTCTTACTTCTCTTTGATTCCCTTAGAAGGCATAGTGACTGGACTGCCATATGCTAAGCACATGAGAAACGCTGACTGGATTCTATTATTATCATTGCCGGTAATGTTGAGTATTCTACAAATGGCCTGTTTCATAATCAGGGTGATACTGTAGCTGAAGCTAAATTAGTATTTCTGTTCATTTTTACTCCACAAAGCAAAAGCAAAATTTTCTTTTCTTTCCCTAAATGACATCTAGGGGGAAGTACAAGAGAAAAACCTATTTGAATAGGACCTTTAAGTGATTTGGGCCTTGGACTTTCCACTGCTCTGAATGGAACAGCAAAATATTCAACACGAACCAAAGAAGCAGAAGTACTCAGTAACAGCAAGCACAGCCGGGCCCCTGGAAGGTAATTCTTTGGGAGAGTCGAGGCCTCAGAATGCACCAAAGAGCAAAGTACAGAGAATCCACAGCACTCACTCAGCCCGTTGCTCAGTCAACTTTACTGAGCACCAACTACATGCAAGGCCCTGCACTGGGCTCCAGGAATACATACATGGGGATGTTGTTTTGCTCACAGGGCAGTAGGGGTGCCACACCTACTGCCAGAAAATTCACCTGCAGAAGGTTAAGTGCCACAATACAAAATGACATAAAGTTCATCCTAGAGGAGTAAGAGAGGCCTTGCAAAGTAGGCTGACATACAAGCTGGCTCTTATGGGACTAATAGAATGCCACTGTGCAGACAGCATAGCATTGGTAAATGTCAGGTGTGAATCATGAACTATGCTTCTAATGAAGTTGAAATGTAGAATCTGGGGCTGTGGATAAGTTGTAAAAGGGGAGCAGAATTCCGGTTGTAGCAGCCTTGTGTACTGGGTCAGAAATTCAGAATTGACTTTGAAAAGTAACAGGGGCTGGGCGCGGTGGCTCACGCCTGTAATCCCAGCATTTTGGGAGGCCAAGGCAGGTGGATCACGAGGTCAAAAGATCAAGACCATCCTGGCTAACACGGTGAAACCCCGTCTCTACTAAAAATACAAAAAAAAAAAAAAAAACTAACCGGGCATGGTGGCAGGTGCCTGTAATCCCAGCTACTTGGGAGGCTGAGGCAGGAGAATGACGTGAGACCAGGAGGCGAAGGTTATAGTGAGCCGAGATCGTGCCATTGCAATCCAGCCTGGGTAACAAGAGCAAAACTCCATCTCAAAAAAAAAAAAGAAAAGAAAAAAGAAAAGGAACAGGAACTTTTGAAAGGTTTTAAGCAAGAGAGTAACATGGTTAGATGTGCATTTTAGGAAGGCTATTTGGACAATTCTTTTTTTTTTTTTTTTTTTTGAGACAGACTCTCACTTTGCTGCCCAGGCTGGAGTGCAGTGGCGCCATCTCAGCTCACTGCAATCTCTGCCTCCTGGGTTCAAGCAATTCCTGTGCCTCAGCCTCCTGAGTAGCTGGGACTACAGGCGCACACCACCATGCCCCACTAATTTTCGTATTTTTGGTAGAGACAAGGTTTTGCCATGTTGTCCAGGCTGGTCTTGAACCCCTGACCTCAAGTGATCTGCCCTCCTCTGCCTCCCAAAGTGCTGGAATTACAGGCATGAGACACCACGCCCAGTCTAAACAGTCCTATTTCTAATGGACTTGTTTCTGGGGAAATTGGAATCAAGAATAGCAGAGATTATTTTGTAAAATCAACTTTAAGGAGGTGTAATTCCCAAAAATAAAATCCACTCTCTTTAAATGTACACTTTGATGAGTTTTGGGGGAGGCGGTATTTTGGTTTTTGTTTTGTTTTGTAGAGACAGGGCTTTGCCATGTTGCCCAGGCTGGTATCAAACTCCTGAACTGAAGGGATCCGCCCACTTCGGCCTCTCAAAGTACTGGGATTACAGGTGTGAGCCACCGCATCTGACTATTGACTTTGATAAGTTTTGACAATTGTAAATACAAATGTAAACATCTCTACCACAATATAACGCAATATAAAACATTCCTACCACCCCAAAATGTGCCCTTATGCCCTTATGTTCCTTTGCAGTCAATTTTTTTTTTTTTTTTTTTTTTTTTGAGACAGAGTCTTGCTCTGTCTTTTAGGCTGGAGTGCAGTGGCAAAATCTCAGTTCGCTGCAACCTCTGCCTCCCAGGTTCAAGTGATTATCCTGCCTCAGCCCCCACGCTGAGTAGAGTAGTTGGGATTACAGATGTACGCCCCTACGCCTGGCTAATTTTTGTATATTTAGTAGAGACGGGGTTTCACCATGTTGGCCAGGCTGATCGTGAACTCTGGACCTCAGATGATCCACCCACCTCGGCCTCCCAAAGTGCTGGGATTACAGGCGTGAGCCACTGTACCCGGCCTTATAGTCAACTTCTTACCACCCTTAGCCAGAAGCAACCATTGATCTGCTTGCCATCACAATAGATTCATCTTTCCTGTCCTAGAATTTCATATAAATTGGCTAGGCATGGTGGCTCATGCCTGTAATCTCAGCACTTTGGGAGTCTGAGGCAGGTGGATTTCTTGGGGTCAGGAGTTCAAGACCAGCTTGGCCAACACGGTGAAACCAGTCTCTACTAAAAACACAAAAATTAGCTGTGCATGGTGGTGCACAAGCTTCCAAGTAGCTTGGGAGGCTGAGGCGGGAGAATCCCTGGAACCCGGCGGCAGAAGTTGCAGTGAGCTGAGACTGTGCCCACTGTACTCCAGTCTGGGTAACAGAGCGAGACTCTGTCTCACACACACACAAAAAATTTCATATAAGTAAAATCAGTCAGTATGTACTCTTTATGTCTAGCTTCTTTCACTTAGCATGATGATTTTGAGATTCGTCAGTGTTATTCAACACATCAGTAGCCCGTTCTTTAAAACTGAGTGAGGTATTCCATTGTGTGAATATACTACTATTTGTTTATCCATTTTCCTGTTGATGAACATTTGGGTTGTTTACAACTTTTGGCTATTATAAATAAAGTGTCTGCGAACATTCACATATAGATGTTTTATTTACATAACTATTCAATGTTGTAAGTATGTCACAAGTATCATTTGCCTGTTGCTACAATAATGCTGCATAATAAACTTCCCCAAAACTCAGCGCCATACACCAATAATCGTTCAGTATCATGGCCACCAGTTTGCAGGATTGGCTGGGGCAATTCTGCTACAAGCTGCAGAGCTGCTGGTTAGCTGGGCTGACTCTGCTCCCCCTGGCTCTCATCCTGTGGGACTAGTGGCCTCCATGGGATGTACTTTTCTCATCGAGGTGGCAGAGGCACAAGCAGCCCCAACGACAGAAACTCATTTCGGGCCCCTGCTGGAGCTGCATCTGTTAACACACGCCTTAGACAAAGCAAATCGGATGCCCAGTCCTCTAGTGAAAGGGCAGTGAATATTTGCTGAATAATCCAAACTGTAACACCAGCTATAAAGGAAGTCCCTCCCTTGGTAAAGAAAAATTGGTCTTTACTGATCTGCTATTGTAATGGACATCTATTGTTTGTCTGCCCTGCACGCTTCCCTCCTTTTTAGAAACAGCACTTCCCTTTTTACTGAGAAATTTTCCGCTCACCAACTCTAATCGTAAGGTTTCAATTATAGGTATCAGATTTGCCACAAAACCCTTCAACCCCCAAGTGATAGTATCTAACCCCACCAGAGGCCAATTAGAGCCCTCCCTCCAGATTTTTAATTTTAATAACACAGCAAGAATAATTCTGTTCCCTCCAGCATGCACGTTCTGGATATGAGGCCCAACAGCTTTAGCGGTGTGTTTCTGACTTTGGGAAGGAAGTTGGTAAACATAAATGAAGTTTGTATGCAGGAGAAGAGATGGCAGGTGGGGAGGGCGTCCTAGTGGCCTTCAGGTCCTTTTTTTTGAATTGTTCCATCCTGTATTTAGGTACAAAAACATCTCAGAGCCCCTCCAATAAATTCTTTTTGTCATCTCTAACTACAGGGCTTCCAACAAGTATATTTCCTCAATACAGGACCATCGGGAGAATCTGCTTTGGCTCTACTGAGCAAATTGAACAAGGGTCAGGATAAAAGACTTTGAGAAAGAAGGTCGGGTGTGGTGGCTCAGGCCTGTAATCCCAGCACTTTAGGAGGCCGAGGCAGGCGGATCACGAGGTCAGGAGTTCCAGACCAGCCTGACCAACATGGTGAAACCCCGTCTCTACTAAAAATTCAAAAATTGGCCGGGCGTGGTGGCGCCTACCTGTAGTCCTAGCAACTCACGAGGCTGAGGCAGGAGAATTGCTTGAACCTGGGAGGCAGAGGCTGCAGTGAGCTGAGATCGCACCACTACACTCCAGCCTGGGCAACAGAGTGAGACTCCATCTCACAAAAAAAGACTTCTGAGAAAGAAACACTGATCTTAGTGGACTGGAGTGAACAGCTGCAATAGTGATTTAGATGGATAGTAAGCCTCAGGTGTTTCTTCCTGCACCCCTTCCCCACTTTTTCTGGTTGATAGAACTGCACTTTCCTGGAGGGACAATTCCATGTGGTCTGTTGCAGAGGGACTGTCCTTGGCATTCCCTTCCTGCTTCTGTGCTCCTTGACACTGAAGGCACTCGGATCATTCAGCTTCTTGCCCAAGACTTGCTTCTGCAGTTATCTCCATGATCTCTCAGACTAGCAAATGTGTTCTTCACTAATGGAACATTCCTGTCTGTCTGCAAGATAAATATTTTGGAATTATCTCATCTTCAAAGAAAAAGAGATAAACTCCCTTGATTTCCAACCCTCTATAGTTGCTACCACATTTTTCTACCCTTCACAAGAATTTTCTGTACTTTCTATTTCTATTTCTTCCTGTTCCATTCTCCCTCAAACCTACTCCAATTAGCTCTTTGTCCCCACCATCTCACCAAAAATGACCTTGGCCAGTGGTGACATGGGAAGCAACAAAGAAACATCTGAACTCTCTTGGCCAGGCGCGGTGGCTCACGCCTGTAATCCTAGCACTTTGGGAGGCCAAGGCAGACGGATCACGAGGTCAAGAGATCAAGACCATCCTGGTGAACGTGGTGAAACCCCGTCTCTACTAAAAACACAAAAATTAGCTGGGCGTGGTGGCACGTGCTTGTAGTGTCAGCTACTCGGAAGGCTGAGGCAGGAGAGTAGCTTGAACCCAGAAGATAGAGGTTGCAGCGAGCCAAGAACTCACCACTGCACTCCAATTTGGTGAGAGAGAGAGACTCCATCTAAAAAAAAAAGACATCTGGACTCTCTCTTTGACTCCTATCAATGTAGATGTGGCAGGTGTTAAGTGGTGTGGCTCAGAACATGCAGAATTGTAGTATTTCTTCTTCTCTGCTGATCAATATGTTCATCATGTCTTTCCTCCAAACTCTAGACTCATATGTCCAACTGCCTACCTTACCTCTCTCCTGAAATATCTAATAGTTATCTCAAGCTTAGCATGTCCAAACTCAACTTCTGATTTCCCACTTGCCTTCTGACCTACTTCTCCCATGGTGTTCCTCAACTTAGGAAAGGCATCACCATCCACTCCACTCAAAACACTCAGAACACTTGCGTGTCTTCTCTATTTATCTCATACCCCATATCTATCAGCATGTCCTAACAACCTTACCCTCAGAATATGTCTCAATCTGACCACTCCTGCCACTTCCACGCCTACCAATCCTATTCCAAACCACCATGATCTCTTACCTGAAATATGCGATGGTCCCCCAACCGATGTCTCTGACTCCATTCCTGCCCTACAATCTGGGCTTCCCAGGACCACCAGTTCCCTTCATTCCCTGTAAACATGCACCCATCCCCCATCCCTCATGCCAACATTCCCTCTGCCCACACCCTGCTTGTCACTGTCACCCAACCACCTGCAGTAGCAGGCCACCTCTTTCCCTTGAAGAAGCTCAGCCTGGCAGATAAAGGCTGAGAGCAAGAGGGAGATCTTTCAGGAGTTTTCAGAGTCCACTAAAACTAAAGAACCTGCCACCTGCATGAAACATGAATCACATGGAAGACAAGCGAAAATTGCAGCTGTGCTCCATGATTCCGATTGAATAACATGACATTTGGCAGGTGTACCAGAAAGCCAAGGTTTCCTATTAGACAGTTGAGGAGGTAGATTTCTCCCAGGACATTGAGCACTGGAAGCCCTGAAGCTTGTGGAGACAGATTTTATATCACAGGTTCTGGCTTCATGGCAGCAAGTGATGGAGCTGGACTTGCTGAGCTGATTTAGTAAAACAGGACACGTTACAGAAGCACAGTGTTTCTAAAGTTTCCCAGGTAATGTGGACAATGTGTATGCTGAAATGTAGAGTCTCTTTTTCAGACAGAGTCTCCCTCTGTTGCCCAGGCTGGAGTGCAGTGATGTAATCATGGCTCACTGCACCCTCGACCTCCCAGGTTCAAGTGATCTTCCTGCCTAAGCCTCTCCAACAGCTGGGACTACAGATGCGCACCACCATGCCCGGCTAACTTTTCAAAATTTTTTTAGAGATGTGGTTTCCTTATGTTCCCCAGGTTGGTCTTGAACTCCTGGCCTCAAGCAATTTGTTCTCCTCCGCCTCCTGAAGTGCTAGAATTACAGGCTTGAGCCATTGCTCCTGGTCTGAAGTATGGAGGTTCTTTGTTAATATTTACACAAAAGATTCCAAAAAGGAGACCCCTCTTTTCAATGCCATCGAAATAATGCCCTGTGTAAAGAAGAAGGCAGAGAAGCTGCTCGTGGAGAATGGCTCTTTCAGCAGTAGAGGAGAGCTCTTTTGGTGGTTTTGCATGGACATTCTGTCTCAAGAAATGAGGATAAAGACCTGGGACCATAGCAGCCAATGAAATTACCAGCAGAGGCCAGGCAAGGTTGCTCATGCCTGTAATCCTAGCACTTTGGGAGGCCGAGGCGGGCGGATCACCTGAGGTCAGGAGTTCAAGACCAGCCTGACCAACATGGTGAAATCTCATCTCTACTAAAAATAAAAATATTAGCCAGGTGTGGTGGCAGGCACCTGTAATCCCAGCTACTCAGGAGGCTGAGGCAGGAGAATCACTTGAACCCAGGAGGCAGGGTTGCAGTGAGCCGAGATCGCGCCACTGCACTCCAGCCTGGGTGACAGAGTGAGACCCCATTTCAAAAAACAAAGAAAGAAATTACTAGCAGAGATGAAGTTGACACTGTGACTTTGCCTGTCTCATATTTGATCACCTGTTATATAAACCTTCAGAGTGAAAGCTAAGTGAAATAATGGTCAGTGCTATTAGGCATTGAACAAAAGCTCCTGAGGCCTGCTCTGAGGCTTATTAGAATGAATTGCATTTTAATGAGTCAGTACATGGAATTCGTAGCAAACAGACATGATAGAACTGGGTTTTAGCAAAGATTTGGAGTAGAAAAGCCATTCGACATGTTTTGTGATAAAATATACAAAGCATATACTTTAGCCATTTTTAAGTGTACAGGTCAATGGCATTAAGTACATTAATGTTGTTTTGCAACAATAACCACCATCTATCTCTAGAACATTTTCTTCATCCCAAACAGAAATTCTGTACTCTTTTTTTTTTTTGAGACGGAGTCTCACTCTGTCGCACAAGCTGGAGTGCAGTGGTGCGATCTCGGCTCACCACGACCTGTGCCTCCCGGGTTCATATGGTTCTCCTGCCTCAGCCTCCTGAGTAGCTGGGGTTACGAGCATGCGCCACCACGCCCAGCTAATTTTGTATTTTTAGTAGAGAGGGGGTTTCTCCATGTTGGTCAGGCTGATCTCGAACTTCCACCTCAGGTGATCCGTCAGCCTCGGCCTCCCAAAACGCTGGGATTACAGGTGTGAGTCACTGCACCCGGTCAGAAATTCTGTACTCTTTAAATAATAACTCCCCATTCTCCCCACCCCAGCCCCTGGTAACCACCATGTAAAGAAGGCAGAGAAGCTGCTCATGGAGAACTGCTCTTTCAGCAGTGGAGGAGACTTCTTCTCCTCATAAAGACTTTATGTCTTTGATAATTTGACTATCCTTGATATCTCATGTAAGTGGAATAATACAATATTTGTCATTTTCATGCCTGGCTTATTTCACTTAGCATAATGTGTTCAAGGTTCATTCATGTTGTAACATGTGTCAGAATTGTATTCCTGGCCAGGTGTGGTGGCTCACACCTGTAATCCCACCCCGGTAATCGGGAGGCCAAGGTGGGTGGATCATTTGAGATCAAGAGTTTGAAACCAGACTGGCCAATATGGTGAAACTCCATCTCTACTAAAAATACAAAAATTTGGCCCGGCCTGGTGGCTCAAGCCTGTAATCTCAGTACTTTGGGAGGTCTAGGCAGGCGGATCACTTGAGGTCAGGAGTTCCAGACCAGCCTGGCCGACATGGTGAAACCCTGTCTCTACTGAAAATACAAAAAATAGCTAGGCATGGTGGCAGGCACCTGTAATCCCAGCTACTTGGGAGGCTGAGGCAGGAGAATCACTTGAACCTGAGAGGTGGAGGTTAGAGTGAGCTGAGTTTACACCATTGCACTCTAGCCTGGGCAATGAGAACGAAACTCTGTCTCAAAAAAAAAAAAAAATACAAATACGAAAATTAGCCGGGCGTGGTGGCACACCCCTGTAATCCCAGCTACTTGGGAGGCTGAGGCAGGAGAATCCCTCGAACCCAGGAGGCGGAGGTTGCACTGCACTCCAGCCTTCATGACAGAGCAAGACACCGTCTCAAAAAGTAAATAAATAGTTGGGGCTCAGTGGCTCATGCCTAGAATTCCAGCACTTTGGGAGGCCGAGGAGGCGGATCATGAAGTCAGGAGATTGAAACCATCCTGGCCAACATGGTGAAACCCCATCTCTACTAAAATACAAAAACTAGCTGGGCATGGTGGCACATGCCTGTAGTCCCAGCTACTCGGGAGGCTGAGGCAGGAGAATCACTTGAACCTGGGAGGTGGAGATTGCAGTGAGCCGAGATTGCGCCACTACACTCCAACCTGGCGACAGAGTGAGACTCAGTCTCAAAAATAATAATAAAATAAAAATACATAAATAAATTATAGCAAATTGGAAGATGTCAGTTTTGTAACTTCAAATGTAACTTTGAAGTCTCCTTGTTAAATAGACTTTAATAAGTCCATTTAATAGTCCATAAGTTTGTAGCACATTTTACATGTGTGTTTATGTGTGTATGTGTGAGTGTGCATATATGCACACCTTAAAATTCCTCATTGTTCAAAATCCTCTACAGTTTGCTTTAGCACTGGAACAACAAGAAACCACACTCTAATATGCCTGGAAGAGCCCATGCTATCTGGCCCTGACTCCTACTTTCCACTTCCCTCCCTTCCCGTTGCTCGCCTGACTCCAACCACACCATTCGTCTTGCAGTTTCCAGCACACCTCATGCACACACCATGCCTCTCAGCACCTTTGTACTCACAGCCCTCTGCTGCCTGGAATGATCTCCTCTGATATCTGCATGAGTTTTCCCTTCACCTTATCTTCTTCATAGTGCTTATTGCCACCTGACAATAGATGATTTATTTGTTTGCTTCAGCTTCTGTCTCTCCCACTAGAACGTAAGCTCCCTGAGGAAAGAGGCCTGTCTTTGTTCACCGCTGTAAACTCAGTGCCTCGAATATAGGATTTGTTGAATGAAAAATAGATGGGTGGAAAAAGACTGTTTGAGACATGGGGAGTAATAGGACCCTAATGCTATTGTTTAAGATCCTTAATCCAGTCACATCTGCACCAGACACACTGCCAAACTTTTCAGTTATATCAACCAATAAAGTCTTTTTTGCTTAAGTCAGAGTGTAGCCAGCTATTGCTGTGATAATGCTGTGTTACAAACAATTCCCAAATCTCAGTAGCCTACATATAAAAACATGTTTTTTTTGTTGTTTTTTTTTAACTTGCAAGGTCTGTGAATTGGTTGGCGTGACTTTGTTTTAGGCTGTGGGTCAAGTTCTAGTCTGCAATGTTATGTCTCTCATACTGGGTCCCACAGCTACACCGGGCCTGCTTTTCTCACAGCAGATAGCAGCAAAGAACCCAAACAGAACTACCAAGCACACACACACCTCTGCTCACATCACGTCTGCTCACACTCCCAATGCCAGTGGGGCCAGGAAATAGCTACTCTAGTGGGAAGTACTATAAAGTTATATGGGAAAGAAAAGGCATGGATTTATAATTTCAGTATAGGGAAGAAGCGAAGAATCAGCAACAATAATTCAATTGATCACATTCAGTAAGCACCTGTTGCTTAAAAGTGAAAAAGTTGTGACTGATGCAAATCTACTGCATTAGGGCTAAAGCTGCAGTGGAGAAGTCGGACTGAGAGACATGGGTGATAGAGGTCACAAGGTGGGTAGAGAAGGTCATGTGAGTGAGAAAAGGCTACAGGGGAGCTGATCAGGAGCAGACAGACATAAGGACAGCAGTCCTGAGCATATTCATGTGGCAGTAGAGGTGCAGACTCTGCATTCAGTACCCTGGAGCCAGCCGACAGAGAGTGGAAAGAGCCAGAGAGAACTGGACTCTGACCCAGCTTGGTCACTGTAACTCTGTGGTATTGGAGAAGTTTTCTAACCTCCCTGAGCCTCAGTGGCTTCATCTGTAAACTGGGATGAATAGTAGCAATAGTAGGTGTGTTTTGAAAGTTACAAAAAAAAAAAAAAGCCATTAAAGGACCTAGCACAGGACTTTGGCCCACAATAAGCCCTCATAGTGCTCCTACACTCCCCAATTCTTGCCTAAGGGCAGAATGGAAAGTGGCAGCCTCTCCCTTGCTGACTGTACTGATGTTCCAAGACCCTTTGAAAGTTATGTATCTGGGATTTAGTGCTAAAGAACTGGCCAGCCCTGCCACTCAGATGCTGCCTGACCAGTCAGTGAAGGAAAGATTCACTCCCCATCAAGCATGTATCCCTTCATGCCCAAAGGCTTCTGGAACACTCTGACCCTCCCTCCCCCAGCTCTGCATCACCTTCAGCCACATCAGGGAAGATGTTCCTGCTTGGTGGGGAATCTTGAGCCCAAAGTCACAATGGCATCCCAATGCCTGGATCTTACCAAAGAGACCAGATTTCCGCCCTTCACAAAGCCACTGTCTTGTGGTTTTTCCTCTTCGGGGTAAAACTGCAAGAGATGCTTGGGGTCTCAAAGCTACTGGATCCTAGAGGCAGGCAGCCCAGCTCTGGAGCATCCCACCTTTCACCTGGGACACAGCCAAGCCAAGAGAAGGACCCTGGGCTGGAAAAGACATTCTGAGACCTTGGGGCTAATCCTGGATCAGCCACTGACTCAAATCCCTTTACTTCCTGAATTTCCTATTGTGTTTACAAAGATAACACCTACCATTCATAGACTTTGTGAGGATCAAATGTTCTGATCAAAGCAAAGGTGTTTTGCAAACTCCTAAGCTCTGGGTCCATGTGAGCTGCCTCATGATGTTCAGTGGGTTTTGAACAGGAAAGTGTCTCAAGTGTTCTTGCAACACTCTCTCTCCTTCATAATAGATTTTGCTGCAACTTTCAGTGGCTCGTCATTGCCTGAAGCTGGACGAGTCAGCCGCTGGGAGGTCTAGGCTCGGTCTCTAGCCCAGGCCCAGACTCAGGCTTTCAGTGTGCATTTTCCTCTCTGAGTTTCAGTTTTCCTACCTGTAACCTAAGTTGGACTAGAACATTTCCCAGGTTCCTCCCAGCCTGTAAATTCTATCTTTGATACTTATCTTAGATCTTTACAAGGACTTAGCAGTCTCCTAAAATAAGGGAAGAGAGTTGCTTCTACTCTAACAAAAAAAAAGTTGGGGAGAGATGAAGGAAGAATGGGTGAAATGTTGGAAAGTTGTGAAGCTGAGTGAGAAGCAGGTGGGGGCTCATTACGCTCCTTTCACCATTTTGTGTATTTTAAAATTTTTCCCTGATAAAAAAAGTTTTTATAAAATAGAAGTTCCATTGAATTTGAGTGTCTTTACAGCCTTTGTTTTCTGGTACCCCTGGGAGGCATCCATTCTGTTTAATAAAAGGTACCTTCCACAGGAAACTCCCTTCCTTTGTCATCTTTGGTATCCCCGTCTCCATCTTCCACAACAGACAGTTTCAACAGCCACACCACCCTAGCATCAGGACAGTTTGGGGGGGTTTCCAGAATCTTCTATTCCCACTTCCCATTTCTCAAATCACTTGACCTGTCATATATATAAAGTAAAGAGTCACAGACAAGAGACAAGAGAGGATTCAAATTCTTGGCCAAGCTGGGGACATTAAGGAGGCCTCCAGGGCAAAGTCTCTATGCCTACAGCTGAGTCTTCATTGTGGATCTTAGTCCAGGTACAGAGGAATTAGTGGTCAGAGGTGGTTTCTCCCTGGTTCATGACATGCCTTGTGTTTGGTAGCATCTTGAACACACTGGGGAAGCGGTAGGGCTCAGTGAAGTGGTTTGGAGACCCCACGGCCTGTGCACAAAGCATCTCCTCATGTCTCAATTGCCCCTCACTGGTGAACTGTTCATAGTGCAGGTCCCTGCTCAGGAGGACTTCTCTGAACCCGAGGCAAGGTGGGTGACTCCCGTTTTCCCACCTAGATGGGCTGGCCATCCTAAGGAAAGGTAGTGATCATTCCAGGCCTAGGTACATCCTCTCAGTGGAGATGCCTGAACCTCTTCCCACAATAACAGAGGGGCTGTCAGGACGACAGGGACTCAGACATAAGTCCAAACCAAGGGAGGGCAATCCCAGCCCACCGGTCCTTTCTGTCTTGGTTCCCTCTCTGCCAGCCAAGCACAAGTGGCCAGTCCCAGCTGCTGGCTCCTGCCCATAACAGGGGATCATGTGTCTGCCCTGAGGGGCTGCACTTCTCTCCACAGCCAGGCAAGTCTACCCTGGAAAGTTGCTTTTTTTTTTTTTCAGAGACGGAGTCTCATTCTGTCACCCAGGCTGGAGTGCAGTGGCTCGATCTCGGCTTACCTCTGCCTCCTGGGTTCAAGCAATTCTCATGCCTCAGCCGCCTGAGTAGCTGAGATTACAGGCGTGCGCCATGGATGCCTGGCTAATTTTTGTATTTTTAGCAGGGACAGGGTTTCGCCATGTTGGCCAGGCTGGTCTCAAACTCCTGAACTTAGGTGATCTGCCCGCCTCAGCCTCCCAAAGTGCTGAGTTTACAGGTGTGAGCCGCCACACCCGGCCTGGAAGGTCGCTGTTCAAACCACTCTGCAGTTGGCACGTGCAGGCAGACAAGCCTCTGGAGTTGATGATTGCAAAAGTAACTGTTCAGGTTTTATCAAATTTTCCCTGTTGTGTGTTTTAAGCAAAAAATACCCCAAAATTTTGATCTGAATAGCTCAGGTTTTTCTGTGGTCCAGTAAGAGGACA
>NW_012102632.1:2609359-2610990 GCF_000951045.1 Mandrillus leucophaeus | reverse complement strand
AAACCCCGGGGCCATCTGACTCCAAAATACATAGATTAAATGCTACTTGTAAATTTTTCCGCTAGGCATGGTGGCTCACACCTGTAATCCCAACAGCTTGGGAGGCCAAAGCAGGAGGATCATGTAAGGTCAGAAGGTCGAGATTGCAGTGAGCTATAATCACACCTCTGCACTCCAGCCTGGATGACAGAGTGGAACTTTGTCTTTAAAGAAAAGTTTTTTTGGCTGGGCGTGGTGGCTCACTCCTGTAATCCCAGCACTCTGGAAGGTCGAGGCGGGCAGATCACGAAGTCAGGAGATGGAGACCATCCTGGCTAGTAAAGTGAAATCCTGTTTCTACTAAAAATACAAAAAATTAGCCGGGCGTGGTGGTGAGCGCCTGTAATCCCAGCTACTCGGGAGACTGAGGCAGGAGAATCGCTTGAACCCAGGAGGCGGAGCTTGCAGGGAGGCAAGATCACGTCACTGCACTCCAGCCTGGCGACTGAGCGAGACTCCGTCTCAAAAAAAAAAAGGAAAGTTTTTTTTTTCTTAAATTCACATATAATGAATGATAAATGCAACCATTTGATGGCTCTATTCAGCATAACAAACAATTGGGTATCAATCTCATCTCTAACTCTCGGTTATTGGGGCTTCTGCCGTTGCTGGGCTTGGCAGGCTATCACGTAGGAAAAATGTCCCAAGACTATCTCAACAGGCCGCCGCAGGGCGCCATCTCGTGTTCTCAAATGGAACTGCAGTAGAGGACGCTTCGTAGGACCGAGCCCCTTCCTCTCTCTGTGCTTAATATCAAACTGTAAGGTGCTGCAGGCACCATTACCAAAGGCTTAGCCTGAATTGAGAAAACCAGAGACCTCTGTCAATTCTTTATGGGAAAACACCTGCAAATCAGAGTTGCTGTTCTGCTGTGTTTGCAGAACGTCCTTCATAAGGAGTTCCTTGTCTGTGACAGCCCTTTGCTAAGGCACTGGGGATTTGAGAGGGAAGATATGGCCCTTGAGTCACTCACAGTCTAGTGAGGGAACAGCCAAATGCATGAAAATCATAATTGCATGTGCCAAGTGCTCTGATAGAGAGGAACACAGAGCGAATTGGAAAGCCTCCCAGATGAGATTACCATGGTGCTGAAGTTTTAGCATGTGTAGGAGTCTGCCAGACTGAGAAGAGGTTGAAGATAGGTGATCCAGGCTGAGGGATGAGATAGAAAAGTGAACAGAAGCTGGGGAAGAACTGCAGGTGTTTCAATTTCAACAAAGTCCAGTTAACAACCAGTGGAGGAAAGGCCACAGGTGGCCAGGGGCCAGGTCATAAAGGATCTTCAAGTGATGCTAAGAAGAGTAGACCGTCTCCTGCAGGCTATGGGGCTTGGAGCAAGGCACTGACTCAGTTAGATCTGAATTTTATTTTATTTTATTATTATTATTATTTTGAGATAGAGTTTCGCTCTTGTTGCCCGGGCTGGAGTGCAGTGGCACAATCTGGGCTCACTGCAACCTCTGCCTCCTGGGTTCAAGCCATTCTCTTGCCTCAGTCTCCCGAATAACTGGGATTACAGGAGCCTGCCACCACACCTGGCTAATATTTTTTGTATATTTAGTAGAGACGGGGTTTCTCCATGATGGCCGGGC
>NW_012102632.1:2607318-2608194 GCF_000951045.1 Mandrillus leucophaeus | reverse complement strand
CCGGCCACCACGCCCGGCTAATTTTTGTGTTTTTAGCAGACACGGGGTTTCACCACGTTGGCCGGGCTGGTCTGGATCTCCTGACCTCGTGATCTGCCCGCCTCGGCCTCCCAAAGTGCTGGGATTACAGGCATGAGCCACCGCGCCCAGCCTGGGGTTTTCATTTTGGTTACAGTACAGCTTAGCAGTCCTCCAGTGGAATACTGAATAAAAAACTATAGTACCTATGTAAATAGAATACTACTCAGTAATAAAAAAAAAAGAATGGGCTGGGAGCAGCGGCTCACGCCTGTAATCCTAGCACTTTGGGAGGCCGAGGCAGGCAGATCACTTGAGGTCAGGAGTTCAAGACCAGCCCAGCCAACTTGGTGAAACCCCGTCTCTACTAAAAATACAAAAATTAGCCGGGCGTGGTGGCAGGCACCGGTAATCCCAGCTACTCGGGAGGCTGAGACAGGAGAATTGCTTGAACCCAGAAGGCAGAGGTTACAGTGAGCAGAGATCACGCCACTGCACTCCAGCCTGGGCAATGGAGCAAGACTCCGTCTCAAAAAAAAAAAGAAAAAAATTTAACTATTGATACAAGCAACAACACAGATAAACGTCAACATATTATGCTAAGTTAAAAAGCCTTACAAAAAGGTAAATACTGTATAATTCCATTTATATGAAATTATAAAACAGACAAAACTAATCTATGCTGGAAAAAAAATCAGAGGAGTGCATGTCTCTGAGGAGCAAAGGTGAAGATTGACTGTAAAGAATGTAAGAGGATCGGGAGGCCAAGGCAGGCGGATCACGATGTCAGGAGATAGATACCATCCTGGTTAACACGGTGAAACCCCGTCTCTACTAAAAATACAAAGTATTAGCCAG
>NW_012102632.1:2600720-2607268 GCF_000951045.1 Mandrillus leucophaeus | reverse complement strand
TGCCACTGCACTCCAGCCTGGGCAACAGAGGGAGACTCCATCTCAAAATATAAATAAATAAATAAATAATAATTTTTAAAAAAAGTAAAAGGACTTGCTGGGTGACAGCAATATCCTATACCTTGGAAGAGGTTTGGGTTACATATGCATTAGTCAACATTGAACTAATGTACACACATTAGGCAAATCCCATCTGCACTTAATTGACTGTAAATTTTACATCAAAATTAAAAGCTATAAGCAAATATTGAATTCTAGTTAACAATATGCATGCTGACTACCTGGGTGAACTATACTGATATTTGTGATTTACTTTAAAATAGACCAAATAAGCCCAGGCACAGTGTTTCAGGCGTATAATCCCATTGTTTTTGAGACCTAGGTGGCAGGATCGCTTGAGCCTAGGATTTCGAGGCTGTCATGAGCTATGATCATGCCGGGGCACTCCAGCCTGGGCAACAGAGCCTGCATCTTTGAAAAAAAATAATTTAGGCCGGGCGCGGTGGCTCACGCCTGTAATCCCACTAGGCATGGTGGCTCACGCCTGTAATCCCAGCACTTTGGGAGGCCGAGGCGGGCGGATCACGAGGTCAGGAGATCGAGACCATCCTGGCTAACACGGTGAAACCCCGTCTCTACTAAAAATACAAAAAATTAGCCGGGCGAGGCGGCAGGCGCCTGTAGTCCCAGCTACTCGGGAGGCTGAGGCAGGAGAATGGCGTGAACCCGGGAGGCGGAGCTTGCAGTGAGCCGAGATCACGCCACTGCACTCCAGCCTGGGCGACTAAGCGAGACTCTGTCTCAAAAAAAAAAAAAAATAATAATAATAATTTAAATTGGCCAATATAAAATGAATTAGGCCAGGTGCAGTGGCTCATGCCAGTAATCCCAACACTGAGATGCCAAGGCGTGAGAATCACCTGAGGCCAGGAGAGACCAGCCTGGCCAACATGGTGAAACCCTGTCACTACTAAAAATACAAAAATCAGCCAGTCGTGTTGGTGCATACCTGTAGTCCTAGCAACTCAGGAGGCTGAGGCAGGAGAATCGCTTGAACCTTGGAGGTGGAGGTTGCAGTGAGCCGAGATCATGCCATTGCACTCCAGCCTCGGCGACAGGGCAAGACTCTGTCTCAAAAAAAATAAACAAAATAAATAAGTGAAATAAACTAAAATGAATTAATCAAGGGATGAAGGGATGAAAAGATCAGTAGTTATGTGATAAAGCTAGTAGAGTAAAATATTAATGGTAGACTCTAGCTGATGGGCATATATGGCTCCAAATCAAAAAAACTAAGGTGAAAAATAAATCTGAACAGTGGTTGCTGAGGTCAGGGAAGATTGCCTGGGAGAGGACTTGAGGGAACTTTCTGGGTGATGGCAGTGCTCTCCATTTTGGCATGGCTCTGTTTAACACAAGAATATCTACTTGTAAATTTTGTGAGACTAAGATTTATGCAGTTCAATGCATGTACATTTTGCCAAGAATAATAATAGAGGTGAGGGGAGGTATAGATAAAACAAGAATAGCAGAGGCCAGGCGCAGTGGCTCATGCCTGTCATCCCAGCACTTTGGGAGGCTGAGGCAGACAGATCACCTGAGGTTCGGAGTTTGAGACCAGTTCGAGAAACCCCATCTCTATTACAAATACAAAATTAGCCGGGCGTAGTGGTGCATGCCTGTAATGTCAGCTACTCGGGAGGCTAAGGCAGGAGAATTGCTTGAACCCGGGAGGCAGAGGTTGCAGTGAGCCAAGATCACGCCATTGCACTCCAGCCTCGGCGACAGGGCAAGACTCTGTCTCAAAAAAAATAAACAAAATAAATAAGTGAAATAAACTAAAATGAATTAATCAAGGGATGAAGGGATGAAAAGATCAGTAGTTATGTGATAAAGCTAGTAGAGTAAAATATTAATGGTAGACTCTAGCTGATGGGCATATATGGCTCCAAATCAAAAAAACTAAGGTGAAAAATAAATCTGAACAGTGGTTGCTGAGGTCAGGGAAGATTGCCTGGGAGAGGACTTGAGGGAACTTTCTGGGTGATGGCAGTGCTCTCCATTTTGGCATGGCTCTGTTTAACACAAGAATATCTACTTGTAAATTTTGTGAGACTAAGATTTATGCAGTTCAATGCATGTACATTTTGCCAAGAATAATAATAGAGGTGAGGGGAGGTATAGATAAAACAAGAATAGCAGAGGCCAGGCGCAGTGGCTCATGCCTGTCATCCCAGCACTTTGGGAGGCTGAGGCAGACAGATCACCTGAGGTTGGGAGTTTGAGACCAGTTCGAGAAACCCCATCTCTATTACAAATACAAAATTAGCCGGGCGTAGTGGTGCATGTCTGTAATGTCAGCTACTCGGGAGGCTAAGGCAGGAGAATTGCTTGAACCCGGGAGGCAGAGGTTGCAGTGAGCCAAGATCACGCCATTGCACTCCAGCCTGGGCAACAAGAGTGAAACTCCGTCTCAAAAAAAAAAAAAAAAAAGAATAGCAGAATGTTGAGTTTTATTAAGGCTGGATGATGTATGGGTGGGAGTTTATTATTCTCTTTATCTTATATATGTTGAAATTATTTCTCCAATAAGATGCCTTTCCAAAACATGTGATTTACAATAGCATCAAAAATATCAGTATCTAGCAATAATCTGACAAAAGATATGCAAAAGCTCTCTGCAGAAAACTATTAAATATTATAGAGAGAAATTAAAGAAAACTTACATAAATGGAGAGATATAACGTGTTTATAGATTGGAAGACTCTATATTTTAACAATATCTATTCAATGTAATCTCAATAGAAATCCCTGCTGCTTATTTAGTTGTGTAAATTAACAAGTTTAGGCCAGGCACAGTGGCTCATACCTGTAATCCCAGCAATTTGGGAGGCCGAGGGGGGCAGATCACCTGAGGTCAGGAGTTCAAGACCAGCCCGGCCAATATGGTGAAACCCCACCTTGTAAAAATACAAAATTACAAAAAAACCCCACCTAGTAAAAATACAAAAATTAGCTGGGCATGGTGGCGCATGCCTGTAGTCCCAGCTACTTGGGAAGCTGAGGCAGGAGAATCACTTGAACCTGGGAGGTGGAGGTTGCAGTGAGCTGAGATCGCACCGCTGCACGCCAGCCTGAGCAACAGAGAGAGACTCTGTCTCAAAAGAAAAACACACACAAATACACACACACAAGTTTATTCCAAAACATATATGGAAATGCAAATCACCTAAATAGCCAAGACAATGATGAAGAACAGAGTTGAAAGACTTGTACTACTAGATTTCAACATTTACTGTGAAGTTATTAGGGCAGTGTAGCATTAGTACAAAGATAGGGGAATGAATAGACCAACAGAATAGAATAGAGTCAGAAATAGATTCATATGTACACATCCCTTGATTTACAACAAATGTGCCACCACCACAATTCAATGGTGGAAAGGATGATCTTTTAATTCAATGGTGGTGGATAAGGTAGATATTGTATAGGGGGAGGAAAGGAGAACTTTGACTCTTACCTCATAACATACATAAAAATAACTTGAACTGGATCATCAACCTAAATATGAAAGGCAAAACAATAAGGATTTCAGAAGAAAACACAGGAGAATATTTGTATGTCATCAGGGTAGGCAAATATTTCCTAAATAGGGCACGAAAAACTATAAAAAATAAATTGACAAATTATACTGTATTAACATTAAGAACTTCTTTAATCAAAAGACACTATCAGGAGACCGAAAGGAGAAGCCATGGATTGGGAAAGTGTATTTGTAAAACATACTTCCGACAAAGAACTCATAACTACAATATATAAAGAACTTCTACAAACCATTAAAAAAAAAATCAGCCCTGGCCAGGTGCAGTGGCTCACGCCTGTAATCCCAGCACTTTGGGAGGCCAAGGCGGGCACATCATGAGGTCAGGAGATCCAGACCATCCTGGCTAACACGGTGAAACCCCGTCTCTACTAAAAATACAAAAAAATTAGCTGGGTGTGGTGGCGGGCACCTGTAGTCCCAGCTACTTGGGAGGCTGAGGCAGGAGAATGGCGGGAACCCAGGAGGTGGAGCTTGCAGTGAGCCAAGATCGCGCCACCGCACTCCAGCCTGGGTGACAAGGCGAGACTCTGTCTCAAAAAAAAAAAAAAAAATTAGCCCCATTTTAATAAATAGGTTTGGTCAGGAACTTCATAACCAATAAATATACGGAAGAGTACTTCACATCATTACTCAATAGGGAAATGTGAATTCAACCACAATATGATATCACTACACACCCCAGAAGAACAGCTAAAATTAAAAAGTCTGACAATACCAAGCGTTGGTGAGGAGTGGAGCAATAGGAACCCTCTTACATTGTTTTTGGAGTGTACATTTGGAAATGGTTTGGCAGTATCTACAAATAAATCAATACCCCAGCCCGGCAATCCCATTCTTAGTATATACCCAAGAGAATCTGTGCTATGTGCATCAAAAGACACATACAAGAATATTCACATCAATTTATTTGTAATAGCCTCAAAACTGAAACAACCCAAATATGCAACAACAAGGAGAAAAGATGAACAGAAGTTAGAATAGTGATGGCCTTAAGGATGGAGTTGTAATTGATTGGGAAACCTTATGGTTCACTGTAAATATTCAACTTGTTCTGAATAGAGGTTCAATCCTTATGGTTCGCTGTAAATATCCAACTTGTTCTGAATAGAGGTTCTCTGGGTACAGACGTATGTAAAAATCTACTGAGCTGCACACTTAAGCTTCATACAATGTATGCACTTTCTGCATGTTATATTTCAATTTTAAATCTTTTTAAAAGCTTCTACTAGATACTATAAAAGAACATATTCATGACAAGTATTTCTTAAATAGGACATTAAAGCACTAATAGTAAGGAAAGGACTGATAAAATTTGACCATGTTAACAATTAAAAACTTCCCTTTATCAAAACATGATGTTAAGAGAATGACAAGCCTCTGAGTGGTGGGGATATTTGCAATACTTGTAACAGACAAAGCATTATATCCATATTATATAAAGAGCTGACTCTATGTACATGTTTGTGTACGTGTGTGTATGTCTACATAATAAGGAAAGAAAAATACAAAGCACACAGTAAATAAACGAGTAAAAGACATGAATAAGCACTTTGCAATAGAGGATACTACACGGCCAATAAATATAGGAAAACATGCTCCATCTCAATAATCATCAGGGAAGTACAAATAAAAACCATTTACGGGCCGGGCACGGTGGGCTCACGCCTGTAATCTCAGCACTTTGGGAGGCCCAGGCGGGTGGATCATTTCAAGTCAAGAGTTCGAGATCAGCCTGGTCAACATGATGAAACCCCATTGTGGTAGTGGGCGCCTGTAATCCCAGTTACTTGGGAGGGTGAGGCAGGAGAATTGCTTGAACGCGGGAGGCAGAGGTTGCAGTGAGCCGAGATCACGCCGCTGCACTCCAGCTTGGGCAACAGAGCAAAACTCCATCTCAAACAAACAAACAAACAAAACTATTTACACCCACCAAAACGACTAAAATTTAAAAGACCATGTTACCAAGTGTTGGGATAGATATAGAGTAGCTGCTTCTCTCGTATACAGCTGGTGAAGTGTAAACTGGTACAATCACTGCTTATGCTGTATTTATTAAAGTTGATGATATGCACACTCTTAAGATCAGAAATTCCACTCTAAGGTTTGTACCTAGCAGAAATGCATGCATGTATAGTGCAGGAGACATGCAAAAAAAAAAAAAAATGTTCATAGCAGTATTATTCAGAAACACCAAAAACTAGAAATAATCAAAATTTTCAAAAAAAAAAAAAAAGCAGGAGCTGAATATGGTGGTGTGTGCCTGCCGTCCCAGCTACTCAGGAGGCTGAGGCAGGAGAACTGCTTGAGTCCAGGAGTTTGAGTCCACCCTGGGCAACACAGTGAGATCATGTCTCTTAAAACAAAACAAAACAAAACAAAACAACAGGAAAGTGGCAGTGGTTTCCTTAAAGTCAGTGTTGGAAATAAGAGCTCGGAGTCACAGGGAAAACAAGCATTCGAACAAAAAGTTTCTTGGCAAAGCAAGCTTACTTCTGCAGAAGGCTGCCACTCGTGCTTCTGGCCACTGCCAGAGCACACCTAACAAAGGAGAGAAGGAGTTTTTATCCCTAAGGCAGTCCCTATTCATGTGTCCTTCCCCTATTGGCTAGGACTGCACAATCTAAGCTAACCCCAGTTGGTTAAGACTTAAACTTTTCAGCCAGGCATGGTGGCTCACGCCTGTAATCCCAGCACTTTGGGAGGCCGAGGCGGGTGGATCACAAGGTCAGGAGATCAAGACCATCCTGGCCAACATGGTGAAACCCCGTCTCTACTAAAAATGCAAAAAAATTAGCCGATCGTGGCAGCACACACCTGTAGTCCCAGCTACTCGGGAGGCTGAGGCAGGAGAATTGCTTGAACCAGGGAGGCAGAGGCTGCAGTGAGCTGAGACTGCACCACTGCACTCCAGCCTGGCAACAGAGCGAGACTCCATCTCAAAAAA
>NW_012102632.1:2589795-2600670 GCF_000951045.1 Mandrillus leucophaeus | reverse complement strand
GTAATCCCGGCTACTTGAGAGGCTGAGGCAGGAGACTCCATCTCAAAAAAAAAAAAAAAAAAAAGACTTACACTTTTCCAATTAGGGTAAACGTGTGAATCCCAAGGGAGGGTGGATGTTAGGAGTGGTCCCTCTGCTACAGCAGAAGGCATGTTCGGACATGTCTGGGCAAATCAGGGCACAACAAGAGTGGGAGGGCTACTCGCAGGCTAGAAACAAGAAAGTACAAGGAGGTGAGGCCTCAGAACCAAGGACAAGGACATTACACAATTAAACCCTTTGAAGAGGAATTCACCACCTCTGGCAGTTGGAATGATGGAGGGAGAGGACTGCACATAGGACAAGGCCTTTGGGAGAAGGGGGAGTTGAAGTGGAGGAGGTGATGCCGGAGTACTGGGAATGTTCTATTTCATGATCTGAGTGTGGATTACTTTGGTATTTGCTTTATCGCAGTTTATGGAACTGTGAGTTTATGTTTGATAACACTTCTCCAAGTAAGTGTTACATTTTGCAATATTAAAAAAAAAAAAAAGAAGAAACTTTAAAATTAACAGGGAAGGCGGGGTGCAGTGGCTCACGCCTGTATTCCCAGCACTTTGGGAGGCTAAGGCGGGTGGATCACCTGGGGTCAGGAGTTTGAGACCAGCCTGACCAACACGATGAAACCCTGTCTTTACTAAAAACACAAAAAATTAGCCGGGCACGGTGGCAGGTGCCTGTAATCCCAGCTACTCGGGAGGCTGAGGCAGAAGAATTGCTTGAACCTGGGAGGCAGTGGTTGCAGTGAGCCAAGATCACACCACTGCACTCCAGTCTGGGCGACAAGAGTGAAACTCCATTTCAAAAAAAAAAAATTAACAGGGAAAAATCAGTCACATGTAGGACTTCACCAGATAGAGAAGGGAAGGAAGGTTTTTATAGACAGGGCAGAGAGCACGAGGGAGATACAGGGCCTGGGGCCTACCAAGCTAGTGGATTGGCGGAAGTATGGAAGGCTGTCTGAAGGCCCCACAACAAGGAAGGGTGCAGTGGCAGACAAAGCCAGGACAATTCAAGCCAGGCTATGAAGGACTGTGAATAGAACCACCACACATGACTATGAAATTCGTGCCCTGCATCCGGGTACCAGCCAAGAGGGCAAAGGTATTCACCCTGGCATGTGCTGGGTCTGCTGAAGGAAGAGTAATTATTTTCTAATTGCACAAAACTTCACCTCATGGAGAACACAGTATTTCTTTATATGGTTTTTTTCCTGTAATTTGAATGCTTAAAAAAACATATTTTAAGGCCGGGCGCAGTGGCTCAAGCCTGTAATCCCAGCACTTTGGGAGGCCGAGACGGGCGGATCACGAAGTCAGGAGATCGAGACCATCCTGGCTAACACGGTGAAACCCTGTCTCTACTAAAAAAAAATACAAAAAACTAGCCGGGCGAGGTGGCAGCGCCTGTAGTCCCAGCTACTCGGGAGGCTGAGGCAGGAGAATGGCGTGAACCCGGGAGGCGGAGCTTGCAGTGAGCTGAGATCACACCACTGCACTCCAGCCCGGGCGACAGAGCCAGACTCGCCAGACTCCGTCTCAAAAAAAAAAAAAACAACCAAAAAAAACCATTTTATATACGTATATATAATATATATTTTATATATGCATACATTATAGATGTATATATGTATACATTATCTATAATTATGTATATACATATATAATTATATATGTATGCATATATGATTATGTATTATATTATAGATGTATATATTATAGTATACATATACACATATTTATATATGATATATATATTTATAGATTTTATATACATATATATGAGACAGAGAGAGAGGAAGGATGTGGGACTTTATCCTGGAGGCACCGCTGAATGATAATATGCATCAGGCCTCCTCCCAGCATCAGCCTCAAGTCCCTGTAAGGCTTCTTCCCTACTCAAATTAGAGGGCTCTGGAAGAGGAGCCACTACTAATTCTTTGCCTTCTTTCGCATACCCTCCAGCAGCCTCGGAGCACTCTGTGCCTGTGAGGTTGCTGAAACATAGCAGACTGACTGGCTCCAGGCTTCTATCCATCACCATTACTGAGGCTGAGCCAACAATGGCATTTTAAAGGATTCAGCAATTAAGGTCATTAGTGGGATAAGGTGATCTCACAGGTGGAGAAGGCCTCAGCTGCTTCAAAATACAAAAGATCAGACTGTCTCCTGAGATTTTACACAGGCAGGCTTGGCTGATTATGGCGTTGAAAGGGGCAGTAAAGTCTTAAACTGGGTGCCAAAGGCCTGTGGCAGTCCAGGTGGGTTGTTTCCTGAATTCCTCCTTCCACTCCACACCCTTGCATCTCTTTTTTTCTTCTTTCTCTTTTTTTTTGAGATGGAGTCTCGCTCTATCGCCCAGGCTGGAGTGCAATGGTGTGATCTCAGCTCACTGCAACCTCTGCCTCCTGGGTGCAAGCAGTTCTCCTGCCTCAGCCTCCCCAAGTAGCTGGGACTACAGGCATGCACCGACACACCTGGCTAATTTTGTATTTTTAGTAGAGTCGGGGTTTCACCATGTTGCCCAGGCTGGTCTCCATCTCCTGACCTCAAGTGATCCACTTGCCTCAGTCTCCCAAAATGATGGGATTACAGGCATGAGCCACAGCGCCTGGCCCATTCTTGCATCTCAATTCTTCACAAAAAAAATTCTTGAATTGGCTGAATATCTTGGAAAACGTCCTCTCACCTTCATCAGTGAGTAAGAACATTAATATAAACAAACATCATTCAAATTAGCTGGAAGGTGAACTAACGAGGACGAGTACTGGGCAGTAAGTGGGAAGTCCTATCGTGTTGACCATTTGTCCTGGAGCACAGCAGCACCTGCCTGGCTCCCTGCCGGCCTCCTTTCCTGGGCCTGTGATTCTCTGACTCTATTCTACAGACCCTCTAACTGCCATGTCCCAGGCTTCAAGACTGGGAGAATTAGGGGGCTCCAGAAGCTTTGAGGGGCTTCAGCAACAAGGCAGTCTGGCTGCTGGTCCCTGTGTCATAGAGACCTGAGTCTCTGTCCTGAAAACCCATCTGGCCCCTAGCCTTCTTAGAACCAGTGTACTCAACCTGGGTTTCCAGATAATGCCAGCTCCAAACTTCCCATTCTTGTGTGCTCTTGCTGATAAGGACTCCTGCCATTTCTTGCAGGGCAAAAGATAATATTCAGAATTTGTCTCTGCTTCCAGTCTTTACCATGATTCAATAAAAGCAAAAGTGTGATATTTACATAAGCTGAACAATAGACTTCAGCTGCATGGCTGATATCATATTCTATCATGTTTAATGTCCAAACAATCTTTTTTTTTTTTTTTGAGACAGGTTCTTGCTCTGTTGCCCAGGCTGGAGTTACAGTGGTACAATCACAGCCCACTTCAGCATTGACCTCCAGGGCCCAAGCAATCCTCCGATCTCAGCCTCCCAAGTAGCTGGGACCACAGGCATGTACCACCATGCCAGGCTTTTTTTGTTGTTGTTGTTGTTCTTTGTAGAGAGAGGGTCTCCCTGTATTGACCAGGTTGGCATCAAACTTCTGAGTTCAAGTGATCCTCCCACCTCCAACTCCCAAAGTGCTGGGATTACAGGCATGAGCCGCCTTGCCTGCCCTCCCATCAAATTTTTTCGCCAATACATTCCATCCCTGCTCTGCAAAGTCAGGATATTGGTGTGACATGAGTGAATTATGCTGAAGTATTGAGAAAAACACGTTATGAATACAAGGATATGTGCGGCCTCATCCATGCTACACTGCTGTTCTCAGAGGTAGCTCCCCTGGAACTACCCCCACCATTTGCAAACATCCTCTTTGATTTCCACAAGCCAAGTGTCCAAAGAGCACATCTAGCTGCAGATTCCTGACCCTTTCAACCTACTCCATTTAGTTGGAATTCATTGCTCCATGCTCCGTCATGTCACAAGAAAAAAACCAGAGGTGATTATTATATAGTCCAAAAGCCGGCCTTTTCTAATTTGATGTATGAACACGTTTTGTACGACATTTAGGAAAATGAGGCATAAGTGGCTCCAAATGAAGCTCGGTCATATATAATTACCATGTAACAAAAGGAATATAATTCCAAACTATTAAATAAAAAAATTGTCCACATTTGAGAGTTAAAGATCTTCCACTAAGGATAAATGCTTTTTAAAAATATGGGTTATTGTGGCCTAGCGGTCTCACTTAAACCTCAACAAAGGTAAGTACAATGAAAAGTTCATTTTAACTTCACATTTTATCAAGCCCTTGACTGCATTAATATTTCTGATAGCTCATCTCTCTCATTTTGAACCTTTCAGGCCTTGGACCGCTTGAGGGTTTTTGTTTTATTTACCTCATATCGTTGGCGACAGCAGTATTTTAGTGACATATAATAATGTCTCAGGCCAGGTGCAGTGGCTCACGCCTGTAATCCCCACACTTTGGGAGGCTGAGGTGGGCAGATCACCTGAGGTCAGGAGTTTGAGACCAGCCTGGACAACATGGTGAAACCCCATCTCTACTAAAAATACAAAAAACATCAGAAGGTGAAGTGATGCGCACCTGTAGTCCCAGCTACTCAGGAGGCCGAGGCAGGAGAATCGCTTGAACTGGAAGGTGGAGGTTGCAGTGAGCTGAGATCGTGCCACTGCACTCCAGTCTGGGTGACAGTGCAAGACTCTGTCCCAAAATAATAATAATAATAATAATAATAATAATAATAATAATAATAATAATGATGTCCCACTGAAAGGTGAAGCCAGCTAAGTTTCTGGGCCAGGTGGGGACTTGGAGAACTTTTGTGTCTAGCTAAAGGATTGTAAATGCACCAGTCAGCGCTCTGTGTCTAGCTAAAGGATTGTAAATGCACCAATCAGCACTCTGTAAAAACACACCAATCAACACTCTGTAAAATGGACCAATCAGCAGGATGTGGGCAGGGCCAAATAAGGGAATAAAAGCAGGCCACCGGAGCCAGCAGAGGCAACCTGCTCAGGTTCCAGTTCCACAGTATGGAAGCTCTGTTCTTTTGCTCTTCACAATAAACTTTGCTACTGTTCACTCTTTGGGTCCACACTATCTTTATGAGCTGTAACACTCACCGGGAGGGTCTGCAGCTTCATTCTTGAAGTCAGCGAGACCACGAACCCACTGGGAGGAACAAACTCCAGACACACCATCTTTAAGAGCTGTAACACTCACCATGAGGGTCTGAGGCTTCATTCTTGAAGTTAGCAAGACCAGGAACCCACTGGAAGGAATAAATTCCAGACACCCCACTTCCCATTTTCTAGTCTGTCTCTGTTATTGTTAACTCTTCATCTACAGATGCTTAGACACAGCTATTTTTTCTAAGATGAAGAAGAAGCCAATACTATCCTGACATTCTGAGAAAAGAATAATCTCAAAATATACAGACTTTTCTCATAGCTTAAAAGATAACATGAAAAAACTATTTGTCTCTTCAAGTGACTTTTTGAAATATGTTCACTGTGTATCATATTTTCACATCCCTAACAGTAGCCAGCCACCCAACCTACAGAAGTGGAATCATGGGACCTCCTGACATTCTCTTACTCCTTGCAGCTCTCAGCCTGCAAGGAGTGAGTAGTGGGATGGGGAACTTCCACAAAGGCCCCTCAGAACTGGGCACAAACAGGACCAAAGGACCAAAGTGGTACTAAAGGGCTGGAGGTAGAGCCAGAGACAGGAGATGCAAACAGAGGTGCCATGCCGAAATGGACTTCACAATGTGGGATGTTAGACATAAAACCCCACGAGAACCTTCCTAGGGGCAAGTCAAGAAGCAGAATCAGAGGTCTGTGATCTTCACACCGTATTTCTTTTCTTCTTCTTCTTCTTCTTTTTTTCTTTCCTTTCTTTCTTTCTTTTTTTTTTTTTTTTTGGACAGAGTCTCACTCTGTCCCCAGGCTGGAGTGCAGTGCTGTGATCTCGGCTCACTGCAACCTCCGCTTCCCGGGTTCAAGCGGTTCTCCTGTCTCAGCCTCCCAAGTAGCTGGGACTACAGGTGCCCGCCACCATGCCCAGCTAATTTTTGTATTTTTAGTAGAGATGAGGTTACACCATGTTGGCCAGGATTGTCTCAAACTCCTCACCTCAAATGATTCACCTGCCTTGGCCTCTGAAAGTGCTGAGATGACCTTGTGATCCACCCACCTCGGCCTCCCAAAGTGCTGGGATTACAGGCACGAGCCACCGTGCCTGGCCTTTTTTTTTTTTTGAGATGCAGTCTTGCTTGTTGCACAGGTTGGAGTGCAGTGGCATGATTTCAGTTCACTGCAACCTCCGCCTCCCAGGTTCAAGCAATTCTCCTGCCTCAACTTCCCAAATAGCTGGGATTACAGGCGTGCACCACCACACCTGGCTAATGTTTGTATTTTTAGTAGAGACAGGGTTTCACCGTGTTGGCCAGGCTGGTCTCAAAACTCCTGACCTCAAATGATTCACCTGCCTCAGCTTTCCAAAGTGCTGAGATTACAGGTGTGAGCCACCACAACCTGTCAGACACACCCTGTAACTTTTGTTTCTTTTTTTTTTGATACAGAGTCTCGCTCTGTCGCCCAGGCTGGAGTTCAGTGGCGTGATCTTGGCTCACTGAAACCTCTGTCTCCGGGGTTCATGCAATTCTTTGCCCCAGCCTCCTGAGTAGCTGGGATTACAGGCGCCTGCCACCACACCCAGCTAATTTTTTGTATTTTTAGTAAAGACGGGGTTTCACCCTCTTGGCCAGGCTTGTCCTGAACTCCTGACCTCGTGATCCACCCGCCTAGGCCCCACAAAGTGCTGGGACTACTGGCGTGAGCCACCGCGCCCGGCCAGACACATCCTGTTTCTTGTATGAGTTCTGTATTTTTGTGTGCCACACAAGGTTGCTTTGCATTTGGTAGTACCAGAGGTTTAGGTTGGCACCCCCTCAGATGATGACTGAACAGCTCATTGGCACAGAAACCTGGGTGGCACTCTGGGGAGGATGCCAATGGACACTCAGACAATACTCCTGCTGTAGATTGTTTTCAGCCTACTTGCCTGACACTTAAAAGTCAGCAGCCCCACTTGACCAATGTAATGGTTAAAAGCAAGGAGCCACATTGTAAGGGTTTCAATCCTGACTCTGCCACTTACTAGTTGCATGACCTTGGGCAGGTTACTTAATCACTCTGTTTCCCTGTATGCAGAACGGGGATGATAATGGCAACTATTCCACAGTGGTGGTGTGAAGATTGCATAAGTTAATACAAACGAAGATCCTACAAGGCCTGAAACATAGTAAGCATTCACTAAATATTAATACTGGATATTATTTTTGTTTCCACTCTTTTGGAAACTTCCACCTAATTTTTCCTGCCTCCTCAGGATCCTCCAAACTCCTTACCCACATTTCTTTACCACTGTCGACCAAAAGTCCTTATTCTCTCATGTTACCTTACAGTAGTCCTAGAGTTCCTGACAGAAGAGCCTGATCACTTTACAAAAAAAGCCAACCCATCTCATAAACTATAAAACAAAAAAAATTATAAATTGGTTTTATCAAACTTAAAATATTCAAAGGATACTGCTAAGAAAATGACGAGTCACAGATTGTGAGAAAAAAAAAATCAAAATCTGTATATCTGACAAAGAACTTGTGTCTAGAATATGTAATGAACTATTGTCCTCAGTAACAAAAGACAACTTTTAAACTCAACTTCTAAAAATGGGCAAAAGATGTAAATAGGCATTTTGCAATAGATATATAAATGACTAATAAGCAAATGAACAGAGCTCAACATCATTAGTCAACATGGAAATGTAAATTAAAACCACATTGAGAGGCTGGGCATGGTGGCCTCTCTGTAATGCTCATGCCTGTAATGCTAACACTTTGGGAGGCTGAGGTGGGTGGATCACTTGAGGCCAGGAGTTCAAAACCACCCTGACCAACATAGTGAAACCCTGTCTCTACTAAAAATGCAAAAACAGGTAGTCAGGCGTGGTGGCGGGCACCTGTAATCCCTGCTACTCGGAAGGCTGAGACAAGAGAATCGCTTGAACCCAGGAGGCGGAGGTTGCAATGAGCAGAGATCACGCCATTGCACTCCAGTCTGGGCAACAAGAGTGAAACTCCATCTCAGGAAAAAAAAAAAAAAAACACGCATTGAGAGACTGCCTCTCAATACCCTCTAGACTGGCAAAAATAAAAAAGACTGAAAATACCAAGTGTGATGAGGACATAGAAGGATTGGAACTCTCATACACTGCTGGTGGGTGTGTAAAATGGTACAATCACATTGGAAAAGAGTTTGGCAGTTTCTTATAAAGTTAAACATAAACTTCTCATACAGGCACACAATTCTACTGTCAGTATTCTACTCAAGAGAAATAAAAATATGTCTACCCAAGGAAGTCTAATCAAATTTTCATAGCATGTTTTTTTTATAATAGCCCAAAGCTGGCAACAATTCAAATGCCACCAACAGGAAAATGGATAAACAAAATGGTATATCCATACATGGAATACTAATCAACAATAAAAAAGAATGACTTACTAATACATGCAACAACATGAATAAATATTTAAAAATAATGTTAAAGCAAAAGAAGCCAGATGCGAAAAAATTCCCTATCACATAATCCTGTTTATATGAATTTCCTGAATAGGCAAAACTAATCTTGTAATGGCAGAGAAAGCAAATGAGTGGTTTTCTGGGGCTGGGGTATGGGAATTGGCTGCACAGGGGCATAAGGGAACTCTTTGAGGTGATGGAAATATTCTATATCTTGATTGTGCTGGCTGGCGGTTACACAGGGGGTTTACGCTTGTCAAAACTCATTGAATTGAAAAAAAAAAACCCACATCAAATGGTACATTTAAAATGAGTGCATTTTTTATATGTAAATTTTTCCTCAGTAAAGTAACTTTTTAAAAACAATCAGCCCCTTTCTTTAGCAACAAAAAAATTAGTTCTGCATGCCCAGAGTAGCAGGGGACAAGATAGCTAGAGGCGAGAGGAGGAGTCAGTTGGGGCTGAGTCAGAGGGACTCTTTCTTAAATAGATTTTATTTTTTAGTAGTTTAGGTTCTCAGCGAAATTGAACAGAAGGTACAGAAATTTATCATTCACTTCCTGCTTTTATATCCTCACAGCCTTTCCCACTAACAACATCCCACTCCAGGATGATATATTTGTTACATCTGATGAACCTACATTGACACATTATTATCACCCAAAGTCTAAATTCACTTTTGGTGTTGAACATTTTGAGTTTGGACAAATGGATAATAACATGCACCCATCACTATAATATACAGAATAGTTTCACTGCCATAAAAATTCTCTGTGCTCTGCCTATTCATCCCTCCCTACTCATCCCTCCCTACTCCCTAATCCCTGGCAACCACTGACCTCTTCACTGGCTCCAGTTTTCCCTTTTTAGACTGTAATATAGTTGGAACGATACAGTCTGTGGCCTTTTCAGTTTGGTTCCTTCCACTCAGTAATATTTAGGGTCCCTTCTTAATCTTTTTATGGCTTGATAAATCTTTTATCTTTATTACTAAATAATGTCAGTTTTTCTAGATGTACCACAGTTTATTTATCCATTCATCTACTAAAGGGCATCTTGATTGCTTCCAAGTTTTGGCAATTATGAATAAAGCTGCTATAAACATTCATGTGCAGGTTTTTGTGTGGACATAGTTTTTAATCATTTGGGCAAATTAGAAGCATGATTGCTGAATCATGTAAGTCTATGTTGTGCTGTGTAAGAAATTGCCAAGCTCGGCTGGGCATGGTGGCTCACGCCTGTAATCCCAGCATTTTTGGAGGTCTAGGTGAGCAGATCACCTGAGGTCATGAGTTTGACCTCACCTCACCAAAGAAGATATACAGGTGGCAAATAAATATATAAAAAGATGCTCACATCTGTCATTAGGGAATTACCAATTAAAACAACAATGAGATACCACTACACACCTATTAGAATGGCTCCAATCCAAAATACAGACACCACCAAATGTGGTGAGAATGTGGAGCATCAGGGGCTCTCATTCATTACTAATGGGAATACAAAATGGCACAGCCACTTTTGAAAGAGAGTTCAGTAACTTTTTTTTTTTTTCTTTCGAGATGGAGTTTTGCTCTTGTTGCCCAGGCTGGAGTGCAATGGGGCAATCTCGACTCACTGCCTCCACCTCCCAGGTTCAAGCAGTTCTCTTCCCTCAGCCTCCTGAGTAGCTAGGATTACAGGCATGCGCCACCACGCCTGGCTAATTTTGAATTTTTATTAGAGATGGGGTTTCAGCATGTTGGTCAGGCTGGTCTCGAACTCCTGACCTCAAATGATCTACCAGCCTTGGCCTCCCGAAGTACTGGGATTACAGGCCTGAGCCACTGCACCTGGCCTGCTTCCCCATTTTTTAACCAGTTTGTTTGTGTTTGTTCTTATGGTTGAGTTTTAAGAGTTTTTTTGTTTGTTTGTTTTTGTTTTGTTTTCAGATGGAGTCTCACTCTGCCGCCAGGCTGGAGTGTAATGGCACAGTCTCTGCTCACAGCAACCTCCACCTCCCAGGTTCAAGAGATTCTCCAGTCTCAACCTCCCAAGTAGCTGGCATTACAGGTGCCCACCACCACACCCAGCTAATTTTTTCGTATTTTTAGTAGAGAAGGGGTTTCACCATGTTAGCCAAAATGGTCTCCATCTCCTGACCTCGTGATCCGCCCACCTCCACCTCCCGAAGTGCTGGTGAGAGGTGACAACGTGTTGGCGGCCCTCCGTGGCTCTCAGCACCTCCTCAGCCTCCACTCTGGCCATGCTTGAGGAGCCCTTCAGCCCACTACTGCACTGTGGGAACCCCTCTCTGGGCTGG
>NW_012102632.1:2584757-2587390 GCF_000951045.1 Mandrillus leucophaeus | reverse complement strand
CTTTCGCCGCTACCATACTGTCTTGATTAGTGTAGCTTTAATAGTTTTGAAGTTGGGTAATGTCAGTCTTCCAACTGTGTTTTCCTCCTTCAATGTTGTGTTGGCTATCCTAAGTCTCTTGCCTCTCCATATAAATTTTAGAATCAGTTTGGCAATATGCAGAAAATAACTTGCTGGGATATTGATTGAGTGTATTTGGCCATTCTTGCTTTGCCGTAAAGGAATACCTGAGACTGAGTAATTTATGAGGAAAAGAGGTTTAATTGGTTCACAGTTCCGCAGGCTTATATAAAAGCATGGCACCAACATCTGCTTGGCTTCTGGTGAGGACTTCAGGAAGCTTACAATCGTGGCATAAGGCAAAGTGGGAGCAGGCATGTTAACATGACTAGAGTGAGAGCAAGTGAGCCAGTGGGGGAGGTCCTAGATTTTTAAACAACCAGATCTTGAGTGAAGTAACTGAGCAAGAATTCACTTCTCACCAAGGGGAAAGTGATATTAGGTCCCTCCCAGGCCCCACCTCCGACACTGGAAATCGTATTTTAGCATGAGATTTAAAGGGGACAAACATCCAAATCATACCATTGGGATTGCATCGCAATTATAGATCAAGTTGGCAAGAACCAGTATCTTGACAATATCGGATCTTCCTATGAATGACTATGGAATATATCTCCATTTATTTAGTTATTTGATTTCTTTCAACAGTTTTATAGTTTTTCTCACATAAATTTTGTGCATATTTTGTTAGATTTACACTTAATTATTTCATTTTTGAGGTGCTAATGTAAATGATATTGTGTTTTTAATTTCAAATTCTACTAGTTCATTGCTGGTATATAGGAAAGTGATTGACTTTTTTGTATTAACCTTATATCCTGCAAAGCTGCTATAAGCACTGATTAGCTCCGGGGGGTTTTGTCTATTCTTTCAGATTTTCTTTTCTTTTCTTTTTTCTTTTTTGTTTGTTTGTTTTGTTTTAAATTCAGACAGAGTCTTGCTCTGTCACCCAGGCTGGAGTACAGTGGTGCAACCTCGGATCACTGCAACCTCTGCCTCCTGGGTTAAAGTGATTCTTGAGCCTCAACCTCCTGAGTAGCTGGGATTACAGGCACGTACCCTCATGCCTGGCTACTTTTTGTATTTTTAGAAAAGATGGGGTTTCTCCATGTTGGCCAGGCTGGTCTCGAACTCCTGGCCTCAAGTGATCCACCTGCCTTGGCCTCCCAAAGTGCTAGGATTACAGGTGTGAGGCACCACCCTGGTTCTTTTAGATTTTCTAATAGACAATCATATCATCTGAGAACAAAGACAGTTTAATATTCCTACTTAACTCATACATCTTTTCTTTTCTGGTCTTATTACATTATTAGATCTTCCAGTATGACACTGAAAAGAGAAGTGAAAGGGGATATCCTTACCTTGTTTCTGAGCTTAGAGAGAAAGCTTCTTGTTTCTCACCATTAATAGGTGTTAGCTATAGGGTTTTGTTAATGTCCTTTATCAAATCGAGAAAGTTCTCCTCTATTCCTAGTTTGGTGAGAGTTTTCATCATAAATGGGTATTGGACTTAGTCAATTTTTTTTTAATCTATTGATATAATCTTGTGATTTTTGTTCTTTCTCTGTTGATGTGATGGATTTTAGCGATTGATTTTTTTGAATGTCAAACCAGGCCTGCATACTTTGGGTAATTCCATTTGGTCATGGTATGTAATTCTTTTGTTTTGTTTTGTTTTGTTTTTGAGATGAAGTCTCGCTGTGTCACCCAGGCTGCAGTGCAGTGGCGTGATCCCGGCTTACTGCAACCTCCACCTCCCAGGTTCCGGTGATTCTCCTGCCTCAGCCTCCCCAGTAGCTGGAACTACAGGTGCGTGCCACCATGCCTAATTTTTGTATTTTTAGTAAAGACGGGGTTTCACTATGTTGGCCAGGCTGGTCTTGAACTCCTGACCTCGTGATCCGCCCACCTCAGCCTCCCAAAGTGCTGGGATTACAGGTGTGAGCCACCGCACCCAGCCTGTTTTGTTTTGTTTTGTTTTGTTTTGTTTTTTGAGATGAAGCTTCCCTCTTATCACCCAGGCTGGAGTGCAATGGCACGATTTCAGGTCACTGCAACCTCTGCCTCTCAGGTCCAAGCAATTCTCCTGCCTCAACCTTCCAAGTAGCTGGGACTACAGGTGTGCAGCACCACGCCCAGCTAATGTTTGTATTTTTAGTAGAGATGGGGTTTCTCCATGTTGACCAGGCTGGTCTCAAATTCCTGACCTAAGGTGAGCTGCCCTCCTTGGCCTCCTAAAGTGCTGGGATTACAAGCATGAACCACCAAGCCTGGCCCTGGTTATGGTATATAATTCTTTTTACACATTGTTGTATCTGATTTGTTAATATGGTGTTGAGTATTTTTGCATTAATATTCATGAGAAATATTGGTCTGTAGCTTTCTTTTCTTTGTCTTGTTTTGATATTAAGGTAATATTGACCTCACAGAATGAGCTAGGAAGTATTCCCTCTGCTTCTATCTTCTGAAAGAGATTAGAGAGTCAGAATAATTTCTTCCTTAAATATTTGGTAGAATTCACCAGTGAACCCATCTGGGTCTGATGGTTTCTGTTACAGAAAGTTATTAATTAT
>NW_012102632.1:2579914-2583617 GCF_000951045.1 Mandrillus leucophaeus | reverse complement strand
CCGTGGCTCTCAGCACCTCCTCAGCCTCCACTCTGGCCATGCTTGAGGAGCCCTTCAGCCCACTACTGCACTGTGGGAACCCCTCTCTGGGCTGGCTGAGGCCGGAGCCGGCTCCCTCTGCTGGCGGGGAGGTGTGGAGGAAGAGGCCCCGGCGGGAACCGGGGCTGCCCGGCACTCGCGGCCAGCGCGAGTTCAGCATGGGCGTGGGCTCGGCTGGCCCCAGATTCAAAGCGGCAGGCCGGCGAGCAGGCCCAGGCAGTGAGGGACTTAGCAACCAGGCCAGCAGCTATGGAGGTTGCACAGGGTCCCCCAGCACTGCTGGGCCACCCGCACCGTGCCCAAATTCTCGCTGGCCTCAGCCGCCTCCCCGTCGGGCAGGGCTCAGGACCTGCAGCTCCCCATGCCCAAGTCCCCGCCTCAGTGGGCTCCCGCGCAGACGGAGCCTCCCTGAAGGGCCCTGCCACCTGCTCCACGGTCCCACCGACCATCCAAGTGCTGAGGAGTGCACAAGCGTGGTGTGGGACTGGCAGGCAGCTCCGCCCACCCCGGCGCGGGATCCACTAGTTGAAGCCAGCTGGGCTCCTGAGTCGGGAGGGGACTTGGAGAACTTTTATGTCTAGCTAAAGGTTTGTAAACACACCAATCAGCAGTCTGTGCCTAGCTAATCTAGCGGGGATTTGGAGAACTTTTCTGTCTAGCACTGTGTCTAGCTAAAGGATTGTAAATGCACCAATCAGCACTCTGTGTCTTGCTAAAGGTTTTTAAATGCATCTATCAGCACCCTGTCAAAACGAACCAATTAGCTCTCTGTAAAAGGAACCAATCAACTCTCTGTAAAATGGACCAATCAGCAGGATGTGGGTGGGGTTAGATAAGCAAATAAAAGCAGGCTGCTCTAGCCAGCAGTGGCAACCTGCTGGGGTCGTGTCCGGTACTGTGGCAGCATTGTTCTTTCTCTTTTTGCAGTGAGTCTTGTTGTTGTTCACTATTTGGGTTCACGTGGCTTTTATGAGCTGTAACACTCACAGGGAAGCTCTGCAGCTTCATTCCTGAAGCCAGCGAGAGCACTCTTGAAGCCAGCGCAGCCACAACCCCACCGGGAAGAAGGAACAACTGCAGACGTGCTGCCTTTAAGAGCTGTTAACACTCACTGCGAAGGTCTGTAGCTTCACGCCTGAAGTCAGTGAGACCACGAACCCACCAGAAGGAAGAAATGCCGGACACATCTGAACATCTGAAGGAACAGACTCCGGACACATCATCTTTGAGAACTGTTAACACTCACCGCGAGGGGCTGTGGCTTCATTCTTGAAGTCAGTGAGATAAAAAACCCACCAATTCCCACCAATTCCGTACACTCTGGGATTACAGGCATGAGCCACCGTGCCCAGCCTTAAGAGTTTTTTGTATATTTTGGATAACAACAGTTTATCAATTATGTTTTTTGCAAATATTTTCTTGCATCCTTGGCTTGTCTTCTCATTCTCTTAACAGCGTCTTTCGCAGAAGAGAACTTAAAAATTTTAATGAATCCAGCTTATCAATTTATTTCACGGGTTGGGCCTTTAGTGTTTTATCTAAAAACGTCTTCGCAATACTCAATATCCAATGTCACGTAGATTTTCTCTTGTTATCTTCTAGGAGTTCTATGATTTTGCATTTTACCTTATAATCCATTTTGAGTTAATTTTTGTGAAACATGTAAGATCTTTGCCTAGATGTTTTTTCAAGTGTTTGGCCAGTTTTTCAGCGCAATTTGTTGAAAAGAATATCTTTGCATCATTGTATTGCTTTGTCCCTTTGTCAAAGGTCAGTTGACTATATTTATTTGGCTCTATTTCTGGGCTCTGTTTTGTTCCATTGATATATTTGTCTGTGCTTTCGCCGCTACCATACTGTCTTGATTAGTGTAGCTTTAATAGTTTTGAAGTTGGGTAATGTCAGTCTTCCAACTGTGTTTTCCTCCTTCAATGTTGTGTTGGCTATCCTAAGTCTCTTGCCTCTCCATATAAATTTTAGAATCAGTTTGGCAATATGCAGAAAATAACTTGCTGGGATATTGATTGAGTGTATTTGGCCATTCTTGCTTTGCCGTAAAGGAATACCTGAGACTGAGTAATTTATGAGGAAAAGAGGTTTAATTGGTTCACAGTTCCGCAGGCTTATATAAAAGCATGGCACCAACATCTGCTTGGCTTCTGGTGAGGACTTCAGGAAGCTTACAATCGTGGCATAAGGCAAAGTGGGAGCAGGCATGTTAACATGACTAGAGTGAGAGCAAGTGAGCCAGTGGGGGAGGTCCTAGATTTTTAAACAACCAGATCTTGAGTGAAGTAACTGAGCAAGAATTCACTTCTCACCAAGGGGAAAGTGATATTAGGTCCCTCCCAGGCCCCACCTCCGACACTGGAAATCGTATTTTAGCATGAGATTTAAAGGGGACAAACATCCAAATCATACCATTGGGATTGCATCGCAATTATAGATCAAGTTGGCAAGAACCAGTATCTTGACAATATCGGATCTTCCTATGAATGACTATGGAATATATCTCCATTTATTTAGTTATTTGATTTCTTTCAACAGTTTTATAGTTTTTCTCACATAAATTTTGTGCATATTTTGTTAGATTTACACTTAATTATTTCATTTTTGAGGTGCTAATGTAAATGATATTGTGTTTTTAATTTCAAATTCTACTAGTTCATTGCTGGTATATAGGAAAGTGATTGACTTTTTTGTATTAACCTTATATCCTGCAAAGCTGCTATAAGCACTGATTAGCTCCGGGGGGTTTTGTCTATTCTTTCAGATTTTCTTTTCTTTTCTTTTTTCTTTTTTGTTTGTTTGTTTTGTTTTAAATTCAGACAGAGTCTTGCTCTGTCACCCAGGCTGGAGTACAGTGGTGCAACCTCGGATCACTGCAACCTCTGCCTCCTGGGTTAAAGTGATTCTTGAGCCTCAACCTCCTGAGTAGCTGGGATTACAGGCACGTACCCTCATGCCTGGCTACTTTTTGTATTTTTAGAAAAGATGGGGTTTCTCCATGTTGGCCAGGCTGGTCTCGAACTCCTGGCCTCAAGTGATCCACCTGCCTTGGCCTCCCAAAGTGCTAGGATTACAGGTGTGAGGCACCACCCTGGTTCTTTTAGATTTTCTAATAGACAATCATATCATCTGAGAACAAAGACAGTTTAATATTCCTACTTAACTCATACATCTTTTCTTTTCTGGTCTTATTACATTATTAGATCTTCCAGTATGACACTGAAAAGAGAAGTGAAAGGGGATATCCTTACCTTGTTTCTGAGCTTAGAGAGAAAGCTTCTTGTTTCTCACCATTAATAGGTGTTAGCTATAGGGTTTTGTTAATGTCCTTTATCAAATCGAGAAAGTTCTCCTCTATTCCTAGTTTGGTGAGAGTTTTCATCATAAATGGGTATTGGACTTAGTCAATTTTTTTTTAATCTATTGATATAATCTTGTGATTTTTGTTCTTTCTCTGTTGATGTGATGGATTTTAGCGATTGATTTTTTTGAATGTCAAACCAGGCCTGCATACTTTGGGTAATTCCATTTGGTCATGGTATGTAATTCTTTTGTTTTGTTTTGTTTTGTTTTTGAGATGAAGTCTCGCTGTGTCACCCAGGCTGCAGTGCAGTGGCGTGATCCCGGCTTACTGCAACCTCCACCTCCCAGGTTC
>NW_012102632.1:2558104-2577089 GCF_000951045.1 Mandrillus leucophaeus | reverse complement strand
GGGAGGCTGAGGCAGGAGAATCCCTTGAACCCAGGAGGCAGAGGTGGTAGTGAGCCAAGATCATGCCACTGCACACCAGCCCAGGTGACAGTGCAAGACTCCATCTCAAAAAATAAAATAAAATAAAAATAAATTCCTGGTCTGATAATTCCAATGTCCCTAGCATATCTGAGTCTGCTTCTGTTGCTTGCTCTGTCTTTGCAAACTGTGTTTTTGCCTTTTAGTATGCCTTGTAAAAGAAACTGAGGTAAATAAGTCTTTAGTGATGTGGTGGCAAGGTGTGGCACGAGGGGAAGGGAAGCATTATATAGTCCTATGACTGGATCTCGGTCTTTTAGTGAGCCTGTGGCTCTGGATTGTGAACTTCACAAGTACTTCTCAGGTGTTTTTCCCCCTACCTAGGTGAGACAGGGTGGCTATAGTGGGTTGAAGTTGGGTATTTTTCTTCCATCAGATAGAAGGCTAAAGAGGGCTGGAGTTGGGCATTTTTCTTCTCCCTGATTGACTAGGCTCTGATAAAACCCCATTAGTTTAGACAATGGTGAAGTCGTTTCTCTGAGCTCAGGCCTTTATAAGGATAACAGAAGGCAGCCAGGCATGGTGGCTCAAGTCTCCAATCCCAGCACTTTGAGAGGCTGAGGCAGGAGGATCGTTTCAGGCCAGGAGTTTGAGACCAGCCTGGCCAATATGGCAAGACCCCATCTCTACAAAAAACATTAGCTGAGTGTGGTGGTGCCCACCCATAGTGTCAGCTACTTGGGAGGCTAAGCAGGAGGATCCCTTGAGCCTGGGAGGTGGAGACTGCGGTGAGCCAGGATTACGCTGCTGCACTCCAGCCTGGGTGACAGAGTGAGACTTTGTTTCATTAAAAATAAGAGAGAGAGAGAGAGAGAGAGAGAGAAAGAAAATCATATTCTTATATATTTCAAAATGGTTTGTTTTCCCCTCTTCCTGCTAGAAGCACGAGGGGATTTTTCTCTGATATTCATTGTGAGAACCTGTTAGAACTCCTGGAGGTAAAACTCAAAAGTATAGGGCCCTCCCTGACTGAGTCTTCCTGGAGTTGTTAACTGTCAGACTTGCCACTCTGAGTCTCCAGCAATTCTTGAATTACAATTCAGATTTTCCTATCCTGGTACAGGTTCCTGTGGAAGTTTCTATTACAGTGAGTTGTGATTCTCTGCATTTGCCTATCTCTCTAGTTTTTGGGGCAGCAGTTTGCTATGTGACCTCACTTTTCTAACAAAACAAAAGAAGAGATGTTATTTTTTTTTTTTAGTTCAGCTTTTTACTTGTTAGGACAGAGTGCTGACTTCCAAGTTCCATACATGTCAGACTGGAAACCAGAAGTCAGGAGTCAGTTTTCAAAAACACAAGTGCTTCTTTAAAAAAAAAAAAAAAAATTGTGTTTATTTAGAAAGTGTATGATGATTGAAATGTTAAAGCTAGAAAGAATTTATAAATGGGGAAATTGAACTCTGGAAAGGTTGTAACTTATCAGTCAAGGTCTTAGTGGAAACAGATGGTATACTCATTTTATTTTTATTTATTTTTGAGACATGGTCTCATTCTGTCACCCAGGCTGGAGTGCAGTGGCGCAAACACAGCTCGCTGCAGCCTGGAACTCCTGAGCTCAAGCAATCCTCTCACCTCAGCCTCATGAGTAGCTGGAACTACAGGCACATGACACCATGCCCAGCTAATTTTTCTAATTTTTTTGTAGAGATGGAGTCTTGCTATGTTTCCCAGGTCGGTCTCAGCTTCCTGGGCTCAAACAATCTGCCCACACTGGCCTCCCAAAGTGCTGGGATTACAGGTGTGAACCACTGAACCCAGCCCTAGATGGTGTATTTTAATAGGGCAATTTGAGAAGAGTTTAAAAAAGCAACTATATATACAAAAGGTATGAGCATGGTTTAACAAAACATACAAGGCATAAATAGTGCAGTATGCCAGGGCGAGTAACAACCTGGAGCTATAACCCCCGCTAAGGCTAAAGAGGCAAGGGTGAAAGACTAGTTATCAGAACACAGGAAGATTATCACGAGGAACAACTGATAGAAGCTATGACCCCTAAAGGATGCAGCCAACTCACAACAATATGGTAGGGAGGAAACCTCCCACCTTCCCATCTCCTGCCAATATTGTCCACTGACCAAGCCCAACCAGAAGATGAAGCGCAAAGGGGCCATTGATGCCACCCACCCAGGGACACAGAGTACAGCGAAGTGGAGAGTGGATCTTCATGCTGTGATATCCTTGTCTCCCAGAGAGGTATGTTTAAACCAGGATATTCTTTGCAATAAATAGCATTCAAAGTCCTTGTTTGGGTCACATCTGTTACTTTTAGAGAATACCTAATTTATACACCCTGGAGGAAAGATACCTTATTTAGTCCTGGAAACGTTGTTCTACCCCCACCCCCCAAAAAGGGCAAATGATTTCTTCTAAGGAGCATTAAAGACAGGAGGGAGGAAAAAGGAGAAAAATAATGACCAAACATTTATATCCTATACCCCACAGCTGTTTTTCCCCTCTGGAACCCTCCATTCTGCTGGGGTGGCAGCAGAGGTGAGCTCGGGGTACAGGTCCTTGGTCCAAGTCTTTTCACGTCAGGGGTCTAGCAGCAGGCAGGAAGCCAATCAACAGATGTTTTCCCACTTCTGCCAGCATCACTGAGACCCTTAGGACGAGACAGTCTGGGCTCAGGAGCTGGGCCTGGGGCTTCTCCAGGACTTGCTTCTCTGCTAAGTGGACAGCTGGTGACACAAGAAACTTGAGCCATATGGACCAAGAATCCTACTCCCCACATGCCTTGCAGAGGCTGCTACAAGCCCAGGTTTAAACAGTGATGCAATGCAGCCTCCACTCCTCCCTCCCCAGCACTCCCACATTCAACCATCACCAAGTCTTGTCAATTCCAATTTCAAATAAATTTCAAATTCATCCACTTTCCTTGATCCCTCGTGCCCCAATCCCAGTCCACAGCTCTTTTGCACTTTTGCACTTGTCTTCCTGTTGTTCTTCCTGCTCCCGTTTTGTCCCTTCTAGGCTTTCTCATTACTTTAAGGAAGAATTCAAAATCCATAAGATGACCTTCAAAGCTTTACATGATCTAGTCCTGCCAGCCTCTCTGGAGCCATCTGATATTCACTTCTTACTCTTGATCCTTTAGCTATCCTAACCCTCTCTTCTCTCCTCTAACACAACCTCTTTCCTGCCTCAGGGCCTTTGCACATGTTATTCTCACTTAGCCCATGCTTCAGACTTTGGTTTTAGTAGCCACATCCTGTTTTCTTCTTCTTCTTTTTTTTTTTTTTTTTTTTTGATACAAAGTCTCACTCCGTCGCCAGGCTGGAGTGCAGTGGTGCGATCTCGGCTCACTGCAACCTCCACCTCCCTGGTTCAAGCAATTCCCCTGCCTCAGCCTCCCAATTAGCTGGGATTACAGGCGTACACCACCACATCTGGCTAATTTTTTTGTATTTTTAGTAGAGACGGAGTTTCACCATGTTGGCCAGACTGATCTTGAACTCCTGACCTCAGGCGATCCACCTGCCTCGGCCTCCCAAAGTGCTGGGATTATAGGCATGAGTCACTGTGCCCAGCCCACATCCTGCTTTCTTATATTCATATAGTAACCTGTAGTGTTTTTCTTCATATAATTTGTTGTATTTTAAAATTATATGGGGCTTTTAAAATTATTTGTTTCATGTCTGTCTGCCCTACTTATACTTCTTTTTTTTTTTGAGATGGAGTCTTGCTCTGTCACCCAGGCTGGAGTGCCCGATGGTGCGATCTCAGCTCACTGCAACCTCCACCTCCCAGGTTCAAGCCTTTCTCCTGCCTCCGCCTCCCAAGTAGCTGGGACTACAGTCACATGCCGCCACACCCGGCTAATTTTTGTATTTTTAGTAGAGGCAGAGTTTCACCATGTTAGCCAGGCTGGTCTCGAACTCCTGACCTCAAGTGATCCACCCGCTTCAACCTCCCAAAGTGCTGGGATTATAAGCGTGAGCCAACGCACCCAACCTGCCCTACGTATACTTCCTGTGTGTGTGTATGATGGAGTCTTGCTCTTTTGCCCAGACTGTAGTGCAGTGGCGCAATCTGGACTCACCGCAACCTCTGCTTCGCAGGTTCAAGCAATTCTCCTGCCTCAGCCTCCTGACTGGCTGGGATTACAGGCTCCTGCCACCACACCCGGCTAATTTTTGTATTTTTAGTAGAGACGAGGTTTAACCATGTTGGCCGGGCTGGTCTCGAACTCCTGAGCTCAGGTGATCCACTCACCTCAGCCTCCCAAAGTGCTGGGATTACAGGCGTGAGCCACCACACTCAGCCTGCCCTACTTATACTTCTTAAAGGCAGCTCCAGTGTCTGATTTGCTGATCACAGAATTCTAGATTCCTAGAATTGTGCCTGGCATTTAAGAGGCCTAAATAGATATTCTTTAAATCAGGGGTTCCAGTCTCCAGGCCATGGACTGGTACTGCTCCATGGTTTATTAGGAACCAGGCCACACAGCAGGAGGTGAGTGGCAGGCAAGCGAACAAGGCTTCATCTGTATTTACAGCTGCTTTCTATCACTCATATTACCACCTGAGCTCTGCCTCCTGTCAGATCAGCGGCGGCATTAGATTCTCATAGGAGCACAAACTCTATTGTGAACTGCACATGCGACAGATCTAGATTTTGCTTATGAGAATCTAATGCCTGATGATCTGTCACTGTCTCCTATCACTCCCAGATGGGACTGTCTAGTTGCTGGAAAACAAGCTCATGGGTCCCACTGAATCTAAATTATGACGAGTTGTGTAATTATTTCATTATATATTACAATGTAATAATAACAGAAATAAAGTGCACAATAAACATAATGCACTGGAATCATCCCTAAACCATCCCCTGCACACACACACCCCATCCCTGGAAAAATTGTCTTCCACAAAACAAGTCCCTGGTGCCAAAATTGTTGGGGACCGGTGCTTTAAATGGATGGACTGAATGAATAAAGGTGCACTTTACAAGGTAGGTTTTATTATTGTTTAGGTATGGCAAACCCAACAGACAACCGCCATTGGAAAGATATTTTGTTATACTCCCAGATCCCATAAGAATGGGGCATGCCGGCTGGGCGCAGTGGCTCATACCTGTAATCCTAGCACTTTGGGAGGCCGAGGCAGGCAGATCATAAGGTCAGGAGATCGAGACCATCCTGGCTAACATGGTGAAACCCCGTCTCTACTAAAAAATACAAAAAATTAGCCAGACATGGTAGCACGCGCCTATGGTCCCAGATACTCGGGAGTCTGAGGCAGGAGAATTGCTTGAACCCGGGAGGGGGAGGTTGCAGTGAGCCAAGATCATGCCACTGCACTCCAACCTGGGTGACAGAGCGAGACGCCATCTCAAAAAAAAAAAAAAAAGGAAAAAAAAGGGGGGCATGCCACACCATGGGGAACACACAGGAAAGCACCAGGGCTAGGCTGAAGGCAGAGGGAAAGAGAAAAATGTGGAAAAGAGCCTTTGTTGTGGTTTCCATAGTAAGGAATCAGGGAAACAGGGTAAACAGGGTTGCAATTGGCTGCTTTGAATAATTACAAGGGGTTTTGGGGTATAGGGGCTATCTCTAGCTATTTGGTACCTGGCCCTGGAGTTATTAGGACAGGGAGTGTGAGAGCCCAGTAAAGGAGATGGTTGGGAGGGGGGACTCTGGATTCGTTGGTTTGTATTTGAATAACCCGAGGAGGGCAGTCCCCCTAGAGTCAAGGAGGACCCAAGATGCCAAAGCATCAGAATACAGAAATAAAAGACATGCTTAATATAAGGGGCAAGACCCAGGACTTAATTCATACAAATGCCCCTAGGGATTGGTCTTTCATACACACACACACACACACACACACACACACACATCCCTCCTAACCATGGGACTGCCGACTCAGAGAAAGAAGGCCCTGGGCAAGGGTTATTGAAAGAGTTATTGAAAGAGGTATTCAAGTATGGTTCTCTACTTTCTTTCTAGTAACAGCATGAACACCTCATCCCTCTTGTTTCCTTTCTAACAGGGATATTAGGAAGAGTAACTACCTTCCCAGCTGGAAGCTGGTATATCTCCCAGCAGGGCTGGGCTTCTATTTCAGAAAGAACACAGCCACTTTACTGGAACCAGGGCAGTGGCACAATCCTAATCCTGGCGGAGCGGAGAAAGTCAGCTTCATGCTCAGAATGTGCTTCTCTGAAGGCCTGTGAGTTACCAGGAAGAATCTAAGCACAAGCAGATACATTTCTCCCGGGCATGGGGTGTAGGTCAGTGTTCTCAGTTGCAGACCACAGAATCTGCCCCAGCTAGTTTAAACAGAAAGGTATTTATTATGTGTTAAAGACAGATCACAGAATCATTGGAGGCACTAAAGAAATAGACACTAGAATGAACCTTCCGGAAGGACTCCCAAAACCACAACACAGAACTGTGCAGCCAAGGGACCTTCTGTCTCTGCATGATCAAGAAGCTTCAGAAGCAGGAAGCTGCCACCCCAGCTACCCCCAGGAAGCTACCTCCCAAACCAGGAAACTACTGGCAGTCTCCAGTTCCACACAGCCTCTACCGCCATTGCTGCCACGTTGCTCTCCCTACAAAATTCAACACCACATGCAAGTACATTTGGTTGGTTGAAAGTAATTCCCATTTTGTACGGTAGTTACAAGGGGGTATGGAAAATGCCATTTGTAGTCCTAGCCTCTCAATTAGAATGGATGTCAGTATACCAATCCATGTGTATACCACACATGGTTTGGTCCTTTCCCCGGGCCTGGTGTTTTTTAAAGAAATTGTGAATTATTCAACAAAATTCTGTCCCTAAATCTCAGTGGCTATGGCTTGGCTGCTCACAGTCCAACTTTCTAGATATTCAAGGCCCACCTGCCTAGATGTCTAAAGGTTACTGTGCTCCTAGCTCCTGTTGGCATACACCATGGCTTCTAAGAACATAGAGCCAAACATTTGTCCAAACTTTGCCCTGGCGTGGTGGCTCACACCTGTAATCCCAGCACTTTGGGAGGCCGAGGTGGGCAGATCTCTTGAGGTCAGGAGTTCAAGACCAGCCTGGCCAACATGGTGAAACCCCATCTCTCCTGAAAATACAAAAATTAGCCAGATGTGGTGGCAGGTGCCTGTGATCCCAACTACTTGGGAGGCTGAGGCAGGAGAATTGCTTGAACCTGGGAGGCAGAGGTTACAGTGAGACGAGATCATGCCACTGCACTCCAGCCCGGGCAATAGAGCGAGACTCTGTCCTCTCTCCCCACAAAAAAGGCCATGCACGGTGGCTCATGCCTGTAATCTCAGCACTTTGGGAGGTCGAGGTGGACAGATCACCTGAGGTAAGAAGTTCGAGACCAGCCTGATCAACATGGTGAAACCCTATCTTTACTAAAAATAGAAAAATTAGCCAAGCGTGGTGGTGCAGTGGCTTGAACCTGGGAGGCAGAGGTTACAGTGAGCCGAGATCACGCCACTGCACTCCAGCCTGGGTGGCAGAGCAAGACTCTGTCTCAAAAAAATAAAAAATAATAATACATTTTTAAAAATTATCCAAACTTCAAGGAGAGTTTGGGATTTTGCAGTATTTTTATCTAGAACATAACATTTCCTGGCTACAGCAACTAGTACTATCTGCTAGACCAGTGCAGGAGGCTTAGCAACTGTTCTTGGCTTTCTCTGTTCCCTGAGGCTTATTAAATAGTCCTCATAACTGAGAAGAAACACAGGTGGGAAATACTTTGTTGGTTTAGATAAAGGCTTAGAATTTACAAGCAAGAGCCCTAAGTTCAGATTCTGACTCTCCCATAATTTATATGTGTAATTTTGGTCAAGTCATTTATCTTCATGAAATATACATTTTCTCATCTCTAAAACAGGCCTTTATGAAGTAGCAACTACTTCATAAAGCTGTTGAGAAAAGCAAAAGAGATAATGTATCTAAAAATGTTAGGTAAACTGAAAAACTGTTGTCCTGAGCTAGTAATCAGGCTCTATCTCATGAACTTACTCTCATGAATTTATTACAGCTGTCTGGAGAACTGTGTTGAGAAGGATTCTGAGGGGTACATCCAGGTTCATTGGGAAAAAGTACTATTGTTGGGTAAAAATGCCTGCTGTGATTACCAGGGTTTGTTGGCATTGGAAGGGCACTGGTAAAGACTGTGTCAAATATTTGACATTGCCACGCTAGATAAGCAGGTGTTGTAATTAGCATCGTAATGACAGAAGTCATCTGGAGCAGCCTTAAGAAGACAAAGAAGAAACAGCAGCATTAAAGAAGCAGAATATCAGCTATAAGAATGTAGCCTAAAGAAACAAATGACTTATTTTGCTGGATGAGGAGCTGGTTTCCCAAACAGCAAACTCCAAGCTGAGCCTTAGTGGATTAGGAATAGAGCTGAACATTTAGCTCCTTCTCCATCTCCTTTGTGAGTTCCCATTCATCCGCCATTTCTCAAGTGTCCAGGCCAGGTCCTCTTCCATTGTCATGATGCCAACTTGCAGAGCAATCCTTTTGTTGTTGTTGTTGTTGTTGTTGTTGTTTTTGAGACAAAGTTCCACTCTGTTGCTCAGGCTGGAGTGCAGTGGCACAATCTCTGCTCACTGCAACATCCGCCTCCCGGGTTCAAGCAATTCTCGTGCCTCAGCCTCCCTAGGATTACAGGTGCCCACCACCATGCCCCGCTAATTTTTGTATTTTTACCAGAGATGGGGTTTCGCCATGTTGGCCAAGCTGGTCTCAAACTCCTGACCTCGGGTGATCCACCTGCCTCAGCCTTGGGATTACAGGCATGAGCTACCCTGCCCAGCCGCACAGCAATTGTATCCACTCCCATGGCTTTAACCACCTCCATGAATATCTCTGCCTCAGATCTCCTAAGCTCTACAACTGCATATCCAAATGCTATCTGTACATTTATATTTGGCCTATATGAGACCAAGTGTCTAGTTGCAAGCAACAGAAAACAACCTTTGTGAATTTACACAGAAAAAAATGTTAAAGATATTAAATAGCTCACAGACTCTCTGAAAGGGCACCAGGAAACACAGCAAAAAACAATGTCAAAGATCATGCCGTAGAACTGTCATCAGTGGACAAAGTCATAGAATCCTGGGCCACTAATATCACCGACATTGAATACTAGATGCTGCAGCTGGAATAGCTGCCATGCCAGCCTCAGAACACTGGCAGGATAAACTCTTCTGCTGCCTCCCTCACCTGAATGGATTCGGTATGCCATTAGCTTCCAAATCAAAGTCTGAGGGAGAACTGTCTGAATGACAGTGGCTAGGCCATGTGCCCATGCCTTGGACGCAAGGAAGTCTGAGAAAGTACTAGTTGGGCATTTTTCGCTTTATGGTAGGAGGTAGGCTCTGCCTTATAAAGTTTGGAAGAGGGTTTAAATGCTAGATGGCCCTTTTGGGATAAGATGGTATGGTGCAGCCACAAGAGGGAAGGAGTCTGGTCCCCTAAACCACCATGCCACCTTGTTGCCATGCTGATCTGAAATACCTGCATTGGACTGTCATGTGGAGCAAAGCAAAAATAAAATAAAATAAAATAAACCCAAAACATCTATTATGTTAAGCCACTGAAATTGTAGAATTTATTTCTTAGGGCAGATAGTAGTCATATCTTAACTACCATAGTGGCCCAAAATCATTTTAAATTTCCACTTCATTGCCTCAGCAGATTCTTAAATGTAGGGGTCATCCTCTTTATCCTACACCTCCAAATTTGCTCTCCTTTGTTTCCAGCCTCCCTAGCCCTCAGTCAAAAGCTTGGCTGTCACCTTGCACTCCTTCCTCTGCTTCACCCCTGACATTCAACCAGAGACCAAATTCTGCAGATTCCTGCTGTCAATTCCCTCCTCAGCTTTTCCGCTTTTACTGTCTTGGCCCATTCACCAATTCTCATCTCTTTTCTGCTCTGACTACTGGATCAGTCTCTGAATTTGTTCTTGCCTTTACTCAGCCTCAGCTCCAGTTCATCCATTCATCCATCCATCCATCCATCCATCCATCCATCCATCCATCTAACCATCCATCCATTCAACCATCCAACCATTCATCCATCTAAACATCCAATCATCCATCCCATCCATCCAACCTTCCAGTCATCTATCCATCGATTTATGAATCCATCCATCCATTTATCCATCCATCCATCCCATCCATCCAACCATCATCTATCCATCCATTTAATTTATATGTATTAAATACATTACCAGGGTTAGACAGTATAAATATTATAATAAACGAGTCCTTGACAGAGGACCAAGTGCTGGGGAGACCAACACTAATGAAATAGTCTCACTAATAAATATATAATTACAGGTGCTATGAAAGAAAATTACAGGTTGCTGTGAGAACATCATAATGGGGCTGTGAACTGGTTAAGAGGTCAGGGACATCCTCCTTGAGGAAGTGACTTTTGAGCTGAGATCTAAAGGCTAGAGTAGGTAACCTGGTCAAGTAGATGGGGACTATGATCTTTCAAGTAGCGGGAACACTGAGTGTGAAGACTCTGAGGCAGGCAGGAGCTGGGCACATTTGGGAAGCCAAATGTCCAATGTGGCAGAGGAACCAGTCTTTTTTATCGTGGTATTCCCAGGACCTAGCAGAGTGTCTGACACATAATAGGTGTTTCAAGAGCTTGTTGAAGGAGCCAATTAATGAATGAAGAGATGGATGGTGGAGACAGATGGGTAAAGAAATGAAACTGTAATCATGGCACAACGTACCACTGAAAAATAGAGCTGCAGCCTCCTTGCTGGTCTCCTTACTTCAGGTTTGGCCACCTCCAATCCCTACTCCACCCTATGGCCCCAGGAGCTTAGGCCATTATAGCAGTTATCACACTGGATATAACTGACTGGTTATTGTCTCCCTCCTCCTCCATAATGAGCTCCACAGAAACTTGTTTACCAATACAGTCCCAGCACCCAACCCACTGCCTGCAAAGAGGAAGCATTGCATATAAAAATTTAATGGGTTGGTAGGCATAGGAGGCAAACGCCCAGCATCAAAGTCAATTGGGCAGGAGAGGGTGGAGTTGAGAATGAGTAAAACACAGTCAGCTGCCATTGTCAGCCAGCACGGGAGGGGCTGAGAATCAAGTGGAGCACTTATATGCCAGTGGCATTTGACAGTAATATATAGAGACAAGCCTAGAGTCTGCAGAGATGAGCAAGTAAGCAGGTGCAGGAGATGCAAGGAGGAGCTGCAGGGCAGGCTCACATCAACCAGGGGATGGCATCCTTCTGGCCTTTAAAGAGCTTGGCTTACACCTGTCAGGTCACACAATGACCTTCAAAAGAAGGCACTCACACCTCCTGACACTTAACTTCTATTTTTTTTTTTTTTTTTTTTTTTTTGAGACAGAGTCTCGCTCTGTCGCCCAGGCTAGAGTGCAGTGGCGCGATCCTGGCTCACTGCAAGTTCCGCCTCCTGGGTTCACCCTCTTCTCCTGCCTCAGCCCCCCGAGTAGCTGGGACTACAGGTGATGGCCACCACGCCCAGATAATTTTTTGTATTTTTTTAGTAGAGACAGGGTTTCACCGTGTTAGCCAGGATGGCCTTGATCTCCTGACCTCGTGATCCGCCCGCCTCGGCCTCCCAAAGTGCTGGGATTACAGGCGTGAGCCACCGGCCCGGCCTTAACTGCTTTTTCTACTGCATCTTGGCTGTGTGTGTGCGTGTGTGTGTGTGTGTGTGTGTGTGTAATGCACCCCCTACGGGGACATCCTGTTTCTAGCCTCTGCACCTTGCCAGTGCCCAGTCCAGTGCCTGACTCAGTGCCTGAGTAAATGTGCGTTGGAGGAATGAACAGCCAGCAAAAGAGAGAGGACACTGGGCCTGGCAGCCAGAGCAGCTGGAAGGGAGGCCCCAAAACAAACAGAACCTCTGCCAGGAAATCTAATGACACAAGGCCCCATGGACGATTGTGAGTTGTTGTCTGAATGCTTCCTGTTTGCTTGCTTGAAACCAGACTTCCTACAGTGTCTATTCTGGTCCTCTCACTTTGACTTACCGCCTTTCAAAATGATCAGTTTCACCATTCATTCTGCCCTTTTGGCTCCTAGTTTCTGCAACAGACAGATTGAATCTTTATGCATTTATTCATGAAACACTTCTGGAGTCCCTATTATGTGCGATACACTAAGTCACCAGACTCAGGATTCTATGAGAGAACCTGGTGGGAAAGTCAGCAAAATAATAAAAAATTCACAATCTAGAGTGATAAGAGAACGAAACACCAGGGCGACACTGGGAAGCAGACACTCACACCAAAATAATATATGATTGTGTTTTTCCTGAATTCATTTCCTCATATATGAGTGACTAATGAACCAGATTGGAGGTATTTGGGTCAGGAATGCCACTAATTATTTCCCAAACACCCAGCTGTGTGGTCATTCAGGGCAGCTAGGAACAAACACCAGACCAACAGCGTTCAAACTTCCCAGGACCAAGCTTGGGGGCTTTGCCACAGCACCAGCAATTACTCGCTTGGCATGCGGCCACTCCTCACTCTTACCTGCCCAAGGACCTCAGTCCTGCACTAGAGGGGTTTCCTGGGACAATGCTAAAAACCAAACCAGCCCTGGGCAAACTGGGACAGTTGGTCACACTAAAGTCTGTGTGCTTTGCTGAACTTACGGGTCTGCACACACACCAGGACAGCTGGTCTGGATCGGGGATAACAGAGGAAGAGGCGTTAACTGTTGTGTGGAATCATAGCCTCAGCACCTGCCTCTCCAATCTGGCACCCTGCCAGCCCCAGCTCCTAAGATGCAGGCCACTCACACTTCCTGCCTGCTGACTCAGCCACACGTCAGCTGCTCAGTCCTGATGGAGGCAGGACAGGTGACCTTGAGCTAGTGAGGAGGGTGGAGACCCTGCTGCTCTTCTTCATCACTCTATCCTTAGCAGCTAGCATGGTACTCCATGGAGCAGGGGTTCAGTAATGAATGAGTTAAGAGTGGTCTTAGTCTGTCTCTGTTCAGTGGGACTTAAAGCCTCTGACTCCTGCCATGTACTTCCCTCTACCCGCCTCCTAAATTCTCCTCTGTTGCAACTCACGGGACACCAAGAACCCAGGGACCAGCCCAGAAAATGCATGCTGCCTGAAACCCAGTCCTCTCTCACTTTCCCACTCCATGGGGACTCTTCTAAGGCTGCCCAGGCCCCTTTGGCCAATATCTGGCTACCGCCTGTCCCCTTTCACCCTGAAGTGGCCTTGCCTTGTGCTTGCCAGACTTCCCATGTGCTGCAGTTTCCCGGGCAGATCTCCAACATGTTGGCTGCTCCACCGCCCACAGCCTCAGGTCTGGCAGCTGCCTAGATGGGGACCCTATGTTTTACATACGTCCTCCTGAGCAATCTGCATGCTGACTTTTCTGAACTTCTGAGCTGGCAACGCTTTTGGGTTCTATCCCTACTCCACCCATCTGCACCCTCAAGGTCAGTCACCATCAGTCGGGTGATGAGGGGGAAAACAAGGTATTAAGGGAAGTTCCAATCTTTTATTTTTCCCCATCAACACATTTACCATCAGCTACCACCTGAGTCCCTGGAGAGCTGTGAGGAGGGTGTAGGAGGAGCATGGGGCTATTTGTAGACTCACAACCTCAGAGCTGGAGGGAACTGTCTGGGTCACTGAGCCCAGCCTCCCACCTGAGCAGGAAAGCAGACTTGCTGTATTCTGTCAATAAATGGGAATTACGCTTTTGCTTGAATCTGCCTTCGTGGGTCGCTCACTCCCTTTTGGGGGGGTGTGCTTTGTGGTTAGATTGTGCCTACTGTTAGGACATTTTCCCTACATCTCTTGTAGTAAAATGAGCCCCTTGTTGTACATGTCATATTCCCATGTTGCACTCCTGGATTCTGGTAAGCTTACCCTGTCGGTACCACTGTGGGTTGAGATGAGATCTCCCCCTAAGGATGTGATGTTTCCCATCATTGATCCATTGTATCAGCCAGGATCCCGACAGGTGCACTCAAGTTAGGATAACGTGAGGAAGATTTATTTACAAAAGGACTACTTACCAAGCTATGGGTGGGATACACGGGAACCCCAGAGACAGTGCAGTGATCTGCCTTTACTAGCAGTGGAGATCTTACTCGTTAGGCCTTATGGATCAGGGGATAGACTGGTAGTTTCTGGAACCCACAAAGTGGAGTCATGTATAGGAGCTGCCTATCAGAACCACCTAGGGGCTTTCCAAATGCACTCTCTACTCCCAGACTCCCCAGGAGAGTTTCCTAGAGCAACTGCAGGGAATGCAGGCTGGTTACCAGGGCCTGTGAAGCAGAGAAGCTGAATTTCATCACCAGATGTGAAGGCTGAGTTTGGGGCTAAGGAAGAGCAAAGTTGGAGGGGTTAGGACTCAGGCAGGCACTGGCCTGGGGCAGGGAGCCTGGGCAAAGCACACAGATGGCCTCTGAGAGGCCCTGCAAATGACATGAACGCCTAGGGCCTATTGTTGCAGTTGACCTCTGGTCTGGTCAGGGCCTGTGTTGTTCCCCAAGATTTCTTTGCCACCCCACCCTCGGGATCCATTTCCTTGAATAACAGACGGCTCCTCTTCTCCTCACTTGGGAGTTTCTTTTGTCTGACTGGACTCTTCCCTGTTTTTGTCAGTTTAGATGAGTGACCGTGTTCAGCTGGTCTTTTCTTTGGGCCTGGAGCCACTTTTTCTTGGGGCCCAGCTGCTGCCCAGTTACTTTATGATCTAGCTCTAATGCTTCCCAAATTGTAAGGTGAATAAAAATCCTTAAGGACCCTGTCAAAATGACAACACTGATTTAGTAGGTCCTGGTGGGCTCAGAGATGCTACATTTCTAACATGTGCTCAGATAACACTGATGCTGCCTGTCTACACACCACACTTTGAGTAGCAAGGCTTGAACCCAATGGTTCTCAGTTCTTGGTTGGAATGAGCTGGAGCTCATCTGGAGCACCTGGTGAAAACACAAAGGCCCAGGCCCTTGTGTATTCCAATGAGTTTGGACCTCAGCCAGCTGCATTAGCTCTCAAGGTGATTCTCATATACATTAGGGTTTCAGAACCATTGCTGGGACTCTGGTGTATTGCAGGTGGCTGGCCTGATTGGGTAGCATTGGTTGCCAACTGCATTTAAGGCCCTGGCACAACTTCCTGCCAAGATTTCCTGGAAGACTCATTCCCTAAGGGTGGCTTTACGTTGTCACTCCTTGATATTATGGGTCTCCTGCAGTCTCCCTCATCACTCTCCAACCATGGGTCCCCTTCCTTAAAGCTCCAGGTCAGTGCTGACACTGGTTGTCCCCATTGCCTATAGCAGTGTTAGCAAACCATGGCCCACAGGCCAAACCAGCCAGCCACCTATTTTGTAAATAATGTTTCATTAGAACAGTCATGCTCATAAATACAAATAAAAAAATGCTCCCATCCCCTTTGCAAATAGCATGATCAGGAAAATTATCTCCTTTTGAAATATAACTTCCTGTGAAGCTCCTATTAACTAGAGTTTTGAGAGCATGGCATGTGCCCAGTGTTGGAGACACAAGGCTAGGCCACAGATAATGAACTCTTCCCCAGCAACCCCTGCAATGCCCCTCCTCCCTGGGGGTCTGTGGATACTTCCTCTGCCTCCTTCTCCCCTATTTACATGCCAGGGCTAAGAGGGGTGATAGACAAGTGTGAAACACAATTGCTTTCCATGTGAAATAGGCTAACCTACTTTGGCTGCCAAATGAAAATGCAAAAAGGTTCAAAAATACAGTTTCTTGATGGATTGAAGATTGTGGAAACGGTGAAAAGGAAATGAGGCGGCCACTAGGGAAGCCCAGAGGAAATGTGGTGAGGCACCTAACATCCCTCTCTTCTATAAACCTTCAACCCCAACTGGGATGTACAGTAAGAAAATTCAAGCTTCTTGGCTGGGCACGGTGGCCCACGCCTGGAATCCAAGCACTTTGGGAGGCCGAGGTGGGCGGAGTGCCTGAGCTCAGGAGTTCGAGACCAGCCCAGGCAACACAGTGAAACCTCGTCTCTACTAAAATACAAAAAAAATTAGCTGGGTGTGACAGCATGCACCTGTAGTCCCAGCTACTCGGGAGGCTGAGGCAGGAGAATTGCTTGAACCCAGGAGGCAGAGGTTGAAGTGAGCTGAGAACATGCCACTGCACTCCACCCTGGCAACAGAGAGAGACTCTGTCTCCAAAAAAAAAAAAAGAAAGAAAGAAAATTAAAGCTTCTTTTAGGCACCCCTGCTCATTGCAGCAACTGCACTGTCAAGGCTACAGCATCATCATCTGACCCAGCAACCTACACCTAAGATATAGCAAGGATCCTCAGCCTGGGGCTTGGCTCCATCCAACGCTTGGAAGGGGAATCTGGTCTGACATTACAGTCTCCTGCAGGCTCCCTCATCACTCTCCGACTATGGGTCTCCTTCCTCAAAGCTCCAGGTCATTGCTGACATTGGTTGACCCCACTGCCTAGAGCAGTGTTAGCAAACTATGGCCCATGGGCCAAACCAACCATTTTATAAATAATGTTTTACAATAATGTATTTACAAAATAGCAGCTATTTTGTAAATCATGTTTCAATAGAACACAGTCACGCTCATTTATTTACATCAGACCACCCTCCCCACAGTGACATTTTGGGTGTTAACAACTGAGGAGTGCTACTGGTATCAACTGGGTAGAGACTAGGATGCTGCTAAATATCCTACAGTTCACAGGACAGCCCTCATAAAAAAGAATGATCCAGCCCCAAATGTCAGCAGGCCAAGGTGGACAATACCTTGCGTATTGTTTGTGGCTGCTTCTGAGCTAAAATGGGAGAGTTGAGTAGATGTGACAGAGATCACATGACCTGCAGAGTCTAAAACACATTCTGTTTGGATTTTGTACTAGTCAGGGTTTTCCATAGAGACAGAACCAATAGGACAGAGAGAAAAGAAAAAAAAAAAGAGAGAGATTTAAGGAACTGGCTCATGTGATTATGGAGGCTGGCAAGTCCAAAGTCTGCAGAGTGGACTGGCAGGCTGAAGACCTGGGAAGAACGAAGGTTGCAGTTTAAGTCTGAAGGCTGTCTGCTGCAGGACTCCTTCTTGCTCAGGGGAGGTCAGTCTTTGTACCATTCAGTCCTTTGACTGATTGGATGAGGCCCACCGACATTGTGGAGGGCAACCAACTTTACTCAAAATCCACTGATTTCAATGTTAATCTCATCCAAATGTACTCTCACAGAAACATCCAGAATAATGTCTGACCAAATATCTGGGTACCGTGGTCCAGCCAAACTGACACATAAAATTAACCATCAGAGCCAGGTGCAGTGGCTCATGCCTGTAATCCCAGCACTTTGGGAGGCCGAGGTGGGTGGATCATGAGGTCAGGAGTTCAAGATCAGCCTGGCCAATATGGTGAAACCCTGTCTCTACTAAAAATACAAAAATTAGCCAGGTGTGATGGTGTGTGCCTGTAATCCCAGCTACTTGGGAGGCTGAGACAGAAGAATCACTGGAATCCAGAAGGCGGAGTTTGCAGTGAGCCGAGATTGCATCACTGCACTCCAGCCTGGGTAACAGAGTGAGACTCTGTCTCAAACAAAACAAAACAAAACAAAAAAACAAAAAAACATTAACCATCAAAGGTTTTTACAGAAAAAGTTTGTAGAACCCTCGGAGTCACACTTCACCAGAGCTGAAGACTTGTTGGATTGGCCTCATGAGAGGATTTTAGGTGGGCGTGACCTTGGATGTCAAGGAGAATGGAGAATAAGCTGTGATGAGAATGCTGTGGTCATGCCTCCATGGCTCTAGCGGACTTCCCCAGGGGCAAAGTCCACCCTGACCCTCCCCCGTGGACACAGTCCTTAGTTTACAATGTAATGTCACATTTTTTTTTCTTTGAAACGACCCTTTAAGGTAGAGTCTGGGGAGATGATACTGTTTTACTGATAAGCAAACTGAGGTCCAGACAGGTGAGGTAATACCACACAGGGAGTTGGGGTGAGAATGGTGATCTCCTGGTTCCCAGTTTGGTGTTCTTGGGAATCACAATTCACTCTGGGGTGAACAACTGTTCTGTGTTGCTGTTGTTGTTGTTGTTACTTCAGATGGAGTCTCGCTTTGTCACCCAGGCTGTAGTGCAGTGGCGCAATCTTGGCTCACTGAAACCTCTGCCTCCTGGGTTCAAGTAATTCTCTTGCCTCCGCTTCCCGAGTAGCTGGGACTACAGGCATTTGCTACCATGCCTGGCTAATTTTTATATTTTTAGTAGAGACAGGGTTTCACCAAGTTGGCCAAGCTGGTCTCAAACTCCCGACCTCCTGTCCTTAGGTGATCCACCCACCTTGGTCTCCCAAAGTACTGGGATTGCAGGGGTGAGCCACCATGCCTGACCCTGTTCTGGTTTTTATAAGTCCAAGGGATTTCCTGGAATGCAGGATTTTAAGTGCTAAAACTGGGGAAATCTGAGGCAAACTGGGACAAACTGATTACCCTACTTTGCCACCTCAGGGATGTCTGACCTCAGTTAACCTAGCACTAAGTAGAATTAGCCAGCCAGGAGCTCAAGGCCCTGGGGAGACCCCTCAGTTAGGTGTGATGTGAGCAGACTGCCAGCATGGGCACCTGTGTGTGTTCCTTCTCTACAAACTCGAGAACAGAAACGTGATGGCAGCTTGAAGGGGGCTGGAAGGAGCTCTAGAACCCAGAGGTGAGACCTGCCCCAGCCTGCACCCCTTTTAGCAGCCAATGCCCCTGCTTGCCCCTAAGTTTCTCCAACTCTAAAATGATGATCTTTGTGTGCACCTAATAAATGTTTACATTTTTAAGTTACACTTTCTTCTAGCACCAGAACTAATATTCATTCATTATCGTAGACTTGGGAAAAAAAGAAAAGGAAAAAAAGGCCGGGCACGGTGGCTCAAGCCT
>NW_012102632.1:2548740-2557169 GCF_000951045.1 Mandrillus leucophaeus | reverse complement strand
AACTCGGCTCACTGCAAGCTCTGCCTCCCAGGTTTACGCCATTCTCCTGTCTCAGCCTCCCAAGTAGCTGGGACTACAGGCGCCCGCCACCACGCCCAGCTAATTTTTGTATTGTTAGTAGAGACAGGGTTTCACTGTGTTAGCCAGGATGGTCTCGATCTCCTGACCTTGTGATCCGCCCGCCTGGGCCTCCCAAAGTGCCGGGATTACAGGCGTGAGCCACCATGCCCAGCCGATAATAACCCCTATTTTCAATTTGGTATCTATCTTTTTTTTTTTTCTGAGACGGAGTCTCGCTCTGTAGCCCAGGCTGGAGTGCAGTGGCGCGATCTTGGCTCACTGCAAGCTCCGCCTCCCGGGTTCACTCCATTCTCCTGCCTCAGCCTCCCAAGTAGCTGGGACTACAGGCGCCCGCCGCCACGCCCGGCTAATAGTTTGCATTTTTAGTAGAGACGGGGTTTCACAGTGTTAGCCAGGATGGTCTCGATCTCCTGACCTCGTGATCTGCCCACCTCGGCCTCCCAAAGTGCTGGAATTACAGGCGTGAGCCACCTCGCCTGGCCTTGGTATCTATCTTTACAGGCATTTATTTCATTTGTAGGTATACATGTGTCTACATTTTTAACACAGGTAGGATCTTAACATAGTACTGTTCTGTGACTTGCCTTTTCACTTAAAATATTATTGGCATATTCATAGAATGTTCTCTCCTGCTTTATTCACTTAACTTTCAAAGATAACTTCCAGACTTTTTATAAACTGAAATATTTTACTGAATGGCTATAGTTGTTAAACCTCACCTTTGGCACTTCTTTGTTATTCCTGATTTTAACTTATTTTTTAAATTATACAAGTAGTATGTGGATACATTCGCATTTTAAAAAATTCAAACTATAAGGAAGAGGCCAGTCTCAGTGGCTCACACCTGTAATCCCAGCACTTTGGGAGGCTTAGGTGCCTCGATCACCTGAGCCCAGGAGTTTGAGACCAGTCTAGGCAACATAGCGAAACTCCATCTCTACTAAAAATACAAAAAAACTAGCAGGGTGTGGTAGTGCGCACCTGTACTCCCAGCTATTCAGAAGGCTGAAGTGGGAGAATCGCTTGAGCCTGGGAGGCAGAGATTGCAGTGAGCTGAGATCCCACCACCGTACTACCACCCAGGGATAGAGCCAGACCCTCTCTCAAATTCAAACTATAAGAAAGAAAAAAGAGCAGTTTGCCTTCCTCTTTTCCCCACCCATATTCCTGTCCAGCAATAGCCACCGTAGCAGTCTCTCTTCTATGCATTTACATGTATGAACGTATTTACTTACTGGAATCACACTGTACCTATTGTTCTGCAACCTGCTTTTTACATACACGTAGACATCTACAGTGCCTTCATCAGCGTATTTGATGCCTTTACTGAGTTTGGAAAAAGGCACTCCTTTATCAAATAAATATTTTTTAAGTTAGCACAATTTGATTAGCTCTGCCAAGGGTGCTTTCCAGAGTGGCCTGGCTCTGGCATGGCCTGGCTGTGCACCACATTCACACCCACTTATACTCTGAACTCCCTGAATGCCAGTGTGCTCGAGCCTCCAAAGAGGGCACAGTCCACCTCCATATGAGGAATCTATGTCAGATTTGGAGTTGGGCAGGAGGCAGGGATTGGAGCAGCAGGTGAATAAGAAGAGACTTCAGTGGGCTCCTAGAATACATGTGAGACTGGTTTTAACTACGTATGCATGTGTGTGCCAGTGAGTGTGAGTGCATGCTCTGCCAAGTGTGTGCATGGCTATGTGTGACAGTACTAAATTATATGAGGACGAGCAAGCTGTCACATCTCGGTATATGTCTAAGATGTCAATGAAGTTCCCTTGGTAGTGGCTCCCTTGTGCAGTGAACAACCCAGACAGCAGTAGGCAGCATCCCTGGAGGTGGACTTGTTTTTAACAGCTACATAGCAATGCATAAAATGGCTGTATCGTAATTTAGCTAGGTGTTCCCTTTTTGATGGATATTTAGATTCCCTCCCTCCCTCCCTTCCCTCTTTTTCTCCCTCCCTCCCTCCCTCCCTCTGTCTACCTACCTGTCTATTGTTATTACGAACAATGGTGTTAGGAATTTCGTTGTACTCACTTCTTTGATTATTTCTGTAGTATAGACTGCTAAAAGCACAATTACTAGGTCAGAGGTAGGTGCACTTAAATTTTAAAAACTATTGCCTTCTGGTATTTTTGTGCCCCAAACTGAATGATTGACAGTCCTTGTTTCATCATGACCTTTCTGGCTTTAAGTATAGTTAAAACAATTTTCTAGCTTTGGAGGCAAGATGTGGTATCTCATTGTTGTTTCCTTTGCATTTCTTTGCTTACTAGCTAGGTTAAACATGTTTACATCTTTGCTTGCCAATTACTTTTGGTTGCTTGCTAATTATCTATTTGTGTCCTTACTCATTTATCTATTGCAAAAGATCATCTAATTTTAGCCATGACTGGATTAGATAACTAATTAGGTAACACTTATAATTATTGTTTTCTAAGCATTTTTTTTTGTGCCAGACATTATGCTAAGCACTTTGCACAGACTATTTTTCATTTAATTAACTTAGTGAAGAAGATACTGTGATCTCCACTTTAAAGATAAGAGACTAAGGCTTAGAGAACTAGAACAACATAGATCACTCACCTGGGTAAGTTGAAGGTGCCACAGTTTGAGTCCAGCACTGACTACTTAGTCCTCTAACCACTCAGTTGTATTGTCATAAGGGTGTCTTGCAACTTCTTTAACATGTGATTCGTTGACTGATTCATTCATTCAACGAACACTGATTTCCCACACTGGGGCAAGCACATACCTTTCTGGCACCCACGCCACAGTGGGTTTGCAAGGTGCTACCTATAAGCTCTACACATGTAGTGTGGCATGAGGGCTAAGCTTTGGACTGATAGGGACAAGGAGAGGAAGCTGTTACTAGAAACTGGAAAGAGTGGCTGGGTGGAAAAGGCCATTGACAGGAGAGTGGCTTTGGTAGAAGTGTCACCAATTTTATATGACCAGCAGCGCTAGAACTGAGAATAAACACCCTATCCTGACACTCCTCCCTCCCTCCCATCTCCTGCCAGTGCTTCCCATGGACCAGACACAACTGGAGGCTAAAGGACAAGGATACTCACTGAGGAAGTCCACGTGGGTCAGCCTCTCAGGGTACAGAGTTGGGGAGGGCATGAGAAAATATATCTAGGCTGGTTGTGGTGGCTCACGCCTATAATCTCAGCACTTTGGGAGGTTGAGGAGGGCGGATCACTTGAGGTCAGGAGTTTGAGACCAGTCAAGACAACATGATGAAACCCCATCTCCACTAAAAATACAAAAATTAGCTGGGCATGGTGGCAGGTGCCTGTAATCCCAGCTACTCAGGAGGCTGAGGCACAAGAACTGCTTGAACCTAGGAGGCAGAGGTCACAGTGAGCTGAGAATGTGCCACTGAACTCTAGCCTGGGAGACACAGCGAGGCTCTAACTCGAAAAAACAAAAAGAAAGAAAAAGTATGTCTAGAGGGACAAACAGAAGACATCCATCACCCTGTCTTCTGCATGTGTGGTGGATTCCCAGCAACAGCTGGGGACCCAACCGTTTTGCTCACTGAACCAGGTACACCTTAATAGTGGCCACTTGTGGGGTCTACTGGCCTAAGGCCTAGACAAGGCAGGTCACTGATGCAAGTTCATTGGAGAGAAAATGGGTTTGCAGGGGTGTTTATGGGGTTACTGAGAATTTTAATTTATTGTAACTTTTATTTTAGGTTCAGGGATACATATGCAGGATTGTTATATAGGTTAAACTCATGTCGCAGGGGTTTGCTGTACGCATTATTTCATCACCCAGCTACTAAGCCTAGTACCCAATAGTTATATTTATTTATTTTTGAGACAGGGTCCTGCTAACTCTATGTTGATCTTTGTAAAAAAAACTGCCAAACTCCTTTCCAAGGGGCTGTATAATTTTGCATTTCCCATCAGCCATGAATGAGAATTCCTCTTGCTCCACATTTTTGCCAGAAATCTGTTTCAGGTTTTTGGATTTTAGCAATTCTAATAGGTACATAATGATATCTCTTGTTTTAATTTGCATTTCCCTAATGACAAATGATGTTGCACATTTTTTTCCGTATGCTTATTTGCATATGGTCTTGCTATGTTGCCCAGGCTGGAGTGCAGTGGCATGAACATGGCTCACTGCAGCCTTGACCTCCCAGGTTCAAGTGATCCTTCTTCTTCAGCTCCCAAGTAGCTAGGACCACAGGTTTGTGCCACTATACTTGGCTAATTTTTAAATTTAGCAATATACATTTAAAATTCATCCATCTTTTCACACTTTGATAGCTCATTTCTTTTTATTGTTGGATACTATTCCATTGTACAGATATATCACATTGTATGTATCTATTCACCTATCGAAGAGCACCTTAGTTGCTTCCAGTTTTTGGCAATTATGAATAAAGCTGCCATGAACATTTGTGTGCAGCTTTTTGCATTGATATACATTTTCAAATCAGTTGGGTAAATACCAACAAGCGTGATTGCTCAATCTCCTGGGCTCAAGCAACCTTCCCACCTCAGCCTCCCAGGTAACTGAGACTACAGGTGCACAACACCATGCCTAGCTAATTTTAAAATTTTTTGTAGAGACAGGCTACCACTGTGTTGCCCAGGCTGGTCTCGAACTCCTGGGATTAAGCAAATCCTCTTGTTTCAAACTCTGAAGATATTCACTTTGCGATTTTAGGAGAACAGGGTAGGGAAATGTACTGATGGAACTATTAGGAGGAAAGTAATTAACATAAAGTAGTACTTTTTTATGATTTATTTATCTATTTTTTTGAGACAGAGTCTTGCTCTGTCACCCAGGCTGGAACGCAGTGGCACGATCTTGGCTCACTGCAAGCTCCTCCTTCTGGGTTCACGCCACTCTCCTGCCTCAGCCTCCCGAGTAGCTGGAACTACAGGCACCCGCCACCTCACCCGGCTAATTTTTTGTATTTTTAGTAGAGATGGGGTTTAACCGTGTTAGCCAGGATGGTCTCAATCTCCTGACCTCATGATCCGCCTGCCTTGGCCTTCCAAAGTGCTGGGATTACAGGTGTGAGCCACCGTGCTGGGCCCTATTTCGCTTATTTTAAAATTCAGTTGTTTCTTTTCTTTTCTTTTTTTCTTTTCTTTTTTTTTTTTTTGAGATGGAGTCTTGCTCTGTCACCAGGTTGGAGTGCAGTGGCGTGATCTCAGCTCACTGTGACACCCATCTCCTGGGTTCAAGTGATTCTCCTGCCTCAGCCTCCCGAGTAGCTCGGATTACAGGCACGCACCACCATGCCCAGCTAATTTTTGTATTTTTAGTAGAGATGGGGTTTCACGATGTTGGCCAGGATGGTCTTGATCCGCCTGCCTTAGTCTTCCAAAGTGCTGGGATTACAGGTTTACAAGCATGAGCCACCGTGCCCAGCCGTTTTTTTGTTTTTTTGTTTTTTTTTTTTTTAGATGAGTGTGTTGCACCCAGGCTGGAGTGCAATGGCGCAATCTCAGCTCTCTGCAACCTCTGCTTCTCGGGTTCAAGCGATTCTTCTACCTCAGTCTCCTGGGATTACAGGTGCCTGCCACCATGCCCAGCTACTTTTTTGTATTTTTAGTAGAGACAGGGTTTCACCATGTTAGCCAGCATGGTCTTGATCTCCTGACCTCGTGATCCCTCCGCCTTGGCCTCCCGAAGTGCTGGGATTATAGGCGTGAGCCACTGCGCCCGGCCCAGTTGTTTGTTTTCTTATTGTTGAGTTTTTAAGAGTTTTTTTTGCGTTTCTCAGATGTGTTTCTCAATATTTTCTCCCAGTCTGTGGCTTGTCTTCTCATTCTCTTAACACTGTCTTTCATACAGCAAATGTTCATTTTAATAAAGTGCAATTACATAAAGTCCAGCACATAGACTGTGCTTTTGGTGTTATGTCCGAATGGATTTTCTCTTATGTTTCCTTTTAGAAGTTTTATAGTTTTGTTTCACACTTAGATCTACAATCCATTTGAGGAAATTTTTGCAAAAGGTTTAAAGTCCGTGTTTAGGTTAATTTTTTTCCATATCAATGCCCAATTGTTCCAGCACCATTTATTTTAAAATTATCCTTTCTATACTGAAATTGCCTTTGCATCTTTGCCAAAAACCAGTTGACTATATTTGTGTGGGTACTGAGATAGTTTCATCAAATAATACAACTAAAATGCTTAGCATAGGGCCTATTGTAGAATAACCAATTAGTGTTAGCTTTTATTAGTCTATGAATCTATTTCTTTGGTAATGTGTTCAAATTAAAATAGAATAAGAAAATTAAGCTATATCATGGAATATGTGGATGTTATTTGGCTAAGTCCCATTTTGGACATGGTTTTAAAGCACACTTTTTAAAAATTTTAATCAAGAGGAGGGTTTTACCTTATATATAGTACTCTGATGGACACTGTGTGTTGTGATGATAAAAATTATGAGATTGTTATACTCTAGACTATGTTTCAATTTGGTAACAATGAACATCTTTATTCAGGAAAATGGTTTACACAGCAAAGTGACAATTATTTGCAGTATTTTTAACCAAGCTCTTTTCACATGTCACTTCATATCATAGATTTTCTGATGTTTGAATTTCTCCACAACTTCGGAAAAACTTTTTTATATTTTAAGCCAGTCAAATTTAGCAGTGGGGAGTGTAAAAACTTAAAGGACCAACATATGGGGTTATAAAAATACAGTTAGATAAAAGAATAAGTTCTTGCATTTGGTAGCAGGGAAATTATAGTTAACAATAATTTATTGTGTATTTCAAAATAATTACAAGAGAAGGTTTGGAATGTTCCCAACACAAAGAAAACATAAATGTTTGAGGCAATGGATATCACAATTACCCTGATTTGATCATTACACATTATATACAGGTATCAAAATATCACATATACTCCCAAAATATGTGTATTATATGCTAATGAGAAAATAAAACTAGCACCCATTTTACAAGGTCACTATGATGATTAACTTATTTATTAGATATAATATGCTTAAAATGGTGCCTGACACATTCAATACATTTATCACTTTTTTAAAAAATAACCAACATACAGAGATGTTAGGAAATGATTAAACCTTTCATTATTAGCAAAAGGTAAATAGACCCTGAAAGCTGCAACCAACAAAAAGATGCAGTTGGTGCTACAAGGTCAGGAAGCTTGAAGATGCCTGTCCTCTCATCTTGGAAAGCCAAATGGACTTGACTCTAACCTAGACTCTAGAAATATAGATTTCTATGTGAGACTCTAGGAACAAGAACTTAAGTAGAAGACAAAAAGCCTGGGTGGGTTCTGTTGTGACTTTGAGAGTGATCTTGCTGTTCGTAGGTATGTGTTCTGGTTTTGTGACAAGACAACTGGCTTCATTGTATTTTAAGTTGTCAGATTTCAAGGGATAATAATACCTACTGGGTCAACTTCAGAAGGCTGTTAGAAAAATCACGTAGTATATGTGAACATATTCATAAGGTGTAAAATGATATTCAAACGTTAGATACTTAAGAGAATCTAGCGCTAGAAAGAGCCAGGCTAAAATTCTGAAAACACAGAAAGAGGAACCTAGTGTAGAAGAAACAAAACCAATATGAAAATCAAATAGGGAGGGACCTTCATACAGAAGCAGCATGGCTCAGAGGTTAATTCTTTATCATAAAAGCTGCTGTATAAGACAGCTATAATAAGAAACAAGATATTCACTTTGTGAATTTAGGACAACAGGGGAGGGAAATGTCCTGATGAAACTATTAACAGTAAAGTAATTAACATAAAGTAGTATTATTTATTTATTTTTATTTTTATTTTTATTTTTTTGAGATGGAGTCTCGCTGTCTCCCAGGCTGGAGTGCAGTGGCACCATCTTGGCTCACTGCAAGCTCCGCCTCCCGGGTTCACGCCATTCTCCTGCCTCAGCCTCCTGAGTAGCTGGGACTACAGGTGCTCGCCACCATGCCCGGCTAATTTTTTTGTATTTTTAGTAGAGTCGGGGTTTCACCCTGTTAGCCAGGGTGATCTCTTCTGACCTTGTGATCCACCCGCCTCGGCCTCCCAAAGTGCTGGGATTATAGGCGTGAGCCACCGCGCCCGGCCTAAAGTAGTATTTAAATCAATTAGAAGCCATAAGAAAGAGTAGAATTGATAAGTAAATACAAGATGGTGGCTGGGTGTGGTGGTTCACACCTGTAATCCCAGCATTTTGGGAGGCTGAGATGGAAGAATTACTTGAGCCCAGGAATTTGCGAACAGCCAGGGCAACATAGGGAGACCTAGTCTCTACAAATAAAAATAAAAATAGGCCGGGTGCTGTGGCTCACGCCTGTAATCACAGCACTTTGGGAGGCCAAG
>NW_012102632.1:2544385-2547960 GCF_000951045.1 Mandrillus leucophaeus | reverse complement strand
CCACCTCGGCCTCCCAAAGTGCTGGGATTACAGGTGTAAGCCACCGTGCCCAGCCCGAAATGTTTTTAAAAAGATAATGTAAACAGATAATCCTTTGAATCCTAGTCAAGGAGCAGGAATAATTACAATTAGAATGAAGAAAGGGCTATACGATTAGGTGTAGGATAGTTCTATGTGTTGAGGATAGCTAGCCTGGTCATCACAATAATGCTGTTAGATGTCCTGCCTTAATGAACCCAGTGGGATGTTCCCTGAGAGGCATTATGGGGCAGCATTCCCTATCCTCATTTGGTTGATGTATCAAGTGCTCGGTTTTGCATCTCAGAATGCTGATTTTTGTCTCAGAGCCATTTCTCACAGGCAGACTCACAATAGCCAAGGTCATAAGACTGATGTATAAATCCAAGTACCAATTTATAAATTAAAAATGAGAAACATAACTGAGGCTGGAAAACAGCCCAATCATATTAACTCACAACAAAGGAAGTCTGTTAGATAAATTGAGCATTTAATAACAAGATATCCTTGTGAAGAATGTAAACTAGATAAAAAATGATCATTTTACAATAAGGATCACCTTGTCAGCTAGACCAGCATATGTGATTCTCAGCCACTGAAACTGCCTATTCCCTGGACCGTGCTGAGATGAACACTGCTGATCACTGCATCTCTGACTCTCCTTTGATTCTGCTTCTACGAGGACCAACCTTCCCCTCTTTATGATTGACACTGGCTTGTTTCAGATAGGTCAGTGCATTCAAAAGGCAAATGAACAATGGCAGTCCTGGGAGTGGCTCCATCATTTTAGTTACAGAGCTCATGGACATGGATCCACGGTCTGCAGACAGGTTCTGGGAGATACAGGAACTTTCTCAACTAGATGGAAAGCTTTACATCTAGTTTTTGCAATTTTCTGAGGAGAAAATCTACAGGCTTCATGAGACCCTCAAAGAGGCCCACACACTAAAAACAATTACAATCTTCAAACATCTGTACTATGATCCTTTTGAGTTGGGTTTGCAGTTTAATTCTCAGTAGATTATTTTATCCTTGCGCTCAGAAGAAACTCACATTTGCCCCAGAGTGCTGACAGCACAAGTATACATTAACAAATAACTTTGAGGCCAGGTGCAGTGAGTGGCTCACACCTGTAATCCCAGCACTTTGGGAGGCCAAGGTAGGAAGATCACAAGGTCAGGAGTTCAAGACCAGCCTGACCAACATGGTGAAATCCTGTCTCTACTAAAAATACAAAAATTAGCTGGGTGTGGTGGTGCATGCCTGCAATCCCAGCTATTCAAGAGGCTGAGGTAGGAGAATCGCTTGAACCCGGGAGGCGGAGGTTACAGTGAGCTGAGATTGCACCATTGTACTCCAGCCTGGGTGACAGAGCGAGACTCCATCTCAAAATAACAATAGTAATAATAATAATTTGAAAAATCTCAATGAAATAGGCAATTTTCTATAAAAATATATATTATCAAAATTGATAAAACATAGAGTAAAAAACCTGACCGGACGAGTAAGTCAGGCAGAGACTGAGAAAGTTTTCAAGAATAATATTGGAAAGCAATCTCACACATGAAAATATGCAGTATGGAGACTGTAAGCATCATGGGGAAGACTGGAAGTCATAAACACACTCATTTCTGGAACTGTCTATGGGCCCATGGGGCAAAGCAATGGGTATGCCTGCATCCAATCATCTTAAAGTAGGGGGAACTTGGGACCTGGAGAACAGGGGAGAAGGATTTAGTCCAAGTGAGCCTTTGAGTCCATCTTGCCCCCTTGCTGCTGGTGGAGGGAGAGTGTTTGAATACTAATCCTTTCAGGAGCAGATCTTCTCAGTCCCTCCCTCTCTTGCCCAGAGGAGCTACTGCTAAACAAGAGAACACACATGAGTAAGGCTGCCAGGGACACCAGCGGATGAAGCAACAGAACTAACAACCAAACAAACAGCATAGACTCCCATGCTGACTTAGTTGGCATTCTGGTTTTCTCTCTTTGAGCATAAGTATCCTTTGGCCTGAGTAAATTTCCTGGAATTATCATAAAAGGAGGATAAAAGAGGGTAAGGGAAGGTAAAATGGGAGTTTAGAATCATTTAATGTAAGCTCATTTGATACTACTGATGAATTGGGCTATATCAGGTAGATATAGATGAAAAATCGAAACTAAAACATTAGCAGATGTAATTAAACAACATAATGAAAGAAAAACTCACTATAGTTGTGCTATGCATATCAATAATATAAGAAAACTCAATAAGTAAGCCTATTAATATACTACTTTAAAACTATAGATCAAATGTAAAAATGATCATCTTTGGCCGGGCATGGTGGCCCACACCTGTAAACCCAGCACTTTGGGAGACTGAGGTGGGTGGATCACAAGGTCAGGAGTTTGAGACCAGTCTGGCCAACATAGTGAAACCTCGTCTCTACTAAAAATACAAAAACTAGCCGGGCATGGTGGCACACGCCTGTAGTCCCAGCTACTCGGGTGGCTGAGGCAGAAGAACTGCTTGAAACTGGGAAGCGGAGGTTGCGGTGAGCCGAGATCATGCCACTGCACTCCAGCCTTGGTGACAGAATGAGACTCCATCTCAAAAAAAAAAAGATCAACTTTTTTGGAAGGGGAAAATCAGTCAATACAATTCAATAGCCATTTCTAACAAAAATTAATTATAAAAATAGATGGTACCTCTTTAGCATCACTTTTTTAAAAATTGCAATAAAATATGCAGAGCCTAAAATTTACCATCTTAACCATTTTTTAAGTGTACAGTTTGGTGGCATTAAGGACATTCACTTTCTAGTGCAGCCATCACCACCATCTATCTCCACAATTCTTTTCATCTTGCAAAACTGAAACTCTGTACACATTAAACAATGACTTTCCATTCCTCCCTCCCCTCAGCCCTTGGCAACCATCATTCTACTCTCTGTCTCTAAGAATTTGATAACTCTAGGTACCCCGATCTAAAAAGTCATACAGTATATGTCTTTTTGAGACTGGTTTATTTCACTTAGCATAATGTCCTCCAGGTTCATCAGTGTTGTCGTATGTGTCAGAATTTCCTTCCTTTTTAAGGTGGAATAATATTCCATCTCATATATATACACCACATTTTGTTTATCCATTCATCTGTCAATGGACACAGGATGCTTCCACCTTTTGGCTATTGTGAATAATGCTGCTTGAATATCCATGTATAAATATCTCTTTGAGACCCTGCTTTCAATTCTTTTGGTTATATGCCCAGAAGTACAATTGCTGAATCATACAGGAATTCTAATTTTTTGTGGCTGTACTATTTTACACTCCCACCATCAGCACACAAAAGTTCCAATTTCTCCACATCTTTGCCAACACTTATTGTTCTGTTTATATAGTAGCCATCCTTAGAACACATTATTATTATTATTATTATTGAGACAGAGTCTTGCTCTATTGCCCAGGCTGAGTGCAGTGGCACGATCTTGTCTCACTGCAACCTCCGCCTCCCGGGTTAAAGCAATTCTCCTGCTTCAGCCTCTCAAGTAGCTGGGACTACAGGTGCATACCACCACACC
>NW_012102632.1:2534111-2543551 GCF_000951045.1 Mandrillus leucophaeus | reverse complement strand
AATAAATAAATAAATATATAAATAAATATTTTAAAGGAAGACAGAAAATACTATTTTAGTTATAATAACAAAAAACAAAGCAGGCTGGGTGCCTGTAATCCTAGCACTCTGGGAGGCCGAGGTGGGTGGATGGCCTGAGGTCAGGAGTTTGAGACCAGTCTGACCACCATGGTGAAACCCTGTCTCTACTAAAAATACAAAAAAATTAGCCAGACATGGTGGGGTGCGCCTGTAATCCCAGCTACTCGGGAGGTTGAGGCAGGGGAATTGCTTGAACCAGCGGGGTGGAGGTTGCAGTGAGCAGAGATCCTGCCACTGCACTCCAGCCTGGGTGACAGAGAAAGACTGTGTCTCAAAAAACAAACAAACAAATACACAAAACCACAAAAACAAAGCAATCAACTGAAAAATTATTTAAAAAATTTTTAAGGACAGAGTGTGGTGATATACATCTGTAATTCCAGCACTTTAGGAGTTTGAGGCAAGAGGATTTGCTTGAGCCCAGGAGTTCGAGACCAGCCTGGGCAACACAGTGGCAGCCCATCTCTACAAAAAATTTTCAGATTAGCTAGGCATGGTGTTGTACACCTGTACTCCCAGCTACCTGGGAGGCTGAGGTGGGAGGACTGCTTGAGCCCAGGAGATTGAGGCTGCACTGAGCTATGATTGTGTCACTGCACTCCAGCCTCAGAGACAAAGCAAGACTGTCTCAAAAAAAAAAAAAATATATATATAGAGAGAGAGAGAGATGTATATATACACATTTTTTTTTCTAAAGGCCAGTTTACAATAGATACATAGAATTAAGGTATACAATAGATACATAGAATTAAATAGCATTGTAATATATTATCAATGACTAGCTTGAAAATATAAAAAAATTTCATCCACAGTTTCAATAAATCATAAGTGAATTATTAACAAAAAATATAATGCTCATAAGCATTTCTCTTTAATATTTCACTGTTAAGTTAAGGAAACAAAAATATGAGAAGTGTTTTTTGTAAAGCTGAATAAATGGAGAAAAAAGACAGCAGATTTCTTTCTTTTTTTACTTTTTTGGGATGGAGTCTAGCTCTGTTGCCCAGGCTGGAGTGCAGTGGCGCGATCTCAGCTCACTGCAACCTCCGCCTCCCGGGTTCATGCCATTCTCCTGCCTCAGCCTCCCGAGTAGCTGGGACTACAGGTGCCTGCCACCATGCCCGGCTAGTGTTTTTTTTGTATTTTTAGTAGAGACGGGGTTTCACCGTGTTAGCCAGAATGGTCTCAATTTCCTGACCTCGATCCGCCTGCCTGGGCCTCCAAAGTGCTGGGATTACAGGCGTTAGCCAGGATTACAGGCGTTTGCCACCGCGCCTGGCCCGACAGCAGATTTCTTAATGGGCCATCCAGATACTGTGAAGATGAAAATATTTCTCCCTGCTCCCCCAAATTGTTTTTGGCAAATGCAATTCCAATTAAAATCTTGGCAGGATATTTCTTAAACAACTGACGAAATTATTCTAGTTAACCTAGAGGCATAAACAGATCAGATTTTCAAATAAAATTCAGAAGAAGAGCAATGAACAGTAAAAAGACAAGCTCTAGTAGATATTAAAGCATATTATATAGCAATGAGATTAAAATGTCATGGGTCTTGAATAAAAACATGCCGTTGAAGCAAACATAGCAAGAATAGTGGAAAAGCTCAGATCTAGAATATATTATGTATAAAAAGTTGACATATGGTAAAGAAGGCCTCACACAAAACCATGGGGAAGAGGATAGTTGATGTATTTGTTAGAACAATTGATTAGAAATGGCTAGGTGCAGTGGCCTGTAATCCCAGGACTTTGGGAGGCCAAGATGGGTGGATCATGAGGTAAAGAGATCAAGACCAGCCTGGCCAACATGGCGAAACTCTGTCTCTACTAAAAATATGAAAATTAGCTGGGCACGGTGGCACGTGCCTGTAGTCCCAGCTACTCGGGAGACTGAGGCACGAGAATTGCTTGAACACAGAGGCCGAGGTTGTGGTGAGCTGAAACTGCACCACTGCACTCAAGCCTGGGTGAGAGAGAGAGGCTCTGTCTCAAAACAAAACAAAACAAAAGAACAATTGGCTAGAGACTTGGAAATGGAGCAATTTACATGCTTATCATATACCAACTTTTTTTTTTTTTTAAATCACACTTCAGAAAAACAAGTTTCTGGTCTAACTAGGGAAGAGGCAAACAAATTTCTTTTCTTTCTTTCTTTCTTCCTTTCTTCCTTTCTTTCCTCTCTCTCTCTCCTCTCTCTCTCTCTCTATCTCTCTCTCTTTCTTTGTTTCTTCTTTCTTTCTCAGAGTCTTGCTCTATTGCCCAGGCTGGAGTCAGAGGCACAATCATAGTTCGCTGTAACCTAAACTTCTGAGGTCAAGTGATCTTCCTACCTCAGCTTCCTGAGTAAGGCACGTGCTGCCACACCTGGCTAATTTAGCTTTAACTTTTAGTAGAGAGGGTATCTTTCTATGGTGCCCAGGCTATACTGACAAATTTCAATTTAACAAGGGAAGTACTATTGCAGAAGGAAGAATAAAGTGTGTGAAACACAGAAGAGGGGCGTCCTAATTATACCCAGAGGAATCAAGACAGCCTTGACCAATGAGCAGGCATTTATACTGGAATTTGAGGGATGAGTGGGAGTTTGATAGAGATAAGAGAGAATACCCATACAAAGGTGAGGTCATAAAAAGGCCCAGCATCCTGAATGGAATGAATAGAAGGAGGTGGGCAGAAGCATGTCCATGAGTTGAGGGAGCTGCTTGCCTGAACACCTTCTACAAGTGTAGTACCCTTCCAACAATTTTAAGACACTGTGTCAACATGATGATAGTTCAGACCAGCAGTCCTCAAAGTGAGATTCATGAACCCCTGGAGGCCCTTGAGATCCTTTTAGAGGGTCTGCAAGGTCAAAATTATTTTCATTGTAATGTTAGGTCATTATTTCTCTTTTTCACTGTTATTGTCATGAGTGTACAGTGGAGTTTTCTAGAGACTACATGATGTGTGATATTGTAACAGGTAAAATGTAGAGGCCTGGTGCGGTGGCTCATGCCTGTAATCTCAGCACTTTGGGAGGCTGAGGTGGGCATATCATGAGGTCAGGAGATTGACACCATCCTGGCTAACATGGTGAAACTCTGTCACTACTGAAAATACAAAAACTTAGCCGGGCGTGGTGGTGCATGCCTGTAGTCTCAGCTACTTGGGAGGCTGAGGCAGGAGAATCGCTTGAACCCTGGAGGCGGAAGTTACAGTGAGCCGAGATCGCACCACTGCACTCCAGCCTGGGCAACAGAGCAAGACTCCATCTCAAAAAAAAAAAATGTAGAGGAAAATAGGGGACTCAATCAAGCTGTCTTGTGCTGAGCCAAACATTAAGGATGGGCCCTGAAACCCAAAGTTTGAGAACTTTGATTTAGACTCTGATGGAAAGTTATTAGAGGAAACACTATTAACAGAAGTCAAGTTCATGAGAAGTTTTTCCAAAAGTAGCTCCTTCCCCATTAACCAGACCCTCAAATTCTGTTTTGGCCCTATCCTTCCCTGGGGTTATGTTAGAAGTGGGTGTGCCCTTGGAGATAGTTTTGAAAAGGTAAATTGGTAAAGTGAATTAAATGACCATCAATTCTTTGCAAGCACCCTGTTTCAAAAGATAGAATTTATCTCCCTATCCCTTGAATCTAGGTCAGTCTTGTATCATTCTTTCATAAAATATAGCAGAAGTGTCATATTACAACTTCCAAGGAAGACCAGGCTCATGCTACTGTATTCCTGAAAGTGCTGTGCTCTGAAAGACTATGAGGAAAGAGAAGACCCAGCTAAACAGCTATCTCAGCTCATCTGTCACCTACAGCTTCTCCATAAGAGAGTCCAGGCAACAGTACCAGCAGGATTGCCCAGTCCACCCACAGAATCAAGAAAAATAATAAATTGCTGTTTTAAGCCACTAGGTTTGGGGTGTTTCTTACGGAGCAACAGATGCTTGATAGAATTGGGGACTAACTGCCTGGCCTCAAATGCAGAAGTTTGTATTTTATCTTCTGGACCAGGGTTTCTCAACACGAAATGATTGACATTTGAGACTGATAATTCTTTTTTTTGTTTGTTTTGAGATGGAGTCTCACTCTCTCGCCCAGGCTGGAGTGCAGTGGTGCGATCTCGGCTCACTGCAAGCTCTGCCTCCTGTGTTCATACCATTCTCTTGCCTCAGCCTCCCAAGTAGCTGGGACTACAGGCGCCCACGACCATGCCTGTATTTTTAGTAGAGACGGGGTTTTACAGTGTTAGCCAGGATGATCTCAATCTCCTGACCTCATGATTCGCCCACCTCAGCCTCCCAAAGTGCTGGGATTACAGGCGTGAGCCACCGCGCCCGGCTGAGGCTGGTAATTCTTTGTGAGGGGGGCTGCCCTGTGCATTACAGGATGCTTAGCAGCATTCCTGCTGCCACTAGATGACAGTGACAGCTCCATCCAGTTGTGACAACCAAAAATATCTCCAGACATTGCCAAATATCCTCTGGGGGACAAAATCGCACCCCTCCTTTAGAACCATAGGCTAAACCATTCTGAGAATAAGAATCACCTGGGGGGGTATTGAAACTAGATTTCCAGACTCCTTCCCTAGGGATTCTTATTTATCATGTCCAGATTATGACCTGTAATGTGAATTTTTTAAATGCTCAAGGTATTCTTATCAGAGGAATGTGAGAACTGCTACAGTACAGACCAGGAACCAAAAGAGGTCTGACCCGCTCATTTTGTGTTTCAGGAAGATCCTTCTGGAAGCAGTTGGAAGATAAATAGAGTAGGATGTGGGGGGATGCAGAAAAAAGAATAGAATTGGAGGCTATTACTTAAATTCAGGAGAGAAATAATAAGAGGGTTGTATAGGGCAATGGTGGTAGGGGTGCATTCCAAAGATATTTCTAAGGCAGAATCAGTGAAATTCATGATGAATTGGATATTGGGGAGAGGAGGGCTTAAGAAAAAAAAATGAGGCCAGCCGCTGTGGCTCACGCCTGTAATCCCAGCACTTTGGGAGGCTGAGACGAGTGGATCATGAGGTCAAGAGATCGAGACCAGCCTGGCCAACACGGTGAAGCCCCGTCTGTACTAAAAATACAAAAATTAGCTGAGTGTGGTGGCGCACGCCTGTAGTCCCAGCCACTTGGGAGGCTGAGGCAGGAGAATCACTTGAACCCAGTAGGCGGAGGTTGCAGTGAGCCAGGATTATACCACTGCACTCCAGCCTGGCGAAAGAGTGAGACCCATCACAAAAAAAAAAAAGAAAAAAAAAAAAAAAAAAAAAAAAAAGAAAGAAAGAAAAAGAAAAACAGAAAAAAAAAGAGCAAAAATTAAAGAACTTTTATACTTCAAATGATATCATCAAGCAAGTGAAAAGACAATGTGCAAAATGGGAGAAAATATTTGCAAATTATATATCTGAAAAGGGACTTGTATCCAGAATATGTAAGAACTCTTATGACCAACAATAAAAAGACTAACAACCCAATTAAAAAATGGGCAAAGGTCTGAATAGACATGTTTTCAAAGAAGATACCCGAATGGCCAATAAACACATGAAAAGATGCTCAACATCATTAGCCATCAGAGAAATGCCAAGCAAAACCACAGTGATACACCACTTCACACTCACTAGGGTGGTTATAATCAAGAAGATTGATTATGACAAGTGTTGGCAAAGATGTAGGGAAATTGAAACCCTCACTCATTGCTGGTGGTTACGTAAAATGGTGTAGTCGCTGTGGAAAACAGTCTGGTAGTTCCACAGATGGTTAAACAGAGTTACCATATGACGCAGTGTCTACCTACTCCTAGGTAGATACCCAAGACAAATAAAAACAAGCTGGGCACAGTACACCTGTAATCTCAGCACTTTGAGAGGCCAAGCTGGGAGGACTTCTTAAGCCCAAGAGTTTGAGACCAGTCTGGGCAACATAGTGAAACCCCATCTCTACAAAAAATAAAAAAAAAATTAGCTGGGCATGGTGGTGCATACCTGTAGTCCCAGCTACTTGGGAGGCTGAGGTGGGAGGATTGTTTGAGTCCAGTAGTTGAGGTGTCAGTAAGCTTATGTTCATGCTACCACACCCTCACCAGGGTGACAGAGTGAGACCTCATCTGTTAAAAAAAAAAAAGTCCCTGTAAGAACTTGGATAAAAATATTAATAGGAGCACTAGTCACATAATGGGCAAAAAGTGGAAAATGTCTATAAATTAATGAATAAATGTGCTATATTAAATATCAATACAGTGAAATATTATTCAGCAATAAAAGGAAATAAAGTGCTGATACATACTACAACACGATGAACTTTGAAAACCTTATGCTAAGTGAAAGTAGCCAGTCTCAAAAGACCACATATTATATGACTACGTATTTATGAAATGTCCAAAATAGGCAAAACTAGCCAGGCATGGTAGTTTGCGCCTGTAGACCCAGCTACTTAGGAGGTTGAGGCCAAAGGATCACTTGCAAAACTAAAGGGACACACAGTAGCTTAATGGTTACCCAGGGGTGGAGGTGGGACATGAATTGGGGGAAAGGGGAATGTGACTGCTAAAAGGTACAAGGTTGTTTTTTTGTTTTGTTTTTCCTTTTTTTCTTTCTTTCTTTTTTTTTCTTTCTTTTTTTTGAGATGGAGTCTTGGTCTGTCACCTAGGCTGGAGTGCAGTGGCGTGATCTCGGCTCACTGCAACCTCTGCCTCCCGGGTTCAAGTGATTCTCCTGCCTTAGTCTCCCAAGCACCTACAGATGTGCACCACCAAGTAGGTGTGCACCACTACAGGTGTGCACCACCAAGCTTGGCTAATTTTTGTATTTTTAGTAGAGACAGGGTTTCACTGTATTGACCAGGCTGGTCTCTAACACCTGACCTCAAGTGATCCACCTGCCTTGGCCTCCTAAAATGCTGGTATTACAGGCATGAGCCACTGCACCCTGCCAAGGTTTCTTTTTAGGGTGACAAAATGTTCTGAAACTGATTTGTGGTGATACCTGCACTACTGTGAATATACTAAAAACCACTGAATTGTATAATTTCTTTTATTTTTCTTTTTGTTTTTTCTTTAATAGGAGACAGAGTCTTGCTATGTTTCCCAGGCTGGAGTGCAACGGCCATGATCCCATTACTAATCAGCACAGGAGTTTTGATCTGCTCTGTTTTGGACTTGGGCAGAGTCCTCTTCCTTAGGCAACTTGACGGTCCCCCCCATCCTCGTGGACACCCATGGGTACAGTGCATTACTGCCCAGAATTCCTGGACTCAATCAATTCCCCCACCTAACCCTCCTGAGTAGCTGGGACCACTGGCATGTGTCACTGCGCCTAGCAAATTGTATTCTTTAAAAATGGGTGAGTTGTAATGATATGTGTGTTAAATCTCAATAAAGCTTGAGTTTCTAGTTTTAATAACTGGAAACATGGTGTCACCATTAGCCAAAATTGGGACTATAGGAGGAAGAATGTGTTTGGGGGGAAAATGAGCCTTGGACATATTGAGTGGCTGTGATAAGCACACAGTAAATGTCCTGCTCTGGAACACAGGAAAGAAGATGGGGCTGGAAATAATAATGCAAATAAACAATCATTTATTGCACATTTGTTACATACCAGGTGCTGTGAATATGTTGTTTACGTATACTGCCTGGTAGGTTGCATATATATACTGTTTATTGTTTCTACTCCCTCTTCCCCTGTGTAAGTCAATGAGAGGAGGGCCTTCATCTCTCTTACCTAATGCTATCTCCAGCACCTACAGCACAGGCTGGCAGAGAGTTGGCATACAGCATTTACTGGGTGTATAGAAATGCAGTATCTTTTAACCCTCATAACAATCCTTTGTGGTAGGTTTTTGTTCCCATTTCACACGATTTTCTTAAGACCACAAAGCTAGTGACAGTGGTCTGCCTGCATTCCAAGTCACAATGCAATGCTATAATCTCTCAATCTCCCAGAACGAATCTGGAACAAAGGAAAGCAGTAAAGGTCATGTAAACCCAATTTGTGCAAATTCATAATAACTGTATATGAAAATCCAACTGGGTTAGGTGCTGGAGTTAATACAATGATAAACTGGACAAGCATCTGAAGAAAAATACATTTAAGACAAAATCCATAAGACTTGGCGCATAACCTCGCTAGTTCAAGAAGCTCTTTCACACATACTATCTTAGTTAACCCCCACAAATAGCCTAATAAGTAGGTTTTATTACCATTCCAATCAGGCTTTTGTCCTCCACTTAAACTGTACTCCCCAAGGTGACTTCTGTGTTGCTAAATGCAACAGGTACTCACTTCAGGCACAATATTTAAGGGAGCACCAAAAAACTAAGTGATCAAGATGAACAACATTTTTATTTTTTTAAATTAAAATTAATGCAAAAAAATCCATGAATAACAAAATAAAAACATTTAAAACAAAGAGGATCCTCAGGACTGGGCCCGCCCACCTGAAAGCCCCAACGGAACCCCTCATTCACGATAGGATTGAATGACCTCGAACTAAAGTGTCACGTACTTCCTGCTTGTGATGCTCATGAGCCCGAACGAAGGCTGAAAAACTTCAGGGGGAGCCATTCTGCCCATCATCCCTAGTTCCAGCGCAGTAGCGCAGCATGCACCACGCAGGTAGGAACTGACCCCGTGCTTTTGGAAAAGGCTGAACTGAGGGTGCTTGTGCCCGTGCATGTATGTATTGCACACGTGTGCATGCACGCTTCTCGTCTTGCTTCTATTTCCAAGTCCCAGTTCAGGACAGGGCAGAGTACTGCTTTCCAGTATGCGCCCTGAGCTCGGACTTCGCGCTTGCAGACTGAGGCGCCGGCCTGCGTGTGAAGACAGAAGCTCAGAATTCCTTCCTGCACAAGTGGCAGGTGGAGGGCAACTCTCTGGTGCCTCAATCCGAGACAGGGACACGCCATTCCCTGCGAGGTAGCAGAGGTACCTGAACCTATCAAGCCCTTAAAGACTCCGCGGCACCTCTTAATCGCCTTCCCGTAGCTATTGGAGGTAGAGAAACTGCGGCGGGATGAGCCCCCCAGAGACGGCAGTGGAGCAAGCGATGGTGGAGGTGCAGAGGGAGGAGAAGCCGCTCCTTTCGCTCCGCCCCGCCTCTTCTCTCGCCTCCGGCCAATTGCCGTGCGCTCCGAGCCTTGACCCCGCCTCTCCCCGCCTCCTCCGGCCTGTGGCCCCGCCCGCGCCGGTAATAATTAGGATGCGGGCGGGGCCCGCCGCGTCAGCCCTGGGAGCCGGCCAATCCAGTGGCTCTCCTCCGCGGTCGCGTCATAGGCCGAACAACCAAACAGAAAAGTTTAATAAACAGCAGACGGAGGGGCCGGCGGTGGCGGAGCCAGAGGGAGCAGGGGTTCGGCGGCCTTACCTGTCCCGGTT
>NW_012102632.1:2474424-2533676 GCF_000951045.1 Mandrillus leucophaeus | reverse complement strand
CTTCTTCGGGATGTTTTTCCACCTGCCGTGTTTTCAGAAACCAGCCGGAGGCAGCCCGGTGTTTCCAACTCCTGACTGGCACCGGGAAGGGAATCGGTCTCTTTTTTCCGTGCTTGGGTTTAGCTTGCTTAGGATTCTAAATTTTTCGTCTGCTCTTTTGAAATAGTTATTTTCAAGTTTTAGCCACCTGAAGAAGTACGAAAGAATATTGTGTTTGAAATCTTTTTAACTTGGTTTCGAAGTCATGTGCTAACCCACACAGTTGGGACGCTATGATTTACCTTCACAACTCGGAAGTTGTGACCAGTTGTGAGGAAGTTAGGGCCTTGGGGTTACCTAAAGGTAATTTATATTAAGTTGTTGGGCCATAAAAACTGGGCAGAATTGGCCACGCGCGGTAACTCAACGCCTGTAATCCCAGCACTTGGGGAGGCCGACGCGGGCTAATAACAAGGTCAGGAGATCGAGACCATCCTGGCCAACATGGTGAAACCCCGTCTCTACTAAAAATGCAAAAATTAGCTGGGCGTGGTGGTGCTTGCCTGTAGTCCCAGCTACTGGGAGGCTGAGGCAGGAGCATCGCTTGAACCCGGGGGGCGGAGGTTGCAGTGAGCCCAGATCCCGCTACTGCACTCTAGCCTGGCGACAGAGGGAGACTCCGTCTCAAAAAAACAAAACAAAAAAACAAAACTGGGCAGAATTAATGATTTTGATGCTCCGAGAAACAGGATTAAATTCCTCTTTCAAACCAAAGTCGGAATTTTATTTTTTAAAAGTGTAAAATACCATAAACTTTTAAGGGTAGCTGTTCAGTTTCTATGTCACCAAGTTTAAGGCACTTTCTGAATTTACGTATAGTTTCTCCAGAGCCCTAGGGGAAATGTTTTGCAAAATGTGCACGTTTAAGTTTCCAAAACAGGTTGTCTTTTTTATTTTTACTTTTGTAGGTTTTAAAGTATATTTAAAGGGAGACAGAGATCACCAATGTGCGGGAGAAAATACGGGGGTCGATGGATTTATTATCTTGTAGTGATAACTTTCTGGGTGTACGCATGTCAGAACTTACACGTTTTACACTTCAAGTATGTGCAGTTTATTGTCAACTATATGTCAGTGAAGTTTATAAGAAGTAACCAAAATATATTTAATACCACAAAAAAATACAGTAAAGTATAAACAGATAAAACGTCATAAATCCTTGACTCCTCCTCCCAAACCCAAAACTGGAACATTAGTAAAACTTGCATTTGTCTATGAGTTTATCTGTGCAGTGGATTTTGTGTATGTCACTTCCTTGACTTTTTGAAAAATAGTTTTATCATATATGTTTGTATGCCGAAACAGTGTGGCATTTAATTTGCTTTTCTTTTGAACTTTATAAAAAATAGTATGTGGCTGTAGTTTATTTCATTGCTTTGTGACATGTTAATCTGCCGTAACTCATGGGCACTTAGACCGTGTTTTTGTTGTTTTTTATTTTGTTTTGCTATAAACAGTCTTGCTCTATGAACATTTCTTGTTTCCGGCTCTTGGTACACATGTACAATAATTTCTCTAGAGTAAATACTTAATGTGGATTGCATTAGAAGGTATTAGGTAATCAGGACTAGAATAGATTGAATAACTTAGAAATAAAATGAATGAAAAACGTTAGAATTCTCTATTATGTTTAAATAGAAGATTCATAGCCATAGTGATTGAACTAGTTCAACCTAGTTGAACATTTGCATGAAAACCCAAAATTCCTGTTAACCTATGTGTAATGACCCTCTTACTTTGAAGTCACATTGTAAAAAGTCTGGCACTGTTTGGTATCTCCTTTTCAATGCAAAAATAGTAAGTATAGTGGAAAAAACACTGGATTGTATGTAAAATAAATCACCTTTCTGCTGTTCCTCTCCTCCCCTCTAATCTCTAGCAAATTACTTAAAAATTTCTCTTGTGCCTTAGCATACTCATGTAGAAGAAACTTGTCCTAAGCTTATTCTTCCAGTTTTGCACAGACTTTAGTTAAGGAAAACACCTGTCAAATGGCACACACCCTTTAAGGGAAAGCATTAGGACCAAGGTGTTATTCTGTGGAATTACGTTTTGTATCCTTTGGAATATTTTTGAAAAAGTTGTGCGATGTTTCAGGATTTCTTAACTCCATATTTAAATACCTTTTAGATTAGAGAATGCCCATAAGGTGTGCTTCCCAAGTATCTGTTTCATTATGCTAACAGACACACAGTGACAAATTAGGGAATAGTATCTCCTTAATATCCTGAAGATAGGTGTGTTTGTGTGTGTTTCATGTTTCATTCATGTATGTAAGTGTGAATTTACATGTAGCGTTGAATAACCCTTTTGAAGGCATGGGAGTAGAGATGGTTTCATTTTTTCTATATGTAGCTTGCAGACAAGTATCAGGATGCTTTGTTTTGGTAGGGCTGTATTTTGCTTTTAAAAACCTCATTTTTTATTTGATTGTAAGGACAATGTATATATGGGGTTTTCCCCCTCAAACTTTGAGAAAGAATAGAAAGTTACTAAGAAAAGCCACCTATAACACCATCATAGATAACTATTGTTCACATTTTGTCAGGTATATCCTTGGTCTTTGTGTGTGTTTTCTTAATATCCTAAACTATTAAGAGTCATTTTTTTTTTTGGAGAAAGAGTCTTGCTCTGTCACCCGGGCTGGAGTGTAGTGGCGCGATCTCGGCTCACTGCAAGCTCTGCCTCCCAGGTTCACGCCATTCTCCTGCCTCAGCCTCCTGAGTAGCTGGGACTACAGGCGCCTGCCACCACGCCTGGCTAATTTTTTGTATTTTTAGTAGGGATGGGGTTTCACCGTGTTAGCCAGTATGGTCTCGATCTTCTGACCTTGTGATCCGCCCGCCTCGGCGTCCCAAAGTGCTGGGATTATGGGCCGGCGCTCATGCCTGGCCTATTAAGAGCCAATTCTAAACTCTCTCAGGCTGGCTCTTCCTTAAGAAATTACCGAAATGTAATCTGCCTCACCATCTTGTTTTATATAAGATGGTAATAGAGGTCATCTAACTGGTACCATTGCTTCAACTTTTCTACTCTTCTGTTTCATTTAAATGTGTAAATTAGAGTATCTTAGTCTCTGACTCAAAACTCCCCAGTAGCTTTGCAATATACCAAATAAAATTGAAACCTCTTACTGTGGTTTGTATACCTCAGACCAGCAAAGTCCACTAGAAATACAATGTTAGTCACGAATGGGAGCTACATTAAGTAATTTAAAATTTTCTGGTAGCCACATTACGAAAAGAAGAGGAACAGGTGAAATACATTTTATTTAACCCAAAAACTATGAATTCAACATGTAATCAGTGTAAGAAATTGCTGATGGGATAATTTTCTTTTTTAGACTGTGTTTATAATTTGTTGTGTATTTTCCACTTAAAGTATATCTCAATTCGTACTAGCTACATTTCTTTTTTTTAAGTTTTATTTTTTTGAGACAGAGTCTTGCTCTGTCTCCCAGGCTGGAGTGCAATGGTGCGATCTTAGCTCACTGCAACCTCCGCCTCCTAGGTTCAAGTGATTCTTGTTCCTCAGCCTCCTGAGTAGCTGGGACTACAGGAGTGCACAACCACGCCCGGCTATTTATTTTTATTTTTATTTTTTTTGAGACGGAGTCTTATTCTGGTATACAGGCTAGAGTGCAGTGGTGCAATCTTGGCTCACTGCAACCTTTGCCTCCTGGGTTCAAGCGATACTCCTGCCTTAGCCTCCCCCCAATAGCTGGGACTACAGGTGCATGCCACCACACCCAGCTAATTTTTGTATTTTTCGTAGAGAGGGAGTTTCACTATGTTGGCCAGATTGGTCTCAAACTCCTGACCTCAGGTGATCCATCTGCCTGGGCCTCCCAAAATTCTAGAATTACAGGCATGAGCCACCGCGCCTTGCCTAAATTTTTATAATTTTAGTAGATACCGCGTTATCACCATGTTGGCCAGGCTGGTCTTTTCCTGGTCTCAAGTGATTCGCCTGCCTTGGCCTCCCAAAGTGCTGGGATTACAGTCATGAGCCACCATGTCCGACCCAGACTAGCCACATTTCAAATGCTCAGTAGACATATGACCAGTGGTTACCCCCAGGGACAGTTCCATCTTATAAAAGTACTGTAACCTAACTAGTTATCTGTTGGGTGTAACTTACGTTTATTATTTTTTTCTTCTTATAATGTGTGATAAATATCATAAGAGCTACTTCTGTGTATTTGTCATTGTGTCTTTAGGATCTAGTCTGTCTTAATCACTGAATCAAAGCATATGAACATTTCTTAAAATCTTTTCATAAATATTGCCAAATTTAGTTCTTAAATTTTGACTAACATCAAACTTTAACATCAAATTTGACTAAAAATATGACAGAATACACATTTCTTGTATATCTTTACCAGCATTATCTGTCTATCCATCTACCCTCCATTCTTCCTTCCCTTTCTGTAGGAATCATCATATATTTCTTTAATTAATTATGATGGTAAATAAACATGGATCTTGGACATCTAGTTTCTCTTTTGCCCATTTTGGATGGTGGTTTATGTTTGTGATACCCTTTTAAACCTTTTATATTTTTAGGGTTTAGAATAGCAACTCTGCCATATACTGCAAATAAACATATACACATTTATATATACACACGTATACATATACACACATACACGTTTGGGTTTTTAAAAATGTTTTTTGAAACACGTCTTGCTCTGTCACCCAGGCTGGAGGGCAGTGGTGCAGTCATGGCTCACTGTGGCCTTTTCTCCTGGGCTTAAGTGATTATCCCACCTCAGCCTCCCATGTAACTGGGACTACAGGCATGGTGGGGACCATGCCTGGCAATTTTTTGTAGAGATGGGGTTTCACCATGTTGCCCAGAGTGGTTTCAAACTCCTGGGCTCAAGCAATTCACCTACCTCGGCCTCCCTAAGTGCTGGGATTACAGGTATGAGCCATTGGGCCTGGCCTGCAAATATTTTTCCTAACTCTTCATTTACCTTACAGTGTTTTCTTTTCTCTTGCTCTCTTTTTTTTTTTTTTTTTTTTTAAACAAAACAAAAACAGGCAATGGTTTTTACCTTTTAAGAAAATTAGGTTAATACTTTCTTTCATGGCTTCTACTTTGCTTTTGTATTTAAAGGTTTCTCCTGCCCAGATAAATTTTCTTCTAGTTCTTTTACAGTTTCATATTTCACATCTGTCTTTTTCTGTTCATCTGGGATTTATTTTGATATATGTGAAGTGAAATAACTTCCTTTATTTTTCCTTAAAAATTTTGGCCCCACTAAAAAAAAAAAAACAAAAAAAAAAACTTGTTGCCTTGAAATAAAGCTGCCTTTATCATATGTTAAATGCACATATTCTTGGTTCTTTTTAGGTTTTATTGAAATATCAGTGATTTGGTACCAGTGCACACTTGTATACACGGGGCATAGTATTTTCATTTTGTAAACAAATGTGGTTTTTTTTGTTATTTAAGTCTGTCCTCCATCCCCCTTTTTTGGTTGTTGCTGTGTTAGTCCTCAGATTTTTTAGTTTATTCTTTTTGGGCTTCAAATTAGTTTTGGTTTTGATTTTTTTTTTTTTTTTTGAGACAGAGTCTTACTGTGTTGCCCAGGCTGGAGTGCAATGGCATGATCTCGAATCACCACAACCTTTGTCTCCAGGTTCAAGTGATTCTCATGCCTCAGCCCTCTGAGTAGTTGGGATTGCAGGGGTGTGCCACCACACCTGGCTAGTTTTTGTGTTTTTAGTAGAGATGGAGTTTCACGATGTTGGCCAAGCTGGTCTTGAATCCCTGACCTCAGGTGATCTACCCACCTCAGCCTCCCAGAGTGCTGGGATTACAGGCGTGAGCCACTGTGCCCAGCCAGTTTTGAATTTTTTAACTTAAAAAAATTGCAACTTTTACAATATTTTATGTTTTATAATGAAAATATGTAATGCTGTTGAATGTTCTTCTGAGCATAGCTTTAACTATTACTTAAATTTTGATGAGTAATATTTTTATGTTTATATATTTAAAAACCTCTACAGTTGCAGTTTTTATTTTTTCAACAAGTATTTAAGTACTTGCTCCATCTAGGCATTGTGCCAAGTACTGAGGACACAACTGTGTGAAAGACAAGATCTCTTGCCTTCATCCAGTTACAGTCTGTCAATATAGACAAACCAACGAATAAAGAATTTCAGATTTCGACAAGTGCCTAGGAAGTAAATAAATAATAGAAGGTGCTAATTGGATGATCTGTGACGGTCTCTCTGAGGATGTCACATTTAAATTGATCAGTGGTACCAAGGTGTGTATGGGAGTTTCTTTAGCTTTCCCAATCTATCAAAACATAAAAAAGGAAAAAAGAAAAACGGAGTCTTGCTCCGTTGCCCAGGCTGGAGTGCAGTGGTGCGATCTCGGCTCACTGCAGCCTCTGCCTCCTGGGTTCAAGCAATTCTCCTGCCTCAGCCTCCTGAGTGGTTGAGATTACAGGCATGTAATCTGATGCCTGGCTAATTTTTGTATTTTTAGTAGAGATGGGGTTTCACCGTGTTGGCCAGGCTGGTCCCAAATTCCTGACCCCAGGTGATCCACCCGCCTCAGCCTCCCAAAGTGCTGGGATTACAGGCGTGAGCCACTGCATCCAGCTGAAATGACTAAGTTTTTTTGCCAAATATTTTGTGAAAATTGCTTTGCAGGCGTGGTTGAGATCACCTGAGGTCAGGAGTTCAAGACCAGCCTGACCAACATGGTGAAACCTCATCTCTACTGAAAATACAAAAATTAGCTAGGTGTGGTGGCCGGTGCCTGTAATCCCAGCTGCTCGGGAGGCTGAGGCAGGAGAATCACTTGCACCCTGGAGACAGAGGTTGTAGTGAGCCGAGACTGCACCACTGTACTCTAGCCTGGGTGAAAAAAAAGAAAAAGAAAAATTGCTTTGCAAACAGTTTCAAGCCTCTTCCCCATCTTCCAACTGGATCACTGCTCCAAAACTTGTCCTGTGTAGAAAATTTGGAACTGATTCTGAGTTCTAAAATCAAGAAGTTGGAGGAAGTTTCCCAAGTGAAGGGAACTGCTGGCACAAATGGCATGTATGCAAAGTGCTTGACTTGACTTTGAATTTGACAGAAGATTGGAATGACTGCAGTTTACTGAGTGAGGACAGTGGGACAAGCTTTGTTTCAGGACTTGTTTGGGGGACTTTTATTTTTTTTTTCCAAATGGTAGGGCTGCTTCCACCCCTCCTGCCTTCCTATGGAGTTTTGATTTTGTGATCCAAATCAGCCTCCTACAAATAGCATATATTATTTTACCCCTTTTACTTTTCTTCATTATTTCTACTGTGTTTTCAGTTTTCTCTACTCAAGACCTTTGCATATGCTTTTGTTTTGCTTAGTTGTGATTTCCTTGAGGAATCCTTCCTTGATGCCACAAAATAGGTTAGGTCTTTCTGTTGGCTTCATGTGCTCATTTTATATTGGGCTTCTCTTTCTTTTTTCTTTCTTTTTTTTTTTGAGAGAGAGTCTCGCTCTGTCCCCCAGGCTGGAGTGCAGTGGTGCGATCTCGGCTCACTGCAAGCTCCGCCTCCCGGGTTCACACCATTCTCCTGCCTCAACCTCCCGAGTAGCTGGGACTACAGGCGCCCGCCGCCACGCCCGGCTAATTTTTTGCATTTTTAGTAGAGACGGGGTTTCACCGTGTTAGCCAGGATGTTCTTGATCTCCTGACCTCGTGATCCGCCTGCCTTGGCCTCCCAAAGTGCTGGGATTACAGGCGTGAGCCACTGCGCCCGGCCTGGGCTTTTCTTTCATAAACATTTGTAACAACTCCAGTTCATTAAATTTGTGTGAATTGTTTTAGCGTCTGTTTCTTCTTTCAGATCCATGCAGTCCCGTAGCTGCCAGCCACTTGTGGCTATTTAAATAAATTTAAATTTAATTTAATATTAAAAATTCAGTTCCTCATTTGTATTAGTCACATTTTAGGTGCTCACTCAGTGGCCTTATGTGGCTAGTGGCAATTGTGTTGGACAGCAGAGATACAGAGTCTTCTGCAATAATAGGTATTTATCTTAATTTATAGTCCTGTGGCTAATGGCTACCATATTTTATTTAAATAGTCACATCTGACTATTGAGATGTGGCAAGTCTGAATTGATGTACTGAGTATGAAATAGGAACTTGATTTCTAGTACAAAACAATGAAAATATCTCAATTTTAAAAATATTGATTACATATTGAAGTAATGATATTTTACATATATTGTGTTAAAATATACTATTACTGTTTTTTTTTTTAATTAAAACAATTTTTTTTTTTTGAAATGGAGTCTTACTCTGTCGTCCAGGCTGAAGTGCACACAGTCTCAGCTCACTGCAGCCTCTGCCTCCTGGGTTCAAGTGATTCTCCTGCCTCCACTTCCCAAGTAGCTGGGACTACAGGCGAGCACCACCGCTCCTGGCCTATTAATTTTTTTTGTTGTTGTTGTTTGTTTGTTTTTGAGACATAGTGTTGCCTTTGTCGCCCAGGATGGAGTGCAGTGGTGTGATGTTGGCTCACTGTAGTCTAAACCTCCCTGACTCAAGGGATCCTCCCACCTCAGCCTCCCAAGTAGCTGTGACTGCAGGCGCGCCACCACGCCCGGATAATTTTAAAAAAATTTTTAAATTTTTTGTAGAGATGGGGTTTCACTGCGGTGCCCGAGCTAGTCTTGAACTTTTGAGCTCAAGTGATCTGTCTGCCTTGGCCTCTGAAAGTCTTGGGATTACGGGCGTGAGCCACTGTGCCCAGCCAATTTTTATATTTCAATGTGACTACTAGGAAATAGAAAATCACATGTGGCCCTCATGTTTCTGTGCGACAGCACTGGTCTGACTTGACCATAAGTTTCTATAATGGTAGGGACTATATCCATTTTATTTACTGTAGTATCTTCAGCACATAATAGACATTCAAAAGATTTGGTGAATGAATAAACTGTTAACTTTTGAATGTTATTGTATAGTTCACAGAGAATGTTACCTATTCAACTTTTGCTTTTCAGAATTGTTCGTTTTCTTTGTGACTGTTTAAACTGGTTGAGAAAAGCTCTTTTGGTAGCTATAAGAGTTAGTCTTTGTCTTTTATGTAATATTTATTTTTTTCTGGTTTAGGCCTCCAAGGAGAGAGAGGGAATTTAAAGTTGGCCAGTCTATTTTCTCTTCGTTTTTCTATGTCTAGCACTTTTTCTTAGATGATCTGTGGTATGTTATTTGGCACATGAAAATGTATGACTCCTAAAATCTTGATAGTTGAGTATTATAAATGCCTTCTCTTTTACTTTTGTCTCACTATTGTGATCCTGGTTTCTTTTTATTTTGCATGAATCATAACCTTGTTTATCCCTTGAGACCTAAAACAAAGCAATTTACTGTGTTTTTTGTAGAAAGATACCTTATCCTATCAGCTTGGTTTATGCTTTCTTATCTGTAGGTTTCCTTAATGTTTCCTTTGTGTTCAGTGTTTGACTGAATAGGCCATTCAGTCAAACTCCCCAACTCCTCCTACACACCTTGTAATCTTTTCCCTAAGGAGTCAGGAGAGATACACCAGGAATTGCAAGCTCAAATGTATCTTACTTTTGTAGGCAATGTGTATTGGCCAGGGAAATATTTTTTATTTTTATTTATTTATTTGAGACAGAGTCTTACTGTGTCACCCAGGCTGAAGTGCAGTGTCTGCCGCCTCAAGCAAATCTCCTGCCTCAGCCTCCCAAGTAACTGAGATTACAGGCGCCTGCCACAGCGCCCAGCTAATTTTTGTAGTTCTAGTAGAGATGGGGTTTCACCATCTTGGCCAGGCTGGTCTTGAACTCCTGACCTTGTGATCCACCTGCCTCTGCCTCCCAAAGTGCTGGGATTACAGGCGTGAGCAACCACACCCAGCCATATTTTTTAAATTTTTTATTCTCCATTGAGGTGTTTTTCAGTTTATCCTTAGTGATCCCAGTCATGTTTTGCTAATGTCAGGGTGGTCTTTTTATCATCTACTACAATAAACCACCAGCTGTGCCAGAGAAAATGCCCAGGATTAATTTCTTTTGTTGGAAGAGCAGTTTGAACTATCCAGAATCCTTCAGAATTCTAAGAAAGTGTTTGCCCTGTTCTGTATATATTCTGCTAAAAGTTGTTCGTAATAGTCTAGATACTGATTCTTTATATAAGTAGGGTCTTTTTAATAAAAAATGAAGTGGCATCAAATTGTTCAGTGGTTTGTTCTCTTCTAAATTGTTTTTAGCTGATAAGATTTGGGAAACTTTCTGGGCTCCCACAAATAATGTACAATACATCCTTTGAATACTTGATGCTTAAAAAGTGTTGTTACTGCATGCAGTCAGGGAGTTTCAGAGCTTTTTGCAGGCTCCTTGTTTTCATATTATCTTGGTTATAAATTTTATGGTTGTGACATTGCTTTCTTTTTATTTATTTTTGCTGTTGTTTTCTGCTGCTGCTGATTTAGAAATGGAATAAACTACTCTTAATTTTAACCTGTTTGCTACCTAAAATGATAATCACCTTGATATTCTTTCAAGCAGGTCCCAGAGATCTTAAAACAATCTGGATTCACTAAGTACACAGTTCTCTTTTCTCTTGGTTATATATAGATTGAGAGTGGTCTTGGTGTTATATTAGTGTATGATTCGTGTTTGTTTCATAATTAACTTTGAAGTGAAAAATTGATGCGAGAGCAAAGGTTTATTTGGTTTCCATAACTGTCTACTAATTTTATGCTTGCCAGATTTTAAGATTAAAATGTTTGCCAACTCTCTCTTTTTTTTTTTTTTTTTTTCATAAAACTTTTGGCCATCTACAGTCACTTTTCTTCAAGTCTTATGCTGTAATTCAAGCTGTGTATTTTTTTGCTGATTGCTTCTGTGCCTCCTTTGCTTCTAGTGTTCTTTTGCAAGAGTGTCCACACAGTGGGAAGAAAACCTGAACTTGACTCATGAAGTGCTGGGCATTCAAAACAGTGAATCCTTGCAAAGGATCCTGGGACTAGACCTCTGTGAATTGGCTCTTTCAATTTGTCCACTTAAAGGGCATAATAGATTATGCAGCTGTTTGGGCTTCAGCAGGGTATTGCTCCATATTCATGTCTAGTTGCAATTATGTGAATTTTCAGTTTGTTACAAAGACTTCCCTTTGTATTCAAAACAATTTTGTTGGCTTTGTGTTCTAATATGTGAGTTTTCTCTGGGGAAAAATAGTTGCAAGATTTTGAATTTTGAAAACTTTAAAATGTTGAAAGGTTTTGTCACTGTTTTTATTTTCTGATGCAAACCAAACATTGAAAGCATATTTTAAGAAGAAGTCACTCTAATATGCTTTAATTTCGAGTTTATGAATCACAGGATTTTTGGTAGAGGTAAAAAGTATACTTACACAGTTAATTAGACATAAAATGCCATTGAATCAGTCAGGTAACGATTAATGTCAGAGTAATGTTTGATGGGCCAAGCTGCTAAAAACATAAGCAGTTCTAATTAAAATATGTAAACGTATAATGTAAAAATAGTAAACCTAGTAGTATATAAAGTGACAGTAGGTCTTTTTTGCTTAAAAATCAGAGTTCCTGGATAGTATCTCTTTAGGATCTCTGTAGTAAAAATACAATTTAATGTAGCTTAGTGAGAAGTTTAAGAGGAATATACCTTTCACTTTAGGGTGCCCATGCCACTTTGAAGTTACAGAGTGCAAAGTAGTTTCCACACATTAAAAAAAATATATGAAAAAGACTTAAACTTTTCTAAATTTTATACTTGAACAGGTCATTAGAACTTGTGCCTTTTGCTTTTAGATCTCTGTTTGCAAATGGTTAAGCATTAATGTTGGCAAAATACTCACATGTCGTATCTGTTAAATGTAATAATATTTCTGCCCAGTCTTCAGTTTTAAGTAGAAATATCAACCTTTGATGTCACTAACATTTCTACTCTGTTGTGATACTGAGAACATAAGTGTCAGTGAATTTGATAGACAGCTTAGAAATGAATCTTTTGCATTCAATATTTTAGTGCTGTATATTTTCACTTAAGTTATAGTTTTCTCTTTAAGTCTTAGAAAAAACATTAGTTTGTTCCTCTTAGCAACATATTGTAATGAATTTTCTGTTGCCCTTTTACAATTTTCAGGTAAAATGTGAACTCTATTAAAAAAATCTCTCTTTAAAGCATAACTTCACCTTCATTATTCCAAAAAAATAATCAAATGATTTCGATTAAAAGCATTGTATTTTAAACAATTGGTAACAGCTGCTTCTGTGAGATTTTCATTTATGTTACTTAGTTTATTTTTCACCTAGACAAGGGTAAGCAAACAGTATATGATGGGAAAACTGAAACCTTATCTACTGTTTCTTTAAGAAACCAGCTTATCCAGGGGGTTTTAGTGTGTCCAACCTAACCTGCTAGCGAGGAAAAGTTCTTTAAAATAATGGATATTAGTAGTATCCAATCACAATTACCAGTTTCACTAACAGGGAGGAGATTTGACTCTTCAGCCACTAGAATTGGAGAAGGTGGAGCTTGGTACTCAGGTTTGGTTGCTTTGGAGTACAGCTTCAAGTGAAGTTAATCTGAGGTGAAGCAAACAGAAAATTGTGGAGGTTTTGTTGGTAGGATTTTTGTTCTAATCTTTTTATGATCCTTTATTTTATAATTTTGCTCCTTTATGATTCTGTGTGTGCTAGGTTTTGTCATTGTTTTTATTTTCTGATGCAAACTGAACACTAAAATTAAGCAGGGAAGCAGAACAAAAGGGCTGTTTGGACAGGAAATAGGTGTTCAGAGAATCAAACTTGACTTTCTCCTATCATTATTTTTAGTTCAGAATATGAGTGTCATCAAAAAATCTTAGACTCCAAATCATCTTCAATAACAGGCTTTTCTTTGGGATTGGTTGTTCGAACAGTCAGTTGTCAGTTTTTATAAATGACATCTTGAGGAGGTTCATTTGATATGTCATTTTCCTTAAACTTAAAATGTTAAATTGCTGAAAGATAAATGTGATAGGCTGAAATAAGTCTTTTTTAATAAATTGAAATGCCAACTGTTTAATTTTTTTAACCCCAGCACAATCCCCCTTTTAATTTCAGTATATTTTAACAATATGTTGACATTTTTAATATGCTCATAATTTTAGCTTTGTTTTCAAAAAGGCCATTGATGAACAAAGTAAAACTGCTTTCCTCTTCATTCACTCTTCATTTCTTTCAAAGGTGGAGATAAGTAATTAACATTTTGAAACAGGATTTATATTTTTAAAAGCTATAGGTAGGCTACTAAAACTTTTTTTAAAGTGTCTGATTCTATCTATATTTCTTATTTATGAAGTAATTGTAGTGTATTTCAGTACAAGAATTTTTTTTAGAGACTGTTTTCTTTATATTGTTGCTCTTTGTTCTCATAGAAATTAAGGTATAAATTGCAATAATCATTACAGTAATCAGAACAAATGCCGGCTAAGCATTTTCAGCTGTTGTATTTGCTATGCTGCTTGTTCCGGATTATGCAAAGATTTTTAAATTAATGCTTTTCTGTTGCTTAAACAATAGTGTAATAATAATGAAATCGAAAAAAGTTACCTATCTACCCACCAGAAGATCATTGTTTGGTAATCTCATTTTTTTCCTGTTCCCTTCTCTATCTTATATTCTTGCATTTTTCCAATAATTATGAATTCGTGCAGTTTTATGTTTTCACTTAACTATCTGTTGAAATTGTTTTCATTTCAGTAACTATGTAATTCTCCTAAATTGATGTGACCTTAATTGACCTAGTTTTTTGACTTGTCTACTTTTAGGTTACTAATTTTTTGTCATTTTTAATAGTATTGCTTTGAACACACATCTGTGTGTAGCTGTAAAATATTTTCCTTTTTAAAAAAGATTTCTTTTGGAAAAATCCTGGAGTGGCCTTACCTAGATGAAAGGATATGAACACTTCACTGGCCAAATTGTTTTTCTGAAAAGTTACACCAGTTTATATCGACACCAGCAGAATGTGCTTCAAAGTTTTTCTAATGTGTAGCCTGAAATGTTCTGTTAAAGTGTGCCTATGGAGCTCTCTGACTTGTTGATTAGTTTTTGCCTGAAAGCCTGTTTTCAACACCATTTTCCAAGATGTAGATGGATATAAATCAATTTTTCTGGATATGAAAATCAGCTGAAGGAAATTAGAAAAACTTTTACCCACTTAAGTGAGCAGTTATATCTCTGTTAGATATTTCATATACTTATTTGTATGTATTGCTATTAGTAAGTATGGGGCTTAATGTTTTATACTGGCTTTGTTATTCAGGCTGGCTTTTCTTTTTCTTCTGGTAAGCGCATGTCAGAAGAAGTATTTTCTTTCAAGAAAATATATCAGAAACATTTTTAGGAGGAGACTGAAGTAGCGCCAGTTAACCTTAGTTTACCTGCCTCAAAAACATGTATGAATAACCTTTGTCATTATTTGTGCATTTCTTAATTTTGTTTTTAAAACTACGCTTCGGAAACAGATAACTGTTATGAATAATTACAGGCTTTGAAATGGTATATTAGCATCTTTCCAGTATTTTATAGGTTTCAGTTAAAGGTAAGAACTTAACTTTACACACATACAGTGGTGCTAGACATACGTTGTTTCTATTTGTCTTTAAGAGCATGCTTTGTTGGCATTGACCACGGATTGTGTATACTCTTACTAGCTAGTCTGTTAAATGAAATAGGCGTTAACTGGCTTATAAATGAGTAACGTTCCAGAATAAACTTAAGTTGTGTTAAAATCAAAGACAATCCTAATTTTTCTTGGAAATGGGGAGTAATGATAAGCCATGGGCTGAGCTATAACTCATTGATGCAACCAGTAGTTGAGCATGTATGGTATTGAGTTAGTCTAGCTCATTTTGCAATTTAAATAATTTAACTTATTTTGTGTCAACTTTTATTTCAGTTAACTGATAATTTAGTATCTCTGACTTTCAGAGCTAATGCTGGTATGTTTGTTGTTGTGTTTGGTTCAGGGGAAGGTTTTCTTTAATGTCTACTTTTATGGTTTGTTTTTTTTTTCAGATACTTTGGTGTCTGGAACATTTGGGATAGAGAGAAGTTTAAAATTTTCCATATTTATATCATGAATATTGGTAATTTGACATGTAATTTGATTGTCTTAATAAAATGTAATGTTATTGCTACCAAATAGAGATAAAGATAATTGTAAATACTGTAGTGAAAGTTATTTGAAGTTTAGCTGTTGATTACATTTTGCTGGGTACCCCAGGGTAAAGAAATGATGCTCTTTTAGTGGTTTCTGTAACTGTAACTCTGCAATACTACTGATCTTATGTTGGCAGATTTAGGGAATATCTTCTTGGTTTTGTAGGGAGAGTAGAAACTAGTTTTCTACAAGGAGAAGAAAACTTTTAAATTGACCTAGGTATTTGGGTCAAGATATGAAGAGTGATGGTTGCGTTTTATTCCCTTACATTGGAGATGAAATAATGTATTCAAAGTCCGTGTTAGTTGCCATTCAAGAGGAACATAGTGATTTTTTTCCCTCCAAATAATATGAGGAAAAAATTTAATGGGCAGTAAGTTGATAAAACTTGAAAGAACCTAGAGCCATTTTTATCAAAACCTATTAAATGCTAATTTTTGAACTGATGTGGCTGTGAACTTGTTCGACTAAATATGGTTTTCCGCGTTTGTATGCCATTGGAGAAAATGAACTCGAAACAGTTTTGTGTTAGTAGCGCTTTGGTAGAAGAGAAAAGATCCAGCTATCACTGTTTATACCTTTTTTTCCCCTCCCCAGTGTAAAATACCCTGTGTCATGTGCTACCAATAGATTTTTGTAAGTACTAGATTTCTCAGCAACATTTAGTGCCATTGACTACTTTTCCTGCTTGAATCTCTTCTCATTAGTTTCATGATACTGTCTATGCTTTCCTCATTAGTGATTTGTGTCCTCTTCTCTAGACTTCCCTTTTGATAATCTCCAGTCCCATATCTTTAATTAACATACTATACATATTAATGGTTCCAACGTCTGTATCTAAAATCCAAAAATTTTTTTTTGTACCTGAGAGCCATATTTATCCAGCTCACCAAAAGTCACAGTAAATGGGTGATACTACCACCCAAGCCAGAATTTGATTGTCATTCTGATTCTTCTCCTTCATCACCAGTTAGCCACAATTAGCCTATAAATTTTAAATTCAGTGTCTCTAGAGTCGATCTTTTTTTTTTTTCCTTCACATGTTAGCATAAGGCCACGGTATGATTTCTTCCTTAGATGACTAAACAACCTCCTAATTGATCTTCATTTCCATTTTAGGCTCTATATAATACATTCTTTACTGTGCAGTCGTATCTGTTTTTCTCTGCTTCATATTCGTCAGTGAATACTAGCATACTAGCTAGAGTGAAGAATAACACCAGCTAATTCTGTGCTAAGTGTTCTCTCAGATGGTCCCCATGCTAAGTACTGTTACTATCATTGAACCAGTAAGTCAATTTAGAAAGGTTAGCTAATTTGTCTAAGGTCTCCTTGGCTGGTAAATGGCTAGCATACTTTAAAACTGAGGTTTGTCAGACCGGAAGTCCTTTCCCTTACGCACTGAGCTGTGTGCTTTCCTGAGCTTACTTCTCTATTCCTTTTTTCCCACACACCATTCCACCTCACTCTTTAACCAGCTATTTGTAGTTCCTTCTTCTAAGGCATAGTGAAAACTTGCTGCCTGTCTAAAAGTGCTTTAAGGGAAACAAACATTTAAAAAAAAAAAGTATTTCTGACAGTTTTTGAAACACTTTGAAAAAGGATATTAAACATTTTAGCATCCCCAGAATGTAAGAAGATAAAAGAATGAGAGACAGGAAAAGTAAAGGTAGTTTTCCTTATGCACATAGTTTTGAGTTTCATAGCTGTTGAATTCCTCACATTTAATAAAAACTTGAGATCAACCTGTGTAGTAGGAAGATTAGGCAAAGTGCAAAAGCACTTTAAGCTATTTGAAATGCTAACAACTCCTTAAATAACTATTGGCTTGGACCTTGTGCTCGCTCGTTCTGCATCCGGATGTATAAAGCACCTGTGAACAAAAGTCAGATAGCTTACTAAGTAACTTGTACATAGGATAGAGAAGCTACATAGGTTATTTTGCATCAAATATTATATCATCAAAAAAGTTAAATACTGCAGCCAACATTACTTGCAAATGAAATTGATGTGAACTGAATAATAGTTGATTTGGAATCATTTTCATTTAAAATATTTTCTCTTTGTCCTCTGTGCCGTTCCCCCTCTAACATATTTTAAGGCAAAAGGACCTCTATTGGACCAAAAAAAAGAAAAAGTAGGCTTTTTATTCATAGCTTTGAAAGCAACTTGGTGGTAAAGGAAAAAGATCAAATTGATGAAACTTTTGAAATAGAGGTAAATATTACCAATATTTCTTTATTTGAGGGGATCAAATTCTTAACTATAGTTGGGAATTAAAGGTAATTATAAGCGTAATAAAAATCCATGAATTATCCATTATAAGAATAGGAGTGGTTTTTCTTTCTTCTTTTTTTTTTTTTTTTTTTTTTTACCAATTACAATTTTTTTAGAGGCAGGAAGCGCCATGCTATCGTAACTCTTTATCTTTTTTTTTTTTTTTTGAGACAGAGTCTGGCTCTGTCACCCAGGCTGGAGTGCAGTGGCGTGACCTCGGTTCACTGCAGCCTCCACCTCCCTGGTTCAAGTGATTCTCCTGTCTCAGCCTCCTGAGTATTGGGACTACAGGTGCCTGCCACCACACTCGGCTAATTTTTGTATTTTTAGTAGAGATGGGGTTTCACCATATTGGCCAGGCTGGTCTCGAACTCCTGACCCTTGTGATATGCCCGCCTCAGCCTCCCAAAGTGCTGGGATTACAGGTGTGAACCACCGCGCCCGGCCTTCAAAACTTAATGTGACATTATTTACTATCCAAAATAGTCTTTTGCTGTATTTTATTTTTTTAACTTTTATTTTAGGTTCAGGGGTACATGTGCAGGTTTGTTACATGGGTAAATTGTCTGTCACTGTGGTTTGATGTACAAACGATCCCATCACTCAGTGAACATAGTACCTGATAGGTATTAATAGTTTTTCAACACTTGTCTCTCCCCAGCCCTTCCCTCCATGTTTATTGTTCTCATCTTTATGTCCTTGTGTACTTAGTGCTTAGCTCCCATGTATAAGTGAAAACGTGATATTTGGTTTCCTGTCCTGCATTAACTCAGGATAGTGGCCTCCAGCCCCATCCATGTTGCTACAAAGAACGTGATTTTGTTCTTTTTTATGGCTGCATATAGTGTCCCATAATGTGTATGTACCACGTTTTCTTTAGGCCACTGTTGATGGGCACCTAGGTTAATTCTGTGTCTTTGCTATTGTGAATAGTGCTGTGATGAAAATAAGTGAGTGCACGTGTCTTTTTGGTAGAATGATTTATTTTCCTTTGAGTATATACCCAGTAATGGGATTGCTGGGTCTAATGGTAGTTGTGTTTTAAGTTCTTTGGGAAATCGCCAAACTGCCTTTTGCAGTGGCTGAACTAATTTACCTTAACACCAACAGTGTACAAGCATTCCATTTTCTTGGAAACCTCGCCAACATGTGTCATTTTTTTTACTTTTTAATAATAGCCATTCTGACTGGTGTGAGATGATATTTTGATTTTGATTTGCATTTCTCTAATGATTAGTGATGGTGATGTTGAACATTTTTTCATGTATTTGTTGGCTGTATTTATGTCTTCTTTTGAGAAGTATTTGTTCATGTGCTTTGCTTGTTTTTTAATGGGATTATTTGTTTCTTGCTTGTTGAATTGTTTTATAGATCCTGGATATTAGACCTTTGTCAGAGGCACATAGTTTGTGAATATTTTCTCCTATTCTGTAGATTATCTGTTTACTCTGTTCTTTTGGTATACATTAAATAATAAAAATGTAAATGACCCAATAGATTTTGAATGTTATAATAGATGTATATGATATATAATTTGAAAAGAATGGTTTCCTTAGCTTTTTTTTTTTTTTTTTTGAGACAGAGTCTTGCTCTCTTGCTCTGTTGCCCAGGCTGGAGTGCAGTGGTGTGATCTCTGCTCACTGCAAGCTTCGCCTCCTGGGTTCACACCATTCTCCTGCCTCAGCCTCCCGAGTAGCTGGGACTGTAGGCACCCACCACCACGCCCGGCTAATTTTGTTGTATTTTCAGTAGAGTCGGGGTTTCACCGTAGCCAGGATGGTCTTGATCTCCTGACATCATGATCCGCCTGCCTTGGCCTCCCAAAGTGCTGGGATTACAGGCGTGAGCCACCACACCCAGCTCTTAGCTTTGAGAAATAGAATACACAACGGTTTTTCTGGGTTTTTTTTCTTTCTTTCTTTTTTTTTCTTTTTGAGATGGAATGTCTTACTCAGGCGCCCAGGCTGGAGTGCAGTGGCACAATCTCGGATCACTGCAACCACCATCTCCTGGGTTCAGGCGATTCTCCCGTTCAGCCTTCGAGTAGCTGGGATTACAGGCACCCACCATCATGACCAGCAAATTTTTGTATTTTAGTAATAACGGGGTTTCACCATGTTGGCCAGGCTGGTCTTGAACGCCTGACCTCAGGTGATCCACCCATCTTGGCCTTCCAAAGTGCTAGGGGTACAGGCATGAGCCACTGCACCCGGCCTACACAACCAGTTTTCTTAAAATTTTTTAGATAATTGTTTAAAATATATACAGTAATTGCCCCTTATCCATGGGGGATACGTTTGAAGACCCTCTGTGGATAGTACCAAACCTATATATGCTGTGTTTTGTCCTATGCATACATATATATTTATGACATAGTTTTATAAATTAGACATAATAAGAAATTAACAATAATATAATAATTATACTGTAATAAAAGTTATGTGAATATGGTCTCCCTCCCTCTTAAATATCGTAATATCTTCAGGCTGTGGTTGATCTCAGGTAACTGAAACAGCCAACAATGAAATCTTGGATGTATTCGGTCATTCTTGCATTACTGTAAAGAAATAAGTGAGACTGAATGTAAAGAAAAAAGGTTTAATTGGCTCATGGTTCTGCAGGCTGTGCAGGAAACATGGCACCAGACATCTGCTCAGCTTCTGATCATGCCTCAGGAAGCTTACAATCACCGTGGAAGGCAAAGAGAGAGCTGGTGTATCACATGACAAAAGCCAGGAGCTAAAGAGAGAATGAGGTTGGGGGAGGTGCCACACACTTTTAAGCAGCCAGATCTTGTGAAAACTATCTCAAGGACAGCACCAAGGGGATGGTGTTAAGCTATTCATGAGAACTCCTCCATCCCCATGATCTAGTCACCTCCCGTCAGGCCCCACCTCCTACACTGGGGATTGCAGTTCACCCATGAGATTTGAGTGGGGACAAATACACAAACTTTATAAGTGGATAAGGGTGGACTACTGTAAGGTTATCTTTTCTCTGAATACTGAATCTCAGTTGCTGTAGGAATTTTAAAAATACGTTTACTTTTTGTAGAAAAATTTGTTCTTTGCAGACTTTCAAATGAAGACCTACACTGAAAAGGTGACATTGATTGCCTAAAATAATTGTTTCAGTAACAAATTTGTATTGAGTTGTGTGCATACAGTCTAGTCAGGTAGTCAGACTAGTTACATAGTCAGATGAGCTTGCAAAGTACTGTAAAATGGTCCTTTTCTGGAGGAAACTCACTGTTTCATAAAACTAGGGGATATGAATATTTCCTATCTGATAAGTCAGTGTTAAAGACTTTAGACAAATTTAATGGAATTTAATTGAGCAAAAAGCAATTCAAGAACCAAGAAACTCCCAGAACCAGAACAGTTCAGAAGGACTCTAGAGTACTGTATTGTCAGATAACATTTATGGTCAGAAAAGGGGAAGTGACATACATACAGCTAAGGGAAGTGAGGTACAGTAACAGCTGGATTGGTTACAGCAGCCTTTGCCTCATCTGAACACAGTTTGAACAGTTGGCCACCTGTGATTGGCTGAAACTCAGCTACTGTGATTGGCTGAGACTTGGCTACTTGTTACAAGAGTATGCTTACGTATCAAGTTAGCTTTATAGTTCACTATGTAGGGAGAAACTTTGGGCCAAACCTAAAATATGGATGGAGGCAGCCTCGGGCCAGACTTAATTCAGTTTAATGTCAGGATCATGTATTACTGAGTCCAAAATTGTGTTTTGTTATAGATGATTGCTGTAGAAGTTCAAGTGGAGAGAAAGGTAAGCTAAGATCATAAGAAAATTAGAAAAAGTAAAATCTGAGACATTCCTTGAAGGTTTGTCAGATAGGTTTGAGACTGGATGTACACTAAAAGCTTTATTTTATTTACCCAGAAAGAGGCAATCCTGGAATGGCAAAATGGAGGAAGTAATAGATTCTGGATACGCCAACCAAAATTTTGCTGGTTTAGCAGGTGCCATTTAATTTCTCACTTTTCCAGTAAGCCCAGGTGGGGAAGAGGCATGGAGTACATACAGGATATGGGAATGGTGTGACTGAGGAGTGGTGAATTATGAAGGTTTCTATGCAAATAAGTGGAAAAACAGGGTTTGGAATATTAATTTAATTGCAACTCTTATTAGACATTGTCATCAGACATGTTAACTTTTTAAGTTCTTGCAATATCATGAGGTGGATATTATTATTGTGCCTGTTTCACAGATGATAATGCTAAGTTATAGAGAGATGGGACAAATTGACAAAGGTTATGTGGCAGAGCCTAGATTCAAAATGGGAAGGCTAACACCAGAGCATGATCTTGCTATTCAGGTTTACTTGGAGAGGGAAGATTTACTTGGGGAGAGGAATTCAAGGCAGGGAGACTACTGGTGGTGGTTTTTGAAGCTCCATGATAACCTGAGTAATTTTACGAATGTTCCTAAACCTTTGGGTTTGGTATCTCAGTATCACTTGATGTCAAGTGACTTTCTGGGAAAAGTAGGAAAGAGGCATGTAGCAGGGATTATTTATTCTTATTTTAGTGAGTGTCAAATGATGGAAATTGGTAAGAGTTCCAGATACTTAAGGATTTTATGAGGATTGGACCATGCTTCCCTCCTTGTTTTGCTGAATTTATATCTTCTGGTTCTTTGATTTCCTATGAACTAAAAATCAGAATTCCATCTTAGAAGTTTGTTATTCAGTTGAACCGTCCTCACCTCCCTTAATTTTCTTTTGTAAAGTCTTCTCTGAGGTGGATATGGTATAGAAAAAATGATGGTGGACTGAGCACCTACTGTGTATCCTATACGTATATACATATGTTATTTTATTTATTTTTTTGGAGACGGAATCTCCCTGTGTCGCCCAGGCTGGAGTGCAGTGGTGTGATCTCGGCTCACTGCAAGCTCCGCCTCCTGGGTTCACGCCATTCTCCTGCCTCAGCCTCCTGAGTAGCTGGGACTACAGGCACCCGCCACCATGCCCGGCTAATTTTTTGTATTTTTTAGTAGAAACGGGGTTTCACCTTGTTAGGCGGGATGGTCTCGATCTCCTGACCTCGTGATCTGCCCACCTCGGCCTCCCAAAGTTCTGGGATTACAAGCGTGAGCCACTGTGCCCGGCCTATACGTATGTTATTTTAAACCTCCCAGCCCTGTGAATTGGTGGTGGTATTATCCACAATAATAAATTCTGCACAGGTTTCTTAAGCACCTGCTAAATAGGTGCTATGCTAATAACTTATATGTTGGGGAAACATGCAGAGAATTTATGTTAGCTGATAATGAGGGAAAAAAAGAGACCAGATTATCATTGGAGCAGAGTCAGAGAAGACTGTAAAGTGAATGTGCTAAGACTTAGAAAATCAATAAAAGTTAACCAGAGTGAGTGAAAGGGATGATAGGTAAGCCTTGTAACTTGAGAGAAAAGCCTGTTTGTGGAGATGATTAAGCATGAAAGGCCAGGCAAGGTGGCTCATGCCTGTAATCCCAGCACTTTAGGAAGCCGAAGCAGGAGGATCACTTGAAGTCAGGAGTTTGAGACTAGCCTGGCCAACGTGGTGAAACCCTGTATCTACTAAAAATACAAAAATCAGCTGGACATGATGGCAAGCATCTTTAATCCCAGCTACTCAGGAGGCTGAGGAGGTTGCGGTGAGCTTAGATCATGCCATTGCGCTCCAGCCTGGGCAACAGAGCGAAATTCCCTCTCAAAAGCATGGAAGTTGAGAGCTTTAGGGCCCAGGAGGAAAAATGGCAGGAGAATGAATCTGGATAGACAAGATGAACTAAGCCTATTCTCTTAGTGATGGGAAACCTTTTAATTATTGATCTGGGGAGTGGTCTGATCCTCCTGAGAGGATTTAAGTATCCTCTTAGGCAGTAAAGTGATGTGGGTTCAAGATTGCACAGCTAATATGTAACAGCTGGGATTCGAATCCAGGCCTTACCAATGTTATAGCACTCTGCTTCTTACGAAGTCTGTTTAAGCCTAGATCAGGGAACACAGGCAGGGGGAATGATTACAGCACACACATAGTTACTGCAAATCAGTTCAGAGAGGCAAGAGATTAAGTGAGATTTACGAAGTGTAAGTCAATCATCCCAAATTCGAAATTTGAAATACTCCAAAATTGGAAACTTTCTGAGTGCAGACATGATGCTGAAAGGAAATGTTCTTTGGAGCATTTCAGATTTTGGATTTTCAGATTAGGGATGCTCAACTGTTAAGTATTTAATGCAAATATTCCAAAATATGAAAAAAATTGAAATCTGAAACTCTTCTGGTCCCAAACATTTTGGATAAAGGATATACTTCCTAATAACTGAGGCCTAACTGGACAAGCAGTGGGAGGGAGGAGGGCCTAAACCAGATGTAATGGCATAAAAGGGTTAGATGAGGAGTATTGATTTAATTACTAATTTACATGGGGGCAGTGTGTCAGAAATGACCAAGGCATTAAGCCGGGTTGGCAGAGAGAATGATAGTTTCCTTGAAAACAACACTAAGTTAGGCAAAGCTATTTCTTGGAGCAAGTTCCTGAGCGATGCTGAATTTTGCTATTTAGGATTTTCTCTTCAAGTCATTGAAGGTTTTTGCTTTTACTAACCTGCAGATTTGACTCTATTAGACTCTGAGGATACAGTGATAAATAATATATGCTGTCCCAGCATCTGAGGACCAGGTGATTGTCATCTTGCATCATCATCAAGCCTCAAAATGCCTCGTAAGCTGCAGTCTGAACCTAGTTAAGAATTTTGAAGTCAGTTAATCCTGCCATGCTCCCTTGGTTCCTATACCAAATATAGTTTACTACTCATCCCTTTTGCTCTAGAACTCTATTCTGTAGTGAACAAGATACTTAACTCCTCACAGAATCTTTGTCTCCTCCCCTAACTGAAGCTTTCATCTTTCAAAGGATGCCACTTTACTTCTAGTCCTCAAGTGTTGGTTGCTGATTCTTCCATACTTCTTACAAGGAGGTTAAAAGGGGAGTGAGTTCTGTGTTTTCAGGCCATTACTCTTCTGTCAAGTATCAAGGCTACTCCTGTTCATTATCTCTTCTTTTTTTTCTCTCTATCGTTCTTTCACATTCATTTTGAATTTTTGTACCTGGTTTAAGTTCTTCACCCCATTCAAGTGACTTTCCACTTCTGTGAATGCTGGGATTTGGGTCTGTTTTATTCGTTGCTATATCCTCAGATCCTAGAACAGTAGCTGGCACATAGGAAACGCTTAATTTTTATTGAATACATAAATTCATTTAAATTTCAAAGTAAATTAATTTTTTTAACTCCTATGACCTTTGTCTCCAGAGCTTTGGCAATCAACTCCCAAAATCAAGACCTTATCGTTGCTTAAAACAATTCCACTTCTGAACTTTTCTGATCATACAATTAAAATACATATTAATTGGCTGGGTGCCGTGGCTCACAGCTGTAATCCCAGCACTTTGGGAGGCCAAGGTGTGCCGATCACAAGGTCAGGAGATGAAGACCATCCCTGGCTAACGCTGTGAAACCCCGTCTCTACTAAAAAAATACAAAAAATTAGCCAGGCGTGGTGGCGGGGCGCCCATAGTCCCAGCTACTCAGGAGGCTGAGGCAGGAGAATGGCGTGAACCTGGGAGGCGGAGCTTGCAGTGAGCCGAGATCACGCCACTGCTCTCCAGCCTGGGCGACAGAGCGAGACTCCATCTCAAAACAAAACAAAACAAAAAATACATATTAATTATGGAAAATTTGGCAAATGGATAGGCAAAAACAAAAAACACTGATCATCTACTTAGCAATAAAAATGAATAAAAGTTTCTATGTATCTTTCTAGCCTTTTTTCTATAAACATGCATACCTAGGTTTAATTTTTTTAATGGGGGATCATATTGTACCTACTGTTTTTAAAATCCTGGTGTGTTTTGTGTGTGTGTTTAACTTCAGGATATTTTGTGAAATCTACATGTATAGTCATGTGCCACATGATGTGTTGGTCAGTAATGGACTGCATGTAGACTGTGGTCACGTGTGACTATAATACTGTATTTTATTGTACCTTTTTTATAGATACACAAATACTTACATTGTATAAGTACTATACTCTCCGTTTCCGGACCTATAAAAAAAGGTAGTTCATTTGTACCCATACCAGTAGATATATTAATTTTTTTTACTGATTGGCAATTCGATCGGTGAAAAATTTATTTTTATTTATTTTTATTTTTTTTTGAGATGGAGTTTTGCTCTTGTTGCCCAGGCTGGAGTGCAATGGCACGATCTCGGCTCACTGGAACCTCTGCCTCCTGGGTTCAAGTGATTCTCCTGCCTCAGCCTTCCAAGTAGCTGGGATTACAGGCATGCACCACCACACCCAGCTAATTTTGTATTTTTAGTAGGGATGGAGTTTCTCCATGTTGGTCAGGCTGGTCTCGAACTCCCAACCTCAGGTGACCTGCCTGCTTCGGCCTCCCAAAGTGCTGGGATTACAGGCGTGAGCCACCACACCTGGCCTAAAACTTCTTATATTGAGGTATAATTTACATACCACAAAATTCACCTGTTTCATAAGTGCTCAGTGTTTTTTAGTAAATTTTTAAAGTTATATTGTTACTACCACAATCCACTTTTAGAACATTTCTCTCACCCAAAATATCCCTTGAACCAATTTGTAAACAATCCCCTTTCCTACCACCCGTCATGGGTAACCAGTAATCTATAGATTTGCCCTTTCTTGACATTTCATATAAATGGAATAATAAAATACATGACCTTAAAATGTTTTTGAGGTACATTCATGTTGCACTGTCATTAGCTTAATCTTTTATTGTGATAAAATATACATAAAATTTATCATTTATACTGTTTTTAAATAGACTTCAGTAGCATTAAATACATTCACATTGTTGTATAACTATTAACCACTCTCCATCTCCAAAACTATAAAAATTGTCCCAAACCGAAACTGTACCCATTAATCTATAACTCCCAATCACGTCTCCCCCAGTCAATGGTAACCAACATTCTTTCTGTCACTGTGAATTTGACCATTCCAAGTACTTCACGTAAGTGGAATCATACAACATCTGTCCTTTTGTAGTGTGGCTTATTTAATTTAGCATGTCCTCAGGGTTCATCCAAATTGTAGCATGTATCAGAATTTCATTCCTTTTAAAGGTGGAATAATATTCTATATATATACATACCACATTTTGTTTATCCGTTCATCTGTGGACACTTGGCTGCTTTTATGCTTTGGCTGTTGTGAATAATGCCGCTGTGAACATTTGTGTACAAGTGTGTGGCATATGTTTTTGTTCCTTGTGGGTAGAAACCCAGGAGTGGAATTGCTAGGTCTTAGGATAATTGTGCATTTAACTGTAGTTTTTTACATGCCCACTAGTCATACGTGGGAATTCTGTTTCTCTTCACCCTCACCAAAAATTGGTGTGATCAGTCTTTTAAATGTTAACCGTTTTAGTGGATGTGGGGTGGTATTCTATTGTGGGATTAATTTGCATTTCCTAAATGACTAATAACAACTCTGATTTGGAATGCTTAATAGCCTATCTTTCTGACTGTAGCCTCCTGTCATGCCAATGCTCATTCTCCTTTTCCCACCACGTTTATTCTTAAGCTTTAAGCTTTATCAAGATCTCCGGTCCCAGCACCTCTTGTTTCATTGTCTCCTCTAGCTACAGTTCCCTCTTCAATCACTTTTCTTCCCAGTATTCTTAGCTTTTAATCTTTGACCAGGTTTGTCATCTACTCTGCTTCTAAGTGCTATCAGAGAAAATCATATAGTTTTGTTTTGACACTACTATGAATTTTTCTGTAACTTTTAATTTGTATTTATTTTCAAACTTTTACATAGTTATTGCATGTACAGTACAAGGAGCTTTCATATATCCTTTTTCTAGAGTCCCAGTTATACTCTGTCCTGTTTGCTTTATCATATTCTTACTTTCCTTGGGTGTGTATTATACATGCATATATAAAAATTAAATTAGTATGCACATATATGTGTATTGTATATATAATATATATGCATACTGTGTTTTTCTGAATCATTTGAGAGTAAGCTGGAGACTTTTACCCCTACCTAGTTCAGTATGTATTTCCATAGATCAAGAATATTCTCTTACACAGTGTGATTATCAAAATCAGGAAATTTAACTTTTATGCAATAGTATTATTAAATGTACTGTCCATATTTAGTTTTGTCAGTTGTCTCAACAATACCCTTTATAGCTTCTTTTTTTTTTTAAGTTTTACTGCATACTTTATACTTTACAACTCCAGCTTGGACTTGTCCATCCTTGTTCATCCTAACCCTCTACCATTTTTCTGTGTGCTTATTTTAAACCTTCTCCATTCTTTAAGACTTTGGCCGAGCACAGTGGTTCATGCCTGTAATTCCAGCACTTTGAGGGCCGAGGCGGGTGGATCACTTGAGGTCAGGAGTTCGAGACCAGCCTGACCAACATGGTGAAATCCCGTCTCTACTAAAAATACAAAATTAACCGGGTGTGGTGGTGCATTCCTGTAATCTCAGCTACTCGGGAGGCTGAAGCAGGAGAGTCACTTGAACCTGAGGGACAGAGGTTGCAGTGAGCTGAGATTGTGCCAGTGCACTCCAGTCTGGGCAATAAGAGTGAAACTCTGTCTCAAAAAAAAAAAAAAAAAAAATTCACCTCACTCCTTCTTTATACTTTATTGTTATCATTGACATAATTTTGTGAGTTTTCTCAATTTCCTGCCCCTTCTTTTCCTTAACTTACAAATGCCTGTATCTTTGGTTACCCTCTTTTCTTTGTAGAAGATAAATTCTTTCTGGATAAGAAAATTCTCTTACTTGTGCTTAGATCATTGCTGTCTAATATGGTAGTTAGTAGTGGCTATTTAAATTGATTAAAACTTAGCTCCTTAGTTGCACCATTCCAAGTGCTCAGTAGTTCCACGAGGCTGGTGGCTACTTAATGTATTGGGTAGCACCTTTCTAGGTTCCCTTCTTTCCTAACATTTGAGGGATTTTTCTTTATTGCATCTTTATCCAGAACAGACCCACCATGATCTTGCCCTTGCTTGTCTCTGTATCCTCATCTCACTACTTTCTCAATGTGTACTGTATTTCAGTCACAGTAAACTACCAGCATTTTCTCTAAATACCTAGTTTTGGGCCCTTTTCACTTTTACAGCTGTTATCTTCCCGCATCTTCCTGAAAGAGCTACTCATAATTGGCAACTCCTTGTGTTCTTCACTGATCACACCATTTGCCTTAATAATTCAACACATTTGCCTTTTGTACCGAAGCTGTGAAATCCTGTATGAGTAGGGGCCATATTCTGTCTTCATGTGTGAGTGTGTGTGTGGTGGGGTTTTTTTTTTTGGGGGGGGACAGAGTCTCTGTCACTCAGGCTGGAGCAGTGGCATGATCTCACTGCAACCTCCATCTCCCTGGTTCAAGCAGTTCTCCTGATTACAGGAACTGGGATTACAGGCTGTGCCACCACCTGGCTAATTTTTGTATTCTTAGTAGAGATGGGGTTTTGCCCTGTTTGCCAGGCTGATGTTGGAACTCCTGGGCTCAAGTGATCTGCCTGCCTCGGCCTCCCAAAGTGGTGGGATTACAGGTGTGAGCCACCGCTCCCAACCTATCCTCTGTGTTCTCTTGACCTAGCATTCACCTATATGTTGAACTGAAATGAAGATGTAATCTCTGCCTTCTAGCTGCTTACCATAGGCTAATTGATGATCACTTGTATAGACTCCCATGCCCAAGAAAATGGAATAGCTTTCCTTGTAGTACTGCCTGAGCTCTGCTTTCCACCCAGTCCATTTTAGCTTACTTGAGCCTTGGACCTTGACTTCTGTCTGGATGTTTGAACTGTGTTTTCCTTTTTATTTTTCTGATCATCTAGAATCCAGCCTAACTCTCCAGCTTCCTAGGTATTTATATTTTAGGAGTATCAGTCTACTTGTGACCCTGTTGAGTACACTATGTAGAATCATGGTATCATGTTTTATTTAGTCTGGAATATCCTTCATCCTCATTCAAAATATTAAGGTGAGTCTCCCACCATAAACCAAAACAATCCCTTCCCTATGACAAAGCTAATCACTGTATAAATTCTTTTCCTTGTTTATATTTGTGTTGTTTCATATTGTATTGTGACTTGTTAATTTGTCTATTTTCCTGATAGCAGCCATTCCTTATTCAAATCATACTGCTCAGAAACTTTTTCATTTCAGTTTACATAGCTATTAAGTAGTAAAGCAAAAATTTGAACCCAGATGTACATTTTTTTTTTTTTTTTTTTTGTATCCTCAGTGTCTGGCAGTACCTAAGTACTCAAGAAATACCTCCTGAATTGACCAGTGACCACAACTCTGTCAGAATCTGCATCTCATTCTTTTTGATGTCTTAGCATGTTCAGGTGCCTGGGCTTTGGAGTCAGACTCTTGGATTCAAATCCTTGCTTTACTGCTTACTAGCTGTTTGACCTGAGCAAGTTCCATAATCTTTGTAGGCCTCAGTTTCCTCATCTCTAAATAGTTGCTACTACCTTTAAGGGATATTGTGAAGATGAAAGGAGACAATGCAGATAAAGCATTTATCATGGGACCCCTCAATTTTGTTCTTACTATTTGTCCTGCAATTCTGACTTACCTACTAGCTCTTAGTCAATCCTGCTCCGTGCTCACCCCGTGTTTTCTGTTTGTTTGTTTACTGGCAGAGCCAATGAGACATCTAAGTGAATTTCTAGTAGACAGCAAAAACAGAACCCTGGAGAAAGTTCTGAGAAAGAGTCATGTTTGGGAGAGATTTGCTCAGAACTCCTATTTAGAACTTTGAAACCTGAGGTAATGTATGTAAAAAGACAAATAGTGGGTGATGGGATTTTGAGATACCGTTCTAGGAGCCACGTATCTTCAGGCAACCCGGTTTTCAAATATTTTTTATTGGCCTTCTAAATTTTTGGAATATTTTAGAAATGTTAACTTTTTGACATCCTTAAAATACAGAGCCATACATTTGGAAGTAGCACAAAAATTTGAACTGCCTCTTTGCCGCAACCCGCTAGAGGTTTATGTTTTTCTACTAAAATATTCTATCTTGTTGGATCATACATCCTAGGTTTTGATTTAGAAGATATGGTCACCGTAGGTGTTACTCCACTTGGTCAGTAGGAGGAAGAGAAGTTGCCAAAGGAAATACTTGCAAAGAAAGATTTCATTAGTATCATATTGTCTATTTAGTCATTAAGGAGTGTGAGTGTGTGTGTGTGTGTGTGTTTTGTACACGCATGCGCATGTGTAGTTTCTCACTGTTAGGTGATTTTGTATCAGAATGGGGTGAGAAGGAGGAGGATGTATGTGAAAATCTAGAGATGTTATTGAGAAGACAGAGTACCACAAAAATCTCTGACTCTGGATACCTAATGGATTATTTGTATGTGATTAAACTCCAAGCCATGTTTCATTCTTCTAATCATTTTGGTAATTTTCTCAGAATAATCAAATGCTCTTTTGAAGGAAAAGGTTACCAGGACCTTTTGTTCATTTGCTTTTGCAGAGTTCCATTTAGATAATTTTTATAATGTGATGAAAACTAAAGAGTGAACTATTTTAGAGAAAAGTAACACTGAAGATTGCAAATTTGCCATAGGTATCCTTGATTTGCTCTTCGTCATCTCTAATAACAGATACAAATTTTTAATATATTTACTGCTAAAAACTTTTTTAAGAGACAGGGTCTTGATCTTGTCACCCCAGCTGGAGTGCAGTGGCACGATCATAACTCACTGTAACCTCAAACTCCAGGACTGAAGCAATCCTCCTGCCTCAGCCTCTTGAGTAGCTAGCACTACAGGCACACGCCACCATGCCTGGCTAATTTTAAAATTTTTTGTAGAGGCAGAATCTTGCTGTATTGCCCAGGCTGGTCTTGAACTCCTGACCTCAAGCTGTCCTCTCATCTCAGCCTCCCAAAGTGCTAAGATTACAAACATGAGCCTCCATACCTGGCCAATACGTATATTTAATATCTCACTTTGACTGTTAGTGTTAATAGCTGATAACATTCTTGAATGTAAACATTTGCTCCCTGATAATGACGAAGTGCTTTGTTTCTGAGTAGAGGTGATATTTTTGTATTTAGTTTTCTCTACATGTATCTGTCCCACTGGCAACGGATAGTATTTATCTGCAAAATAACTAATTGTTAACTGGAATGAATTATCAAAGAGGATTTATAGAAAAAATTTGGTTTGTTGATGGTTGGGAAACAAAAAGAAAAAATCAACTGACCAGCACGATGGCTCACACCTGTAATCCCAGCACTTCAGGGATCAAGGTGGGTGGATCCCTTGATCCCAGGAGTTCTAGACCAGCCTGGGGAACATGGCAAAACCCGGTCTCTACCAAAAAAAAAAAAAAAAGCACTGTTTGAGCCCGGGAGGCAGAGGTTGCAGTGAGCCAAGATTGTGCCGCTGCACTCTAGTCCAGGCGACAGAGTGAGACTCTGTCTCAAAAACAAAACAACTGTGTATCCTCGTTAAACAATATGATAAACTGAATGTGCTATTTCAAACATACCAGTTATTCATTGTTAACATGTTTTATTAGAGGGGTAGTAACATTTTAATTTATTCAAAGTTCTAAATGGTAAGAGATGGGGAAAAAGTTCTTGACTCATCATTCAGGCTGAATTTGTGTCTTACATTTTGTATCCCCCAAGGGTGTGCACGTAATCAGTGTGAGTGAGTGGGTTCATTGACAGTGTTACCCTGGAGTATTTTACCTTGGCAACATTGACACACTACAATACCAGTAGAATTTTTAAAAATTGCTTTAATTGGAAGACTACTCTTAAAAAATAGCTATTATTTTGAGCATTTTAATTTTGTGGTAAACAAGAAAAAAGGTTTTAAATGAATTATATTAAAAAATGCTTTTATGTTTAGCTCCTGAAGAAGTCTTTTGGTCTCAAAATACCCAATTTACTATAAGTTACTATTTAGGTTTTATATTTAAATATTGGCCACTACAATTATTATTATTATTATTTTTTTTTGAGACGAAGTCTCCCTCTGTCACCCAGGCTGGAATGCAGTAGCATGATCTCAGCTCGCTGCAACCTCTGCCTCCTCAGTTCAAGCAATTCTCCTGCCTCAGCCTCCTGAATAGCTGGGATTATAGGTGTGTGCTACCACGCCCAGCTAATTTTTCTTTTTATTTGTATATTTAGTAGAGTTGGGGTTTCACCATGCTGACCAGGCTGGTTTCGAACTCCTGACCTCGTGATCCGCCTGCCTCGGCCTCCCAAAGTGCTGGGATTACAGGCATGAGCCACCACGCCCAGGCAGGACTTTTTTTTTTTTTTTTTTTTTTTTTAATGTGCAAGTTTTTATCTAGAAATTGGAACTCTTTAGAAACGAGTTATTTTGTAATGTAAATGTAATAGATGAGCAAGAAAGTTGTATCTGAGGTGTGGGAAGGGAGGTTGCTTTCTCTATATTCTTTCAAATAATCGGAAAACATTAAGAAGTGATTCCTGCTTGAAGAAATAAGCTATGCTGCCTTTATTTGAGAAGCATCTTTTATTGAAATGCAATAAATTACTTAATGACAGTTACACTTTAAAATCTAAGATTAGCAAAAAATGTTTTGTAGAATTATAAGCTTTATTTATTGTAAAATAATAACATGTTAAAAAGGCAGCCCAAGTTAGTCTTGTTTAAGTTACCAAATCGTTTTCAGGGTATTGAAATGATGTAAAAGTGGGTATAGAGGTAAAGGAGGGAAAAGTGTGTTTCTGTGCTTACAGCTAAATGAGGAGAATTAGGCCGGGCATGGTGGCTCATACCTGTAATCCCTTTGGGAGGCCTTGGCGAGCAGATCACTTGAGGTTGGGAGTTTGAGACCAGCCTGGCCAACATGGTGAAACCGCGTCTCTACAAAAAATACAAAAATTAGCCAGGCGTGGAGGCTGTACCTGTAATCCCAGCCACTCATTAGGCTGAGGTACGAGAATCGCTTGAACCTGGGGGACAGAGGTTGCGGTGAGCCGAGATCGTGTCACTGTACTCCAGCCTGGACGACAGAGCAAGACTCCCTCTCAAAATTATAAATAAGGAGAATTAGAGAGTTATTATTTTTTGAGACCAAGTCTTGCTCTGTTGTCCAGGCTGGAGTGCAGTGGCGTGATCTTGGCTCACTGGCTCATGGCAACCTCCACCTCCCAGGTTCAAGTGATTCTCCTCCCTCAGTCTCCCGAGTAGCTGGGATTACAAGCATGTGCCACAACACTCAATTAATTTTGTATTTTTAGTAGAGACCGGATTTTACCACAGTCTCTACTTCTTCGAACTCCTCACCTCTTGATCTGCTCACCTCAGCCTCCCAAAGTGCTGGGATTACAGGCATGAGCCACCGCACCCGGCCTAGAAAGTTATTTTAAGACATCTTTAAAAAAATACTTAGTGAAAAACTGATTCTAGGTGAAACTTGAACTCATTAGTTTTGTGGCTTCTCTTGGTATAGTTGAAATTTCTAATACTTATCTTTTACTGATTTAACTGAATAGTACTTTAAGTCAAATGACTGTTTCCACTCCTTTGTCCTATTTTGTCTTTTAAAATCAGCTTTATTAAGTTAAGTTTACACAATGAAATATACTAATTTTTAGTGTGCAGTTTTAGTTATGATTTATGTAGTTGTTTAACCACCACCACAGTCATGACGGTATAATATTTCCATCACCCTGGAAAGTTTCCTTGTGTACTTTTGAAGTCAATCGCATCTCCCTATCCTGTGGTCCCTGGATCTGCTTTCTGTTACAGTTGCATTTTAATTACATTTTAAGAGATGGGGGCCTCACTATATTGCTCAGGCTGGACTCAACTCCTCAGCTCAGGCGATCCTTATCCTTCCTCCTCTGCACGCCATCCATCATGCCTACTCAGTTTATAGTTGTATTTTTGTAACTTTTCCTGTGAATAGAATCCTCATTGTGTAGTCTTTTTTCTTTCACTTAGCATAATAATTTGGAGATTCACCCACATTGTATTATCAGTAGTTCTTTTAATTGCAGAATAGTATTTCATTTTATGGTTATATCATAATTTGTTTATCTGTTTACCATTAGATGGATAATTTGGATTGTTTCCATTTCTTGGCTGTTAAAATAAGGTTACTATGAACATTTCAGTACAAGTTTTTGTGTGGACATGTGTATAAATACCTAGGAGTGGAAACTTTGCTCTCTTTTAAATCTAACATTTCACTCCTGGCCAGGTGCTGGTGACTCATGTCTGTAATCACACACTTCGGGAGGACGAAGTGGGAGGATTGCTTGAGCCCAGGAGTTCCAGACCAGCCTCAACAACGTAGTGAGACCCTTTCTCTACAAAAAATAAACATCTTTTATTTTTTTGAGACGGAGTCTTGCTCTGTCACCCAGGCTGTAGTGCAGTGGCATAATCTCGGCTTACTGCAAACTCCATCTCCCAGGTTCACGCCGTTCTCCTACCTCAGCCTCCCCAGTAGCTGGGACTACAGGCACATGGCACCATTCCCAGCCAATTTTTTTGTATTTTTTTTTTGTTTTTAGTAGTGACGGGGTTTCACCATGTTAGTCAGGATGGTCTTGATCTGACCTCGTGATCCACCTGCCTTGGCCTCCCAAAGTGCTGGGATTACAGGTGTGAGCCACAGCACCAGGCTGCAGTCTTTTAAATTAGTGGGATGTAGTGGATGTGCCCCTGTAGTGTATGCAACTACTCAATAGGCTGAGGGTAGAGGCTTCATTGAACTGTGGTCATTCCACTGCACTGCAGCCTGAGCAACAGAGTATGGCCCTGTCTCAAAAAATGACAACAAATACAATGCTTAGTTTTGGTAGAGAAGATAGAAAAATTTAATTAAACCGGAAGGCTTTTATTTCAGGATTTTATTTCAGAATTGAATTGCCAGTTGTTATTCTCTTTTATTATTATTTCCTACTCATCTCTGCCAAAAAGCTACTGCCTTTCCTTTAAACCTCCCCTAAGAAGGTATTCCTTATTTAAAACTCTTGTTTACAAGAATATGCTAGATTTTGAATGGGTTACTTGAATCTTGTCCATGTCGCAACACTTCTGTCCCGCGTTCCCTAGTATTTTTCTAACTTATACTTGGATTTATTGTTTGGAGCCTTTTTTCATTTCTTTCCATACCACCTCCTTTCTTTTCAGGGTTTGGGACTTAATGCAGTTTAAGTTAAGGGGAATCTGTAAAGGAAGCTACAGATCAAGGTTTATGATTTGTAATGTCGTATTAGGGATTTGCTAGAAATTCAGCTGCATGACCATGCTGATTTGACTAATGACTTAATGAAAGCCTTTGAATTGAGCTATAATTGCAGACTCATATGCCTAAGTCTTTTTAGAAGTGTAGGTCTAAGAGTTAATTTGGAAGATGATGGATACTTGAAAACTTGCTCCCTACGCCCCCAAATATATTATGTTTGTATACACACACATGTCCATCGATACATCTTTTATTTACTAAGTTAGTGATTTTAGGTTTAAATTTGGTTTACATTTTAGGTTTGAATTGGTCAAGTTTCATTCACAGTGTGTGTTATTCTGATCCTTTTATTACAACATTATTTACCTGCAGCATTCGGAGAATTGGAGTTTAAATTGAGATATGTGGGGAAAAAAATTGGAGAGCTAATAGATCTGGCAGAGGTAGAAGAGTTGATAGCCTGGTACCTGAGCAAATGGGAGAGAAGGCAGGGATTGGGATTGAGATAAAATGGTTTTGCTTGTTTTGTAGTTTGGCATTCAACAAGAACCTGTTAAAATGCTTACTTTAAACAAGGCAGTGTTGGTGCTCTGTAGTTAGAAAGATTAACCTGATAAAGAGACTGTCTGAAAGAAGGCCACAGCTTAGCAGCAGGGCCCAAGGCCTGGAATTAGCTAAACGACCAGTAAATACTGTGCCAGCTTGGCACGGTGGCTCATGCCTGTAATCCCAGCACTTTAGGAGGCCGAGGTGGGTGGATCATGAGGTCAGGAGTCCAAGACCAGCCTGTCCAACATGGTGAAACCCCATCTCTACTAAAAATACAAATATTAGCCGGGTGTGGTGGTGCATGTCTGTAGTCCCAGCTACTCAGGAGGCTGAGGCAGGAGAATCATTTGAACCCAGGAGGCGGAGGTTGCAGTGAGCCAAGATCGCGCCATTGCAATCCAGTCTGGGCAACAGAGCGAGACTCCGTCTCTGTGCCATAAGTTGCTGATACCTGATGTAGGATGTATCTAGATTAGTATAGGAAGCTAAAATAATTCATTTCCTTCTTCCCAGAGTTGGAAGGGTTGGAAGGCTGTTCGAATTAGGTGATGTGAATTAGATGATGTGTTCTGACACTCCACTCCTTTCCAGTGTGAATTGTTTGTGAGAATTTCCTAGTAGACTGCTGTTTTGGACCGCTCAACAAGTTAAAAAAAAGAAGTATCATCATGAGATACAGTCAAAGCTGTGCTCTTAACAGTTCTTAACATTTCTTGCAGTCTTACAAAGATGGACTTTTATATTTTATAGTAGGTGAGGTGAACAACAGTGGAAGATAAAATGTGTGGAAGAAAAATACGTCTAATCATTGGAGAAGAACTCAAAATAATGTGGTGATGTGTAGCCATCATTATTTCTTCTTGAATGTTTTCTTTAATATTCATTCATGTTCTACTTCTGTTTGTTTCCATTTTCCCTCTTTCTGTTATTCATTTCTTTTTTTTTTTTTTTTTTTTTTTTTTTTTTTTTTGGCAACTGAAGTGTTTGTGTATTAGCCATTTGTATGTTAGTCTCAGTAATTAACATTCTGGACTCTTGTTTTTGCCAGGTGCTCTGTAGTGAGTATATAGTGTATTTTGCCAGCTTTTAATTGGCATTAGAGTTTTGTTTAAAGTGAGGTTTTTAAAAATATTTTCCATATAGGTTATTGATTGCTCTCAAATTGGGTCTGTTTTGCTACCTGGCATAATCAGAAAATAACTTACTTTGGGCTGGCCATGGTGGCTCATGCCTATAATCCCACCACTTTGGGAGGCCGAGGTGGGCAGATCACCTGAGGTCAGGAGTTGGAGACCAGCCTGACCAAATGGTGAAATTCCATCTCTACTAAAAATACAAAATTAGCTGGGCCTGGTGGCACATGCCTGTAATCCCAGCTACTCGGGAGACTGAAGCAGGAGAATCGCTTGAACCCAAGAGGCAGAGGTTGCAGTGAGCCAAGATTGCGCCATTGCACTCCAGGCTGGGCAACAAGAGAAAAACTTCGTTTCAAAATAAATAAATAAATAGATAGATAGATAACTTAATTTGGAGTTTTTAGCAAGGAGACACACTTGCTACTGCCTTCTCAATGGAAGAATAGCAGTGCTTTATTGGAGAAGTCTTGTCTCTGTTCTTTAATTCCAGTGTATTTTGGGGAAGGGTGCAGTAGAGTAAAACAAGATTGGGAGGAGGTAGACATTCACCTGTCTTAGATCTCTGAGTCATACCTTATCATCAGTGGAATGGTACATGTCACTTGGCACTTATATTTGGTATTTTAAACTGGAGCACTATTTATTGTAACTCATTTGATCATCATAAATCAGTTTAGACTGCTGTTGGATTGGAGTTTGTGTGTGGAGACAAGATAGGGAATCTGGTTCTTTCAGGTATTTAGAATCCTTGGAACATCAGGTTCAAGTATTTACCAGGTTTTATTTTGAAATAATTCAAATTTATGGAAGGTTAAAATATACATGTATTTCCTATCCCAATCCCCGGGCTGCTGACTGGACTAGTCCTAGTACTAGTCTGTGGCCTGTTAGAAACCTGGCTGCACAGCAGGTGAGCACATGGGAGCTGGCATTACCACTTGAGCTCCGCCTCCTGTCAGATCAGCAACATTGGATTCTCATAGGAGCACGAACCCTCTTGAGAACTGCTCATGAGAGTGAACTAGGTTACACACTCCTTATGAGAACCCTAAGGCCTGATGATCTGAGGTGGCACAGTTTCATCCTGAAATCGTCCTGCCCACCCTCCCCCCAATGTAAACACATGGAAAATTTGTCTTCCACGAAACTGGTCCCTGGACCTCTTAGTAAGATTAACCCATTGTTAACATTTTGTGCTATTTACTTATTCATTCTCTGTCATGTTATTTTTTTCTGAATCTTCTGAGATTAAGTTGCTTACATCATGTTCCTTTACCATGTAATATTTCAGTATATAGTTTCTAAGAACAAGGACCTTCTCTTGTTTAACTACGTTACAGTTATTAAATTAAGGAAATAACGCAGTTATCTAATACACAGTCTACATTCACATTTTACTAGTTTTCTCATTAATTTTTTTTTTTTTCTTTTGTATGTGAGACAGGGTTTTGCTCTTGTATTCCAGGCTGGAGTGCAATGGCTCACTGCAACGTCCGCCTCTCAGGTTCAAATGAGTCTCCTGCCTCAGCCTCCCGAGTAGCTAGGATTACAAGCGTGCCACCATGCCCGGCTCATTTTTGTATTTTTAGTAAAGATGGGGTTTCACCATGTTGGCCACGCTGGTCTCGAACTCCTGATCTCAGGTGATCCACCTGTCTTGGCCTCCCAGAGTGCTGGGATTACAGGCATGAGCCCAATAGTGTTCTTTAGTGATTTTTTTTCCTGTCCAGAATCCAACCCATAATCATTCATTGCGTTTAGTTGCCACATCTCTTGATTCTTCTTTAATCAGGAACATTTCTTCAGCCTTTCTTTGTCTTTAATGACATTGACATTTTTGAAGAGAGTGACAGACCATTTATTTGTAGAATCCCCCTCAATTTGGGTGTATCTGATGTGTTCTCATGATAAAATTTAGGAATGTAGTTTTGGCAGGAATGTTACACTTGTGTCCTTTTCAGTGCATCACATTAGGAGGCACATGTCCACTTGTTCCCTTGTCAGTGATACTTACTTAGATCTTTAGGTTAATGTGATACCTGCCAGGTTCCTCTACTTAAGTTAATATTTTTCCTTCTGTAATACATAATTTGTGGGAAGACACTATTAGACTCAGTGTATACCAGTCCTCATCAAACTTTCATTCACAAAGAGTTTTAACATTCTTTGGTAACTTTGTCTGAATCAAGTTATTACTATGATGATAATAATTCAGATATTTAATTGGGTTTAGATACTTAACCAGGTTTAGGTATTTAATTGCAGGAGCTCAGTACTATAGTAGGAACTGCTTTGAGCTATTGGATTCCTTAGCATTATAAAGTGCTTTGTGTTGAACAAGACTGTCTCCTGAGACTTCTATACACTGTTTCAAGTTCTGTACTCTGTACCACAGGAGATGAGCCTGCTTTTTTTTGTGTTTCTCTAACTGCCCTTCAAAATATGTTCTTTTTTGTCTTTTTGCTGTTACTTGCTTTAATTTCATATAGTCACTTCTTGTAAGAGATGACTTTCCTGAATTTATAACCATCCTGTTGGTTTTCTGATAACACTCATTCACCATCAGTATCACACTTAACCTATGGTATCCAAATCTGTATACTAATTCCAGATACAGTTTGATCTATCAGTACAATGGATCACTGTTTGCCTGTAATCTAGCTTTATGCTCAAGAGCATCAGGTTTTATTTTGTTTTGTTTTGTTTTGTTTTGTTTTTGAGACAGAGTCTCGCTCTTTGGCCCAGGCTGGAGTTCAGTGGCCGGATCTCAGCTCACTGCAAGCTCACTGCAAGCTCCGCCTCCCGGGTTTACGCCATTCTCCTCCTCAGCCTCCCCAGTAGCTGGGACTACAGGTGCCCGCCACCTCGCCCAGCTAGTTTTTTGTATTTTTTTTTAGTAGTGACGGGGTTTCACCGTATTAGCCAGGATGGTCTCGATCTCCTGACCTCGTGATCCGCCTGTCTCGGCCTCCCAAAGTGCTGGGATTACAGGCTTGAGAGCATCAGGTTTTGGAGACAAATAGATCTGGCTTCAGGTCATAGCTCTGCCACTTAACTAGCTCTGTGATCTTGAACTCGTTCCTAACATCTCTGAACCAGTTTTGTCATCTGTAAAGGGTTGGTAATAGTAGCACCTGACTTTTAAGGATGGAATGAAGATTAAGTGTGCATGTAAAACTGTCAGTGGTGTCTGTTATATTCTAAACACCTATAAAATGTTAATTATTATTATACAGAAAGCATGCTTCTGTTTTATAGCCCAAGATTGGTACAGTTTATGTTTTAGCCGTTGTACTGCAGACTCAGTTAAGCCTGCGGTGAAGTCAGAAAGTTTTAATCAGTTCTACTGAAGCAAGTTAGACTCTTGGACAAATATTTTAACTTTTTATGATAGAATACCTTTCATACAACTCTAATGAGTTACAACATGTCTCCTCCTGCTGTCACAAAACAATCTCATTCTCCCTAGTCTGGTGCTGTGAGATGTGTACTTGGGACTCTAAAGGCATTCCACTGACTATCTGTTTGTAAAGGCGTTCTTTACAAACGCTTTTATAGCTGTTTATTCTAAATAAATTAGCTAGACTTAAGGAGAACAGAAAAATACCTACTTTTGCTTACTTTGGACAAAATGATTATATATAAAGTAATCCTTACTCACCTAGTCTATGGCCAGGTATAGAAAAATCTATGGATTAGTTATATGCGTGTTAATAACGTCGAATACCAATTGGAATGTTTTTGTTTTTCACTTTTCCTTTAGCCACCCTTTTAACCTAGCTATAATGGCGAAAGCACTCCTTAAAATTTTAATGATTAAAATGTGGTACATAAATTTTGTATGTCTCAACTCTGTTTCATGTTAAATGTGTTACAGGAATGAATCTGAAGTCTGCTGCAGTAAAACACTGAAGGCTTTAAAATGTTTTCTTGCATAAAACTCAAAACTTTTAAGTAGCTGCTTATGAGGATAGGGAAGGCAGAAAGCTAATGTCTGTCTCAAGATACAGGACAGCTGTTTGCTCATCAACCTCAACTGTGTGAGTAGAGACTTAAGCCTGTAACCCTATGTAATTGGGCATAGTAACTTAATTTTATTTTTTTAAATTTAAAATGCTTGAAGATAGACCTAAGTCGTCATGATGAGACATTTTTAGGGTGTATTTTTTCTGGTGGGTAGGATACTGAGGGTGGAGTGGGTGGTAGACTTTTATTTATATAATATTTTGTGCAATAACATTTATAACTAATGTTGTTAGTGACCACACATCTTTTATCAGAATTATTATAAGCATTGGAATTTGCATTACTAATTTTATTATTGTGAAGCAAAAGACTGTAATTCTTTAGATTGCTGTTTATTTTGCAGTTGATTTCAGCCATTTAAAGTTAATATTTTGACCAAACAACCATAAAAAAATTGCTTGGGATTATGATGTTTGATATTAATATAGAAAATTCCTTCTGGAAATAATAAATTATAATAATTTTGAAAACTAGTATTTTTTTAAATCGCTTTATTTAATCAAAGAGTGTATCAAAATACAAGCACGCTGGTTCCCTAAATGCAGTTGAAAGTTTTTTAAATTTGCCAATTTTATTTTGTAAAGTACTTTGAAAAATAGAAATGCCATTGAAGAAAAATTTCTCCTTTTCCTTCCTTTAAGGCGTTAAAGTTAACACCTTAAGAATCCATGGTGGGGTGGTGTTTTTTTTTTCTATCCTCCTCCCCCCACTTTTTCTTTATGGATTTAGAAGTGAGACTGAATTGAATGTTTTTTTCTCTCTCTTTAGAAGAATGCATTGTTTGTACAGATGGAGTGATTATAAAGCATTGTAGTGAGCAAAATGATGAGCATGTAGACAGAGACTTATAAAATCTTGTTAAGTATTCACTGAGGCATGGAGTAGAAGGAATGTTGCACATTTGTATGCACTAAAATGAAATTACTTTCTCTTTCATAACACAAATGTGTTGACTGAAGGAAAATCAAAATGGACTCTCTTTAGAATCAGTGAATGAGAAAACATTTAGAAAATGTGAAGAATACACATTGAATATGGATATCCTTTTTTCTTTTTTTTTTTTGAGGAGTCTCACTCTGTCACCTAGGCTGGAAGCAGTGGCACCATTTCTGCTCGCTGCATCCTCCGCCTCCCAAGTTCAAGTAATTCTCCTGTCTCAGCCTCCCGAGCAGCTGGGACTACAAGCATGTGCCACCATGCCCAGCTAATTTTTGTATCTTTACAAAAGAGGTGGAGTTTCACCATGTTGGCCAGTCTGGTCTCAAAACTCCTGACCTCCAGTGATCTGCCTGCGTTGGCCTCCCAAAGTGCTGAGATTAGCAGTGTAAGCCACCTTGCATGGCCAAATATGGATATTCTTAATGAAAGTGGTCAAAGGATACATGGCAGAAATGGAGAGACACATGTTGCTGCATTCAAAACTAGTGAAAAACCCAGAGGTTTCACTTTGCCCCATTATTTTCTTTTCTGTATTGGTCAGTAGATGTATAGCCCACTGTATAAATCTCCAGAGGTTATCTAGTTCCTAATCTTTCAGTAGTTCTAGAGAAGAAATATTTATAATCTTGTTTAATGATGACAAGCCTCACTTTAATGCAGTTTTAGGGTCTGTAATATGAAATTTAAGTCTTCATTTACAGCCATCTGGCATTTCCCTTGAAAAGCCACGTTTAATTTGGTGCTGCTATTCTGTGAACGGTACTTCAGCAGCCTTCCCTCCTCTTTTTTGATTAGTGTCAAAAATAAGGAAAATTCAAGGTGAGAGAAGCCTTTGGAACATACTAATGAAACTTTGATTTTTAAAATGAGATTAGGAGAGAACACACAATAGGGAAGCGAGTTGCTTTTATCACTGTACAGGGTTTAGGGGGAAATTGTATGATAGTAAATTGGTCCCAAATTTCTTTTTATCTCTCTGAGATGATTCTCTGTATTCTGTTCTATATTACTGTTCTCTCAAGGGGGTAAAGTTAGGAGCTAATTAACTTTACTGGGATAGAAAGTACATGTAGGAATATGTGAGCACCATATATAAAATTCGTCTACTTTATTCCCTCTGCCTTGCTCTACCCTTTACCTTACCGCAATAGTGTAGGCTTCTCATTGATCCTGTACCCAATTCTGTCATTTGGTTTTGCTTAGATTTGTAAATGTATTAGAGCTTCTTTTACTGTTGTATAATGCAGTGTATTAAAATGAAGTTTTTGGGCTATGTAAGGCCATGTAATATGGTCATGTATGCAGGCCATAGAGTCTGGCTGCCTGAGTTCAGATCCTAGGTGTCCCTTCTGACATCTCTGTGATACTAAGCAAATTACTTAAACCTTTCTGGGCCTCAGTTGTATAATCTGTAAAATAGATACAGTAATAATTTACTACCTGGTGGGATATTGTGAGGTTGATTGAATCATCAATGCTTGCAAATTATTATCATTATTAAACCTGTTTGTTCTTTGAGAGGAGGAATACTAGGTAGCATATTATAAATGCTCCAAGTAATAGATTTTAAGGCTTTAGGATTAAGAATTTGAACATCACAAAGTAGGGTATTTTCAATTAAGGTATCATGAGAAACATCTACAGAAGAGTAGAATAGAAATCTTTACTCCTAGCCTGGCGTGGTGGCTCACCCTGTAATCACAGCACTTTGGGAGGCTGAGTCGGGTGGATCACGGGGTCAGGAGTTAAAGACCAGCCTGGCCAACATGATGAAACCTCCATCTCTACTAAAGATACAAAAAATTAGCCGGCCTTGGTGGCGGGCGCCTGTCATCAAAGCTACTCGGGAGGCTTGAGGCAGGAGAATCGCTTGAACCCGGGAGGCAGAGGTTGCACTGAGCTGAGATTGCATCATTGCACTCCAGCTTGGGTGACAGGGAAAGACTCCATCTCAAAAAAAGAAAAAAAATCTTTACTCCCTGCCTTCCTGTCTCAGTCTACTGTATGCATTAGCCCCATTTCACATTCTCAGTAGCCACATGTGGCTGATGGCTACTGTATTGGACAACACTGTTCTAGATAGTTGGTTTTACTAGGTAATGTATTTGCATTAAACATGACGTTTATTGATGACACAATTCTCTTTGTCTGGAACATGAAAGATTGGCTCCTGCATCAGATAGAACTCCACCAAGAGGAGAAGAGGAAGCAAAAAATATTTCTTCAAGAATCTTGGTGAAGGTTAGGTGTATTTTCTCTGGGTTTTATATAACGTGATTTTTTTTTTTTTTTTTTTTTTTGAGATGGAGTCTTGCTCTGTGGCCCAGGCTGGAGTGTATAGCGTAATCTTGGCTCACTGCAAGCTCTGCCTCCTGAGTTCTAGCCATTCTCCTGCCTCAGCCTCCCAAGTAGCTGGGACTGCAGGTGCCCACCACCACACCAAACTAATTTTTTGTATTTTTTAGTAGAGATAGGGTTTTACCGTGTTAGCCAGGATGGTCTCGATCTCCTGACCTCGTGATCCGCCCGTCTCGGCCTCCCAAAGTGATGGGATTACAAGCGTGAGCCACTGCACCTGGCCATAAAGTGATTTTTAAACAATTTATAAAATGTAGTGTAGTTATTTTTATTTTTCATTTTTATTTTTGAGATGGAGTTTCACTCTTGTTGCCGAGGCTGGAGTACAGTGGCACGATTCTCTTGCCTCACCCTCCCAAGTAGCTGGGATTACAGGCATGCGCCACCATGCCCAACTAATTTTGCACTTTTAGTAGAAACAGGGTTTTACCATATTGGTCAGTCTGGTTTCGAACTCCTGACAGGTGATCCATCCGCCTCGGCTTCCCAAGTGCTGGGATTACAGGTGTGAGCCCCCGCGCCCAGCCTTGCAGTTATTTTTGAATAAAGATATTGACAGGTGAGTCAAGCAGTGTTGCAAGTATTGAAGTCTGTCAGTGACTGCTTCTCAAATTAAAGTGAGCCATCTGTTTATATGTGATATGGAAATGAAAACTAATTTTTACATTTAAATGCTAGTAGATTTCTTATCTAGACGCACCTTTGAAGACGAGCAATGTGATGGGTGGTACATTAATTTAGAGTCAGGAAGGACTAGGTTTCAGTTAGTGGTTTTATTGTGAGATAAATTTATCTGTTTGAGATGATTCCACTAAAGGTTAAAAGTAGTCTAGATTTCAGCACTGATAATCACTTTTACTTTGTGCTTAGAAATAGTATAGGTGTTAGGGGAGATACCAAAGGATAGGAACAAGGTATTAATGTTATGTTCTAAAAGAAATCACTGTTTACTGGATTCTAATCAGGGACCAGAACACATGGAAATAGAAATCCATTCTAACTAAGGAAAGAAAAAAGGATTATTTCGAAAATCTTTGGAAAATCATATGTAATTGAATTGCAAGTATGTAGCCTTGGTACTTTTTATGTGTGTGCTATTCTGTCTCCTCCCCACCTCCACCCATGACTTTAGATAGGTTCATTGGGTTGGTGTTCATCCAGGTCTAATTAGCTTGTCTGGAGGGTTTATCCCATGGTACTAAAAGGGCAGCAAGAGCTGATTTATAGGTATACAGATTGTCTTAGAAGGGAATTTTAGCAGGGAGGCAGTGAATGGCATGTGTAACTTCAGTTTCTTTAACTGATTACAGAGGAACATGTATGAGAATATTACCTCCCTTATACAGATTTGGTGAGGCCTAAGTCAGATAATCTATATAAAGTGCTTAGCCCAGGGCCTAGTACATAATAATGAGTAGACGTTTTCAGTGAGCACTTACTCTAATATGTACCTAATTATATAGTTTTTCTGACCTGATTTTTTTAATTTAGGGAAAAAATTTGGAGAATTTAGTAGGATTAATTGGTGACTTATGGATATTCACTCAAAACATCTCAATTCAAAGTGGGGTGGCTGCCTAACTGAAATTTACCTCTTATAACTAGTGGCCTAGATATGCTCTAAAGTGTTCATGGTATAGTATATCAACCCTACCTCAGATTGGCTTACTGTTGACCATTGTTGAATTTGCTCTTAATCAAGAACTTAAGAGTGTCCAAATTTTTTAGCCATTTGAACCCCTTTATTTAATTGAAATCTTTTACAGAAACCAGGTATGTGAAAAGACCAAAAACGAACTATTCTGTTTGAAGCAGAAATTTGTAACCCATTCTGCGTTCTCAATGTGCTTTCTCTCTACCCTTTTCCTCTGCCTCAGCAATCTTTGATAGAACAAAAGCACACACTTAGAAATAAACTTTATGAAGGATTGCCTAAATGATAAGCCTGGATGATAAGTTCATTATTATTATTGTTTTCTTAAGAGACAAGAGTCTTGCTCTGTCGCCTGTGCAGGGATGTAGTAGTATGATCTCAGCTCACTGCAGCCTCAATTTCCTAGGCTCAAGCGGTACTCCCACCGTACATAGCCTCCTGAGTAGCTGGGACCACAGGTGTGCACTGCCACATCCAGATAATTTTTTCGTTTTTGTAGAGACGGGGATCTCACTTTGTTGCCCAGCTGGTCTTGAACTCCGGGCCTCGAGCAATCCTCTCGCCTTGGCCTCCCAGAATGTTGGGATTACACGCGTGAGCCACCACCCCTGGCCGGATTTTATTTTTAACTCTGGCCCCATGAAGACTGGCTGTTAACTGAAGGTGGCCATGAGACTATTGATTTATATTAGAACTAAAAACCCAGAGGCTGGGTGGGTGGCTCACACCTTATAATCCCAGCACTTTGGGAGGCCGAGGCGAGTGGATCATTTGAGATCAGGAGTTCAAGACCAGCCTGGCCAACATGGTGAAACCCCATCTCTTCTAAAAATACAAAAATCAGCCGGGTATGGTGGTGCGCAACTGTAATCCCAGCTACTTGAGAGGCTGAGGCAGGAGAATCGCTTGATCCTGGAAGGTAGAGCTGGCAGTGAGCTGAGATCGCGCCACTGCACTCCAGCCTGGATGACAGAGTGAGACCCTGTCTCAAGTCAATCCATCCATCCATCTATCCATCCATCCATCCATCTATCCATCCATCCATCCATCTATCCATCCATCCATCCATCCATCCCGGAAACTTATGTTTTACTTTACAGATATTATGGACCTTATCACGTTGTGTTTTACTTGGAAACTATAGATGAAATCCTCTTATGTTATTGGGGGTAAGATTTCATTGTACTTCTTTGCATTAGCTACTTGAAAGAATAGAGTCAAATGAATGGCTTCTAATTAGCAAATAGGCCTTTATGGGCATACATTTTATTTATTGACAGTATTTCTAACTTTTTTTTTTTTAACCATTTTTCCTTGGATTGACTATTTTTGCTTACTTTTGATACCATGCAGCATGCATTTTTAAAGTCACCTTGAATTATTTTTAGAGCAATTTAAAGTATATAAAAACAGTAGTATTTAGTGAATAGCACTTGTTCTAAAAAGCTCCCCTTTTCATTCTAAGGTGGTGGGATTCCCAGTTGCCTGTGGGTTTAAATTCCGACTCCTTAGCATGGAAACACAGATTTTGTGATGTGGCCTTATTCTAAGATCATTTCCCACTATCCTATATTCTAGGCACACAGAAGTCTCCCCTGGTGGAACACATACTTGCTTTTATCCCTCCTTTACAGTTATAAATACTGAGCATAAGCACGTAGTAAATTTTCGTTGCCAGTTATCCAGAATAATTGATACATCATTTTGTAAACTTTTGAGAGGAGGATATTAGAAACCGTTCCATCATGCTTTTAATAAAAAATGGTATCATCTCAGGTGGAAGTGAGGCCTACTCACAGATCTCCTAACAGGTGATTAGTGCCTCTGTGGCAAGGAGAACTTTTATGAACCTGTCCTTTGTGAGCTACGGGTAAATAAGGAGTCTTGGATTTATGACTGCATCTATTATTAAATACCTGACAGTTTGCAACTCTCCCTCTCATGATGAACTGCAGATATGTAACTTAAAATAAGCCACCCAATTCTGAACTGAGCTTTATATTGCAACTTACGGGTTAAAGTATTTTCGCAATCACCGTCCCAGTTGACCCCCTCAAAGTCCTATGAGTTAGAAAGGACAGGCATCATACCTATCTTAAATGAAGTACTTCGGGCTAGCCATTTATCTAAGTAGGAAGTTTATATTCACAACCAATTTGAAGATGAGTCAGTTCTTTTTTCTTTCTACTACACATCAAGTTGTCCCTGTATATATAGCAGTTGTTTTGCAGTGATTTGTAGTTATACTTCCTTTCATGATGCATTTGTTAGTCATCCCCACAAGGTGTGTTACACTTTAACTGAAAGAAAAATCAGTTTCTGAAATATCTTGCAATCATTTCTGGCATCCATTTTTGTATACCTCTATGAAGTGAGAGTGGTATATTCTAAAACTTTGTGGTTTTGGTACTTCTTAGCATTTGGTGGTTTTGTGGCTAATGAAGTTGTAATTTTGGAGTTAGATGTGATGTTTGTGCAGAAAATCAGACATTAATATTTCTGTTCTTGTACCTACATTGATGAGAGCAGAACTGTGTGTCCTAAATGTCTTTTATAGTGTTTAATAGCTAGCGAAGTGATAGGTATCAAGATATCCTTGAACAAAGAGCTATGACAAAAGAAAGTGATACTTGCTTATAGTCATGGAATTTTGCTATGTCTTTCCTGATAATATTTCTAACCAAAATAGTTGTGAAATCATTTATTCATCCAGCATGTATTTGAGTACCTCCTATGTGCCTGGCATTAATCTAGTGCAGGAATTGGCCAACTGTGGTGCACTCACCAACTCCATTCCAGTCACCCCTTATTGTAAATAAAAGTTTTATTGAAACACAGCCATTCCTTTTCATTTACTTGTTGTTTATGGCTTCTTTTTTACTATAAAGGCGGAATTGAGCAATTGTGACAGACTGTATGGCCCACAAAGCCTAGAATATTTGCTATCTGGTGCTTTAGAGAAAAAATTTGCCAGCCCTAATTAGAGTGCTGGGAATATAACTCTGAAAAAAACAAATAATTGTTCTGTGTGTTAAATTTGTTTTTTTGCTTTCATGTGCTCTTTGTGCTTAGAAACTTACTATTTGCTCATTATTCATATTTTAATTCATGTTGAAGGACAGTGTTGATTATTACAAGTAAGTTTTTTCCTCTGAATTTGTGTAGGTATCTTTTTCCTCAGTAACACTGTTTCCTGAAAAGGGAGACTGATTAGGAACTGTGTGCCTCAAACCTCTGTGAGGATAGAGACTTCAGTTTCCATTATGTGGATGAGAAACTAGAATGAGGAAGACTTTACTCTGGGGTGACGTATCTCAAAATAGGTGAAAGAGGAAAAATACAATGAAGTGTAATCAGAATCAAGATTTAATAAAAGGGCCGGGCACAGTGGCTCACACCTGTAATCCCAGCATTTTGGGAGGCCAAGGCAGGTGGATCACCTGAGGTCAGGAGTTCGAGACCAACCTGACCAACATGGTGAAACCCCATCTCTACTAAAAATACAAAAAAATCAGCCAGGCATGGTGGCGGACACCAGTAATCTCAGCTACTCAGGAGGCTGAGGTAGGAGAATCACTTGAACCCAGGAGGCAAAGGTTGCAGTGAGCCGAGATCACGCCACCATACTCCAGCCTGTGCAACAAGAGCAAAATTTCATCTCAAAAAAAAAAAATAATAATAGATTTAATAAAAATAATTTGTTTCATCAAGAATACTCACAAGTGAAACTGGTTTTTTTGTTTTTTAACTGTGAGAGTATGGTGATGAATATAATGACTACTATTAGGTAGTCATTACCTAATGACATCACCATATTATATGACATCTTCTGGTCGTATAATGACAACTATACTATTATAGTATGGTTTGGTGCCACTGCCTTGATGGCATGTTAAAGCTCTAGCTGTTTTACCCTTCATTGCTTTTACACCACCAGTGCAAATGTCAACAAAGTGAATAAGACGAATAACAAGTTATTGTTACTATGAAAATAGGGACTGGGTGCAGTGGTTCATGCCTGTAATCCCAGCACTTTGGGAGGCCGAGGCGGGTGGGTCACCTAGGTCAGGAGTTCAAGACCAGTGTGGCCAACATGGTGAAACCCTGTCTCTACTAAAAACACAAAAAATAGTGGTGGTAGGTGCCCGTAAATCCCAGCTACTCAGGAGGCTGAGTCAGGGAAATCACTTGAACCTGGGAGGCGGAGGTTGCAGTGAGCCGAGATCGTGCCACTGCACTCCAGCCTGGGCAACAAGAGCAAAACTCTGTCGAAGAGAAGAGAGGAGAGAGGGGAAAGCGGGGGAGAAGAGGGAGTTGGGAGGGCAGGGAGGAGGGAGAGGGACCTCTGAAAGGCTCTCAGGAATCCTCAGGAGTCCACAGATACGCTTTGGCAACTATTGATTTAGAGTGTGGACTCCAGCCAACTGCTTGGGTTGAATCCCAGCTCCTCAGTTACTAGCTGTGTGTCCTTGAACAGTTTACTTCTCTGTAAAATGAGAGTGGTAATAGTACCTACTTCATAGGACTATTATGAGGATTAAAGTGGTTGGTATTTATAAGTACTTGGCACATAAAGCACTCAATAAATAGTAAAGCAAGTTTTCTTCTGTAAAAAATGTGCAGAGTTTCATGAGCAGAAAAGATACAAATTTAGAGAATGACCATATATTAAACTTTAAAATTAGGAAAGGACATTCATTTACAATTGAAGATTTGCCTTAGGGGGAGAAGGGATTTTTTAAAAGGTTTTGGGCAGGGGCGTGAAGCACAAAGTCTACATGGTTGAATTAAAAGCTTTAAGGGCGAAGACGAATAAAAAGGCATAGATAGATCGATCTGTGGTAATCTTGAGAAGAAAAGAGAATGAGTGTCCATGAATGTGGAAGCCAGTGGGAAAATTTGAATGGTTTTCCTCTTTTTGCAAATAGGAATATTAGGTGGCCTTGTGCTGGTAAAAACTATGCCTTGCTCTTTAAGGTATGCGATATGGAACCTAGGTCAGTTTGAGAACATGAAATTCACCGCAACTTAATTTTACTAATAAAATTACCATTGGGTATGCTAAATTAGTCACATTGCTAAATGAACCTCTTTCTGAGTAGGCTGAATGGAAAACATGCCCAAAAGCTTGGAGCATGAGGCCAGGCATACTTGTTTTTTTGTTTTTTTTCTTTTTTTTTTTTGGAGTCTTGCTCTGTCGCCCAGGCTGGAATGCAGTGGTGCAATCGTGGCTCACTGCAACCTCTGCCTCCTGGGTTCAAGCACTTCTGCCTTAGCCTCCTGAGTAGCTGGGATTACAGACGCCTGCCACTACACCTTGCCAATTTTTGTATTTTTAGTAGAGACAGGATTTCACCGTGTTGACCAGGCTGATCTCGAACTCCTGACCTCAAGTCATCTGCCTGTCTCAGCTTCCCAAAGTGCTGGGATTACAGGCGTGAGCCGCTGTGCCTGCAGACATCTTTGTTCAGTGCACAAACTATATAGTCATATATGGCATACCTTGCTGACAGATCTAGCTCTCTTCTTAAAGAGCAAATTCAATTTCTTTAAAAGGAGCATTCTAGTTTTTTACCTTGGGATAAATCCTTGGCTACTAGTGGTGGTGTGCAGGTAAGGTGGCAGTGCAGTTTCACTCATACATTCAGTCAATATTGAATGCCTACCATTTGCCAAGCATTATTCAAAGCATCAGGGAACAAAATGGACAAAATCTCTGCCCTTATGGAGGTAACATTTTAGCACGGGGAGACACAATACAATAGGAAATTAAGATTAGGATAAGGGCGTTGAAGAAAGATAAAACTGGAATTGATGCTGGAGACAATTTTAAATAGGTGGCAAGGGAAGTCCTCCTTGAAAAAGGTAACATTTGAGCAGAGACCGGAAGGAGGTGAAGAACCTAGTCATGATGATTTCTGCAAAATAGAAGGAATAGCAACTACAAAGGCCTCAGGCAGGAAAATACCTGTCATACCCGGCAGTGTGTATGATAGGAAGAGGAGTAAAAGAGGAAGTCATGTAATGGGGGACCAGATCATGAAGGGCCTTTAAGTCATAATAAAGAATATGGCTTTTAACGCTTTGTAAGTAGGGAAGCTACTGGAAGATTTTGAGTAAGCAAGCAGTGTGATTGGTTTAGATTTTAATAAGATCACTGGCTGCTGTGTTGAAAATAAACTATAGGGGGGCGAGAAGCAGGGAGACATATATACCGGAAACTGTGTTATCAATTGCTGCATAAGAAACTAACCCAAAATTCACTGGCTTAAACAACAAATATTTATTATCTCACACAGTTTCTGTTGGGAATATGGAAGGGCCTCAGCTGTAGCTTTGGTCCAGGGTGTTTCATGAGGTTCCAATTCACATGTCAGCCAAGGCTGCAGTCATTCAAAGATTTGATCAGGGCTAGAGAAGATCCGCTTCCTGGTTCACGCATATAGCTGTTGGCCAGAGACCTCAGCTACTCATCACATGAGCCTTTCTCTATGACATGGCTCTCAGCCTCTCCAGAGTGAGTTACCAAGGAGAAAGCAAAGCAGAAACCACAGTGTCTCTTATGACCTAGATTTGGAAGACATGCCATTACTTCCATGGTATTCTGTTGATATCCCAGACCAACGCTGATAAAATGTGGGAAGGAACTGCATGAGGCCTGACTACCAGGAGGCTCAGGGAATTGGGACAGGCCACCTTGGAGGCTGGCAACAGACAGACAGAAAATGAGATTTAAAAATAAGATACACCATTTATAGTAGATTTTAAACAAATTCCTAGGAGTATCTAAAAGATGTGCAAGACCTCGTCACAGAACACTATAAAACATTATTATGAACCTAAAGGAGAACTAAATAAACTGAGAGATATACAGTAGTATTTGCACATCTGTAGACTCAACGCAGTTCCAATAAAAATCCTATTGGTTTTTATTTTTTAAGTAGAAATTGACAAACTGAATCTAAAATTTGTGTGGAAATGCGAAGAGCCAAGAATAGCCAACACAATCATGAGGAAGATTGAAACTGATGCTAGATACCGAAAAAAACTGTAGTAATTTAGAACAGGGTAGAGAAATAAACCAGTAGAATAGAGTAAGAGAGCCTAGGAAAAGACCCATACATGTATGAGGCCTAATGTGTGTGCAAAGATGAGACTGTAGGGAAAAGATGATCATTTTAATAAATGGTTTGGAGTTAATTAGATATCCATATGGAGAAAAGCATTAATCTTAACTCTTCATGCCATACCAAAAAAAATCAACTCTAGATGGATTGCAGATATAAAAGTGAAAGGCTCAGCTTGTCACATGCCCAGACTTGGCTCAGGTATTCACCCCTGAGACAGGCCTGGCCCTGGGATGGGAGGGGTCAGTTCTACCCAAGCAAATGAAATGGTCTTCCTGCAAGAAATAGATGTTCTGTTACCTAAAAGAGCAAGGAAAGAAAACATAGTAGGCAGATTGAAGCTGTCAGCTTCAGTAATACAGATACCCTTCAGATTCAGTTGTTGAGTAATTTCATGATTAAGACACCACAGATATGTTTAGCTTGGTGTGCTAAGTGGAGATGGGATTGTACCAAGAGCGTTACTATCGTTTATCATGTCATGGCTATAACTACATATAAATCATGTCTGGGGATACATTTGGATGAGACATATTGCCTTTCTAATCCTTTCCCTTCACTGGGTGATGAACATACGTCAGTCATCCCTCAGTATCCGCAGGTATTGGTTCCAGGATCCTCCTCCTCCCACTCCTGCAGACACCAGAATTTGTGGGTTCTTAAGACTTGCAGTCAACCCTGCGATACATTTGGGTATGAAAAGTCAGTCTTCCTTATTGACAGGTTTCACATCCTCGGAATACTGTATTTTCAATCTGAGGTTGGTACAATACAGTGGCCTCTTGGTGAGATTTATTTTACCAGTATAACTATATAGCAATATAGGATAAGTATATAGTGATACATTGCTATAAGGAAATTTTTCTCATAAATTTTTTATAAAGTTTTCTTATAAGTGGGAGGGGCTCATCTTACCACTTTGTGCTGCGGTACTAGTTCAAAGTTTAATGTGCATTCTTAATTAACTAGATATGTGTATTTTTTTCTTCTCTTGAAACTAATAGTGAAGATTCCCAAATTGAAAAGGCCAAAGATTGCTTATAAGATCAGTCAGGTAGCTAAAATTGAAGGTGGTCTTGAATTGGAGAGTACAGGCTCTGCCTAATAGGGCCTTAGCTGATGGGTTTTAATTTGGGGGACATGAGTCCAGTATTGTCAGATCTTCCTATTTTTCAACAGAAGTCTGGAAAAAACTGCTGTATAGGCCAGGCATGGTGACTTACACCTGTAATCCCAGCACTTTGGGAGGCCGAGGGAGGTGGATCACCTGAGGTCAGGGGTTCGAGACCAGCCTGGCCAACATGGTGAAACCCCGTCTTTACTAAAAATAAAAAATTAGCTGGGCATGGTGGTGCATACCTGTATTCCCAACTACATGGGAGGCTGAGGTAGAAGAATTGCTTGAACCTGGGAGGCAGAGGTTGCAGTGAGCCGAGATTGCACCACTGCAGTCCGGCCTGGGCAGCAAGAGTGAAACTCCGTCTCAAAAAAACCCAAAAAACTGCTATGCAGAGAAACTACAAAGCACAGTCAGTACAGTAGTCCAGAATCCCTATACTTTTATCAGAGTAAATAGCATTCATCCCAAGTGTTTTGTATCAAGTCATACTTTCTGATCTGTTGGCTTTATGAGCTTTGCTGGATTTTTTTGAGATGGAGTCTCGCTCTGTTGCCCAGGCTGGATTATAATGGCATGATCTTGGCTCACTGCAACCTCCGCCTCCTGGGTTCAAGCAATTCTCCTGCCTCAGTCTCCTGAGTAGCTGGGATTACAGGCACTCGCCACCATGCCCGGCTGATTTTTATATTTTTAGTAGAGACAAGGTTTCACCATGTTAGTCAGGCCGGTCTCGAACTCCTGACCTCGTGATCTGCCCACCTTGGCCACCCAAAGTGCTGGGATTATAGACGTGAGCCACTGCGCCTGGCGGGATTTTTTTTTTTTTTTATATCATCTCTGCAAAAAGGTTACTGCTGCCCCTTACCATCCCTCATATCTGTTTATTATCCATGTGATAATTGGAGATCCAAAGGCTTAGAACTGGGAATTACTGTATGCAACCAGGAAACACTAATCTCAAGCACCTATGCCAAGTTAGGTAATTCCTCTTTTGATCAGTTAATAAAAAAAAAATTAGAGTGTACCATAAATCCTGTTTTGCTCTCTTCTGGGATCCATTTGATACAATTGCAAAGAGAATTCACCCATTCTGAGTGGTTAGTTTTCCAGTGATCTAAAAAAAGGCAGAATGTGGCAGGAGCTCGTCTTACCTTTGTGTAACACTTTGTGTTGCAGTGTGGTACTGGTTCAAAGTTTAATGTGCATTCTTATTTAACTAGACATGTTACGTGTATTTTTTTTTCTTTTCTTGAAATTATTAGTGAAGGTCCCAAATTGAAAAGGCTAGAGATTACTTATAAGATCAGTTAGATAACTAAAATTGAAGGTGGTCTTGAATTGGAGAGTACAGGCTCTGCCTAATAGGGCCCTAGCGGATGGGTTTTAATTTGAGGAACATGAGTCCAATATTGTCAGATCTTCCTATTTTTCAACAGAAGAAATCTGGAATTATGTGACATTCCCCAATTTTTGAATGCTAACAACTAATTTTTTAAAAAAAGTAATAGATACTGGCCAATCAAATATGGCTATGGGTCAGACTTAACTTTGCTAGTTCACAACTTCTTTGGACTAATTCATCATTATAAATTATATTTTCTCCCTATTTTTTTCAGGATGAGGGAGAAAAAGAATGGAGTGAAAAAAAGTATGCATTTTACAACTGCCTTGGGCTGTTGGTCATTCTTACTGAATTAACTGTTTCATTATATAAATTATGAATATTGCACTGTGAAACGTTCTTCATCAGTTTTCTCCCCTTTTCAACAGAATAACCGTTTTTTTTGCCTGACATGAATACTTGTGACAATAATGAAGTGTGTTTACTCAACAAAATATTTTGTGGGATTCATGTTAGGCATAAAGAGGGTTTGAAGAAGAAACTTAAGAGTTTAGCTGGTAACAGAGTTGTATACCAGTGAAATATTTGAGTAATGGTACAATTAAGTGCCCCAAAAGAGTGGTACAAGCAGCTTCCTTAGGAATAGAGTAGAAGAGGCTTGAGGTGGTCAGAAATGGTCCCAGAAGAAATAGAATTTAAGCTGATTTCCTGAAATAGATAGGATTATTACAAGCAGAATACAAAGGTAGGCGGGCTATACTCAAAAAGGAGCAATATGAGCTAGAAGCTTGTTTCCAGGAGTGAACATGATTTGTTTCAAACAGAGGGAAGCAAAAGACCCTCTGCTTTTACGAAGAGTAGAGTAAGAACAGTTACTGAGACTTTGCTGTGTGCCACATGCTATTTAGATGCTTTTCATACGCATTATTTAATCTGGTTAGGTAGATGATGTAAGTGCCCCTTAGGGAGTTGAAACCAGGGAAATTTAGTAACAAGTCCAAGCTTTTACAGGTAATAAAATGACAAAGCTGGAATTCCAGCTGTGGGCAACCTGACTCCAAGCCCATTCTGTTTACATACAGCATATTTTCTAGGGAAATTAGGCTGCTCGGGTTAAATTACGTGAAGCACGAATGCTAGGTTGAGTACTCCTCTCTGGGACAATTATACAAACTAAAACAGAAGTAATATGATGAGAACTGGGTGTTTTAGGAGAATTTCAATAAATGTATTAGGAGGAGGGGCAGTAAACTGTTAAAAATAACCCAGGTATGACAAGCAATGAGGACCACAGTTGGGATGGAAAATAAGAGGATGAAACATTTCAAAATAAAAATTATTGGAACATGGTGACTTACCTTTAGGGAAGGAAGCACAGGAAAGTAGGTTTAATTGACATGTATATGCTGTTATACTTGAGTTTATGTTGCCATCGTTACTATTCTTTTGTCAGAATTTTAATAATTGGTAATGAATTTTCTTTACAGTCTTAGAGCATTTAATTTTGAATTTTTAATCCTGCTAAGAACTTCCTGGGTAAAAAGACATAAAGGAAAAACAAATTTTTTCAAGAGCATGATTTTAGCTAATTAAAGCTGCATGATATGTTAAGATTGAATAAATGACATTTAAAATGTATACTTAAATGAAAGTAATAAGAATTAATGCTCAGAAAATTATAGGTTTTCAGGGTTATGGTGGACTTTGACAGTTCTCTTTGTTTTTTGTTGTTGTTGTTGGTTTTTTGGTTTTTGTTTTTGTTTTTTAGATCAAAAGACATTGACTTAGCTGCTTACCAGATAGGGGAACTTGGGCAAGTAACTAAGTCTTTTTGAGTATCATTTTTTTTGTTTTTAAAATAGGGATTTCAACAGCACCAACATCATAGGGTTCTTGAGAGGATTAAACAAGATATAAAGAAAACAGTAAAAACAGTTCCTAGCACATACTAAACTCCAAATAACTGTTAAGTATTGTCTGGAATGTTAGAGGGAGTAATAAGTTGGGGGGTTGACTGAATGTTGTGAACAGTCAAGTCACGTTTTATGAATTCTATTCAGTTCATAGGCTTTTGTTTATTATACCGTGCTAATCATTTTTAAAATATCTGGTAGAGTGATCTTACTCCCTGCCTCTGGATTTGTGGTTTTATAATTCCACAATGCAGCAGTTAAGGAATTGTTCTGCCTTTTCTCCCCTTATCCCTTTTCCTCTCTGACCATTTGAATGCCAGACTGATTGCCCCAAAAAGGTATAGTAGCAAAGGGAGGGAGGCAAGACTTCCAATTTCTTCATAGCTACCCCATCTATGCCGTTACACATTCAGATAAACTAAATTACTCTTTTATGGTTTTTCGTCTTTTTCAGTCTTTCTGACTCTTCATGTAAAGGTGCATTTTACGGCCTAACCGATTAATGAATAAGGTTGATTCTTATTTTTTTTAAGAATTCTGTGAGAATCCCTTTGTGCCTCTTGAGTTATGAGTATCATTGTTAATTTGATGCCGTGCAGGCAGTTTGACTTGGGAAAATTGGTAGTTACATGTTTTCAAACTTTAATCTTAATGTTTTGAAGTAATTGTAATGAAAAGCTTAGTGGTCATATTGTACTTTCATCTATGACTTTTTACTTGAGTTTTTATGGAAATACGGTATTTATCTCTTCTACAGTTTTGTTACTAGCCATGTATTTATCATTATCATTGGGAAAGTTCCTTTAATTCCTCTCTTGTACTTTAATATTGTTAATAGGCGGTGTAGCGTAGTTGGTGGTTTAAACCTGAGTTCCTCAGTCTTTTTTCTCTCTGTTTTCCCTAAGGAACCTTTTTTTGTTTTTTTTTTTTTTTTTGTTTTTGTTTTTCTAAGTGGCCCCCACCTCCAGAGATTTTAACTCCAGAGAGATATTGCACATCTGTTTATGTATTTTATGTATATCTGTGTTTTATACTAGAGTAAGGGTTTTTGTGACCCTTTCCTCCAAAAATCAGTGTTTTCCCCATTGAGGGGCAAACTGTCTATACTGAGAGTGCACGTTTTATAAGCAGTGGATTCTCAAAATTTTGGTGTCAATATCCCAAAGAGCTTTTGTGTATGAGAGTTATATCTAGTTAAATAAATCATATTAAAAATTAAAGCGGAGGGCCGGGCGCGGTGGCTCAAGCCTGTAATCCCAGCACTTTGGGAGGCC
>NW_012102632.1:2423716-2474224 GCF_000951045.1 Mandrillus leucophaeus | reverse complement strand
AAAAAAAAAAAAAAAAAATTAAAGCTGAGAAAATATTGTAAGTACTAGTTTATTTTAAAATATTTTATGAAAAATAACCACTTTCCTCTCCCCCACACTTGTTAATGAGAAGAGTGGCATTGTTAACACATTTTTGCAGATTTTTTTAAAAAGTCTGCCTTAATAGCAAGATTCTAGTAATTGCTTTGGCATTCAATCTGTTAACAGTGTTACAAAGAAAATCTGGGCTCATGTATTTGGAAAGAATATTTTAATAACATTTTCAGATTTCTTTAATATTATACCAAAACTTGTCGATTGATAGTTTCTTAAAGGATAGCTGCAGTGCGAAATTGAAACCATGCAAAACAAGCTTGTTCAATTTGTGGCCCCAACACAAATTCATAAACTTTCTTAAAACGTTATTTATTTATTTATTTAATTTATTTATTTATCTATTTTAGCTCATCCACTTTCGTTAGTATTAGTGTACTTTATGTGTGGCCTAAGACAATTCTTCTTCCACTGTGGCCCAGGGAAGCCAAACGATTGGACACCCTGATATAAAACTTTTTGTCCTGTTACATTAAAATTCATGGCCTTTCACTTTGAATGGATCTTCTGTTCATGAGTGATTTCTTACTATTTCTTGCTAAGCAACCAACACTGGTTGCTTAGAAAATACTGATTCACTGTCTTATGATGATATTTCAAATATTGATACCATATCAACTAATCACATTTCATTAATATCACCAGGAATCTTATCAGAAACTCTCAGAATATTGGAGATGCTTGTCAAGGTTTTTTTCACTTGACTGTTGTCTTTAATGACAAATACTATTAGATGTTTGAAGTGATGAGTGCACTTTGTTCATTTTCAAAAATGTCTGCTGAATACTCAAGTCTTAATAACCAGTTTATTAGTCATTCTTTCAAATAAAAAACATGTTCCATGAAAAAGGCAATTCAGTCAGCTCACAACTCAAACAATTGCACAGTGCTTTTTCTTCAGTCTTCATACTTCTTTACACAACAGGAGTGCTTCATGCATGCTTCCCAGTTTGTCACATAAAATGTTAATAAGATGTGTATTCAGGGTCAAGATTTAGTAAAATTAATAATTTTTACTGTGAGAGCATGGTGATGAAGAATTGACTACTACTCCAGTTGGGTGCCACTGCTTTGATTTGTCTCCTTGATAAGGCTTCAGGTGTTTTTTTTTTCCCCCACAATTGCTATAGCAGCATTTGTGCTCATGTCCATATGGTGAAAAAGGCAAATAACTCACTAGTATTATGAAAACAATTTTGATCTCTATGTGAGTATGTGAACCATACTTTGAGAATCATTGATGACTTAATAAGTGATGGAGCTGGGATTCAATCCAGGTGTTTTGTGTGTGTGTGTATAATCCCAGCTCCATCATTCATTCATTTATTTATTTATTTATTTATTTATGGACGGAGTCTTGCTCTGTTGCCCAGGCTGGGTTGCAGTGGTATGACCCCTGCTCACTGCAACCTCCGCCTCCCGGGTTCTAGTGATTCTCCTGCCTCAGCTTCCCGAGCAGCTGGGACTACAGGCACACGCCACCACACCTGGCTAATTTTTTTGTAGTTTTAGCAGAGACGGAGTTTCACTGTGTTAGCCAGGATAGTCTCAATCTCCTGATTTCGTGATCCGCCCACCTCGGCCTCCCAAAGTGCTGGGCTTACAAGTGTGAGCCACCATGCCTGGCCTCCATCACTTATTAGCTACATGACCTTGAGCAATTACTCTGATACCAAGATCAGATAAACATAAAAGAGAAAGCTGCAGACCAGTATTCGTCACAAAATAGGCAAAAAAGGAAAAAACTCAAAAATATTTGACATTAGCATTTCTATACTATCATTGTTATTTTTTTATTTGATGTGTGTGTGTGTGTGTGTATGTGTGTATATATATTTTACAGGGCTGTAGAAGAAAGAGGGTTCTAAAGTAGCATTTATAAAAAAGAAAGGTGGCAAAGATGGGATTCTGAAATGACTCGTCATCATGGAATAAGAAAGATGCTTGCCAGAATCCCAAATTGTATTCATAGGCTAAAGGTTTAACTATCCTCAACAGTTTTAGGACCTTTTTTTTTTTTTTTTAAGGGAAATGCTAAGCCTGCTGTCTTGTTTTGTAGTTCAGTCAAGTGCATTATTGCTCTTGGTTCTGAAATATGTATAAATCCTCACTACCCATCAACGGTCTTCAGATAATGTAGGGGAAGATAAATCTAGTTGGTAACAGTAAACCGTGAATGCTTTCCTTGGGTATTTACGAGTTCAAGGAAATTTCAGTGGCAAAACATTTTCCTTCTTTGGTTAGTCTCATTCTTCATGATCTTTGAAAATAAACTCATCTGTAATACATATACACCCATTTCAGAGTAACCTTCACTTAGGAGATTGCTGTTTTTTAATAAGAAAGAGAGCCTGTTAGTACCGTCTGTCGTGTTATTCATGCCAAAGAACCAATTGCTTTATGGGAGAAATGGCACTTGGGGTTCTTCCATCTGCTGTAATTGATTATTGCTTTCATGTGATTCCCATACAATTCCCTCAGTCCCAGCATCACTTGCCTGTCTGACTAATGCCTCTGTCCTGTTAGTTTTTAATATTTTTTAGTTTGAAATACTTAAAAAAATAAAAATTTCCACCAATTAGGCAAGAATATCTTCATTTTAGAGAATTTTATAAGTAAAGGTATGAATCAGGGAAAACACTAGCTTCACCATCCTGGGATGTGTTCATTACTGTCCTTTTTGATGATTAATGGATGCTTCTTTTTTCCTAATTGGCAAAATATTGTATACACATTTCATATTGTGCCTTTTCATTTATTATCAGTATTTCCCTCCATCAAAAAGTATTCTAAAATATTTTTAATGACAGCATAACTTTTGTCATTAATATATATCATGCTTTTAAAAAAAACTATATACATTCTAATGTTATTATCAGTTTATAAAAATTATAAATACACTGTGAAGCACATCCCTTATATTTTATTATTCTTTTTCTGATTATACTCTAGTCATTTTGTTGAAGACCCTTAAAGGGGAATGACTGGCTCAGATAGCAATATTTGTCTTTTATAGGGTTCTTGAAGTGAATTGCCAACTTGCTTTCCAAAAAGATTGAACCAATTTGTTATCATTTTTTACAAGCATTCAGCCCAGTTCTCCATATCTTCACCAGACATGATACTATGTGAAATGCTTTTAAAACAGAATAAATAACACACATTAGCACATGAACTTCCAGCAAAAGTTTAAATGCTTAGAAATTAAATAGTATAACATACATCAAAACTTATAATGTATATCTCTTATTACTAGGAGGGTCCAAACTGAGCTAGACTTAATGAGTTATCCATAACCTTCTTGGGGTAGAGTCTTCAAAACAGATTTCTTTCTCTAGGAGTTCTTTGTACTTTCTGAGCCTGTACAGACTTGCTTATGTAGAGTGGGTTGGAGATAAAAAGTTCAGTATGTGTCCTTTTGGTTTTTATATTTTCCTCTCCTTTAGCCCTATGTCTTGGGACAGTTATATCGAGTAGTTTGGTATATGTGGGTTTTTTTCTTTATCTTATAAAGCAGATTTGGATAATGTGTGATTGGAAGTTACATGTCTGTGTTCCTTGCTAATTTTATGTAAATTTCAGGTGTGCAACGGAGGAACATGGCTCAAGAAACTAATCACAGCCAAGTGCCTATGCTTTGTTCCACTGGCTGCGGATTTTATGGAAACCCTCGTACAAATGGCATGTGTTCAGTATGCTATAAAGAACATCTTCAAAGACAGAATAGTAGTAATGGTAGAATAAGCCCACCTGGTAAGTAATTCTAGTAAAACCCATCTGTATTCGTAATTGAAATACAAGTAGATAGTTCAGTATACCCAATACCTTTTTCTGCTCTCAAACTGTATTTATATTACCATATTCATATCAGTAAAATTTCTCATTACACATTCTGATTATAATCAGTAGTGAGGAGTTAGGAATGAGTATCATCACTCATTGAAAATCCTGTAAATTCATACCATAATCTTACTTGCTGTGGCTGCGGAATTCTATTACATTATGAAAACAGAGGGGACACCTCAAGTGTCTTGGAAAGTAAGATAAAAGAGTGATAAAAGAACCTTGTTCTTTTATCTGGTGTGACTTTTACAGCTCAAGTAGTTGTTGAAAGAGTGGATTATTGATAACCACAGCTCAGTGGACTTTAGAGGAAGCTTTACTCCATTAGGAAGGAGTAGTATTGTGGATTAACTCATAGTAAGGGATGTTCAACCCCAGTTCATTAGGGTTTTTTATGCCTTTTTGTGTCAAAGGATATTCTTGGTCTTTTGTCTAAGTAGTTGTATAAGAAGGATCATGAGAATTCTGAGTGTAAGCTTTGCAAAATAGGAAGTGTTTATTCATTTAGGATAGTTTTCATGTAGGTTAATGCCTGCATGTATAGATTTTTGTGGTTAATGAAAGTGTAGGCTATTAGTTCATTTAATATTGTATATGAGATCTTGTCTGTTTCTGTTCAAGCCAAAACCTACAACCATTTAACCAAAGCTCCAAATTTTCTTAAGGCTAAGATCAAATGAGTATAAACTGTTTCAAAATTAAGTCATCATCTACATGTGTAACCTAATGTACTGAGCATAGATTTTAATTCTGAACCTATATTCTTCACTGCTATGTCATCTTATTTAAATATCTCATTTGTACTGTAGTACTTGGAAGATGTTTTTGAATTAAAGAATTTGGGCTTGGATGCTATTCAGTCCTAAGACATAGGAGTTTATTAATGTATACAACTTGTATATGGTTTCCTTCTTGGTTTAAAATTAATATATTTTTCACTGGCAAACCATTGAAAAAATTTTAAGTAAAAATAATGAACCAACATACTACATATTAAAAGAAAATCTCTATACTGTGTTCTGTGGAAAATGGATTTTTATTTTTTTAGATAAGGTCTTAGACTGCTTAGCATATAGAATCACTAATATGAAATGTGGTACTGTTACAGCAACCTCTGTCAGTAGTCTGTCTGAATCTTTACCAGTTCAATGCACAGATGGCAGTGTCCCAGGAGCCCAGTCAACATTAGACTCTACATCTTCATCTATGCAGCCAAGGTAAGATGTAGTGTCTGAATTATAATGCGAATGCCAATAAAAACTAAAGAGTATATTCTGTGTTTGATTAATTCTAATGAGGAAAACTACATAAAGCTACTTTTAGATTAACTGGCCTAAAATGTTATCTGTCTGATTATAACTAGTTAGAAAAAGCGATTTCTTGCTTTTACCTTGGGGTATCGGGGGTTATCGTTTAAGTCTTAGATTTCTTTTTCAGGCATCTTTTTCTGTCTTCTTTCTCATAATGTATCCTGACCTACTCCTGAAGTCCTTTGGAAGCATGTTAAGTGAAATGTTAGTCTTATTCTGCAAGTATTACTACCTTGTATTAAAAAAATACAGTCTTGTCACACATTATCTTTGTTTAATATCATGGTGTAGTACTCATATTTGTTTATATTATATTGTATATATATACTTTTTAACTCTGAAGTCACATCATTTGGAAGCCTGCATACAGCAATACTGGTTTCATTTTTATTCTGCTGTTAGGAACCACTATATTAAGTTCCTACACTATGGTTCCTTTTTTCCAGTTCATGATAGGAGATGTTCAGTTTTAGTATGCCGGAATATCATTTACAGCTTTGTCTTAGGGTTCTTTAAGCATGTCTTTATCATGCTAGTTTTCATTTAGTGGATTCATGTGGTACTTGAAATACACAAAGGCAGTAAAATTCTGGTTCAAATTGGTCTCTAGTTTTAAAGCTCTATGATTATGTTTAAGTTGTTTTAAAAAAAGTATCTCTGTGTTCTCATCTTAATCATCTACTTAGATATGTTGAACTGTTACTGTGCCACATTAGTTGATATTCATGTGTAGAGATCACCTTTTAAAATGAAATATTTTGCTTTTCTAGCTCTGTATCAAATCAGTCACTTTTATCAGAATCTGTAGCATCTTCTCAATTGGACAGTACATCTGTGGACAAAGCAGTACCTGAAACAGAAGATCTGCAGGGTTTGTATATGAGCTAGCATGTATTTTGTTATTTGAGTGTTATAGGCCAGACGTTATCGTAGGTGCATGTATTAAAAAATTGCCAGCTTAAAATACATATTTTTCTGTTTTCCCTATGAACACAATACTTTATATTTTTAAGTATTTAACATGTTGGGGAGCCATTTCACACTTACATGTGATTTTATCATCAGCATAAACGTTGCAAATTCAAAATTTGTTTATTGTGAAAATATCATTAAATGAATGGCAGTGTTACACTGTTCTCTTTTACTATTTTGGCCGGTTCAGTCTAAATACTACTCTCTAAGAAAACTGGGGCTGCTGGTTTGAAGGGAATATCTTTCTTTTGTGTTTTGACTCATTATCTGAGAGACTGTGTCCATCTTGCCTGGCAGTTCTGCCCCTTCTTCCCCATGTATGCGGTAGTCACATTCAGTTGCTTGTATTCACAGCATGGTATCTATCATGTTCTTGCCCATGCTCTTCGTATCCCCATTATGTAGCTCAAAATGATCTAGGAAGACTTGAAAATTTGTATGAAGGCTTTTGTAGTAGGGAGAGAGAATGCGGAGTAGGCCATTTAGGAGGCTATTAAATCTCTGCTTAATTAGTTTGTATTCTAGCAGTGTGTGGAAGTAATGTGGTAATAAGGAAAGATGTCTGGAAAGATAAGCCTAATGAAGAGCAGTGTGCCATTCTGCCTACGGGATGATTTACCAGTGAAACTTCATTGCACGTGGTGTTCACATGATGGTAACAGATACATCTGCCAATCCTAGTTTAAGTTTGCTAAATTTTTAATTTAGGCCAAGCACAGTGGCTTGCGCCTATAATCCTACCTACTTGAGAGACTGAGGCAGGAGGATCGCTTGAGTCTGGGAGCTTGAGACTAGCCTGGACAACAAAAAATTAGCCAGGTGAGGTGACACATACCTATAGTCACAACTACTCAGGAAGCTGAGGTGGGAGGATTGCTTGAGGCCAGGAATTCCAGGCTGCAGTGAGCCATGATCGTGCCACTGCACTCCAGCCTGGGTGGGCGCCAGAGCACATCCCCCACCCCCGGTCTCAAGAATTAAATAAATTTAAATAAGCTAGGTAATTCCTCTTGCTTTTTTTTCCATACCCAGCAAATACTTGACCCAATTTGCTTGTTTGTGTAGATTTTGCTGTAATGAAAGAATATACTGTGTGGTCAACATAAATATTCTGTTCCATCTAGCATATTGTGATAAATTCATAAATGTTTTAAGTGAATAATTTTTATTTGTTAGTTACATCAAAACATTTAAGGAAGGGCAGAAATGAGGAATATTTTTAAAGAAATAAGGAAAAGACTGGTCATGGTAGCTCATGTCTGTAATCCTAGCACTTTGGGAGGCTGAGGTGGGCGGATTGCCTGAGCTCAGGAGTTCAAGCTCAGCTTGGGCAATAAGGGAAAACCCCATCTCTACAAAAAATACAAAAAAATTAGCTGGGCGTGGTGGCAGACACCTGTAGTCCCAGCTTTTCGGGAGGCTGAGGCATAAGAATTGCTTGAATTGGGAGGCGGAATTTACAGTGATCCAGGATCATGCCACCGCCCTCCAGCCTGGGCAACAGAGTAAGGCTCTTAGTAAATAAATGAATAAGAAATCTCAAGATTTAGTTATTTACCAGACATAGGAAATAAGACAAGGGTATTGTCAAAGCTTTCAGTTTTATCATAGTGGCAGTGGTGTGGTTGCTTTTTAGACAGGGAAGCTGAATAAGGTGATTTGGTTAGACAAAGTTTTAGGTATAGTGAGTTTCAAATGATCAGATTTCAAAGTTGAAAAAGCTCATTTGGAGATTGTATAGATAGTAGGTATTTAAGTGTGTGTAGTAGTCGGTATTATGCCTGAAATTTAGAAGCCCTTGTCATAGGTTGAAAAATAGTTTAAACACAAGGGAGTAAGCAGGAGGATGAGCCAGCAAAGGAGCCGAGGAAGAAACCATCTAGATCCTGGTTAGTTTTGGGTCATAGTTGCCAAAGGATAATTTCAAGAAGCAAAGATTACATGGCAGTTTTGAGCAGTTTTGACAGAGATAGGAAGGAAGAAAACAGGATGCTAATCATGAAGATGTTCTTTATGTCTTATGATAGAACAAATTTTAAAATGTTGGCAGTGAAAAAAATGTATAAAGCTTAAGAATACAATAGTACTTACAGAAGTCTGACAAAGAATAAAGGTCAGAGATTGGCAAACTATCATAATACATATGAAGTGTTTTTATACCATTTGTGTATAAAAGTGTTTTTATTTCCATTTGTGGTGTATGGAAAACAATACCGTTTTCTCCACTTAGCCCTGAGTATATCACTTCAAAAGGTGGTCCTGATGCCATATTAGGAGAAATTGTATAGGCCCCATTTTTCATACATGATTTGAATGATTTTTAGGTTAAAAAGTACTTAGGTACTTTTTAAAGGTACTTAGGTTTTTAAAGGTACTTACAAGTTAATACTGTAAAAAAAAAGATGACTTTTAGATTAAAAAGAAAGAACTAATTGAAGCATTTTGTTACACTCTAAAATTGAAGAATATGCTTAAATTTGGTCAACCTCTTAGTCCCTCAGATCTTGAGTCATAGTAGAAAACTACTGAATTTGGATTCATAAGTTCTATTTTCCTATCTTGATATGCCTGCTTAACTTCACTGAGCCTTACTTTCATTACTCCTAAAAGAGAATAATAAGTATGTCCCTCTTACCGGGTATTAAAAGATACTGAGATAATGGAGTTTGGATGAGCTTTGTAAGCTGCAGAAGATATTCTTTATATTGCCCGAGTGATTTGGGAGTTGTAGGAGGCCTAGAGTAAGAATTTTGAAGCTTTCCAACACTAGAATGATGTCATATGTTAAGATGGTAAGGTCTACATCACTGAAGCATTCTAGGAAAAATGAGTTGATGTTAGAGAACGTATAGAGGGGAATTCTGTGCTAAGTGGCAGGATGAACTAGAATTCTCAGGCTCTTTCCTACTCTGAGGGTTTCTGACTTTATACAAAGTTGAATTGTCAAATCATTGGTTCAAGAAATCAGAGGGGGAACAGTCTCTTTGGACTGATTTAGGAAGGCTGTATGGGTTTAAAAAATCAGGCAGTTCTTCTGATTCTAAAGAATGAGTGAGAATAGCCAAAGCTATCTTGAAAAAGAACAAAGTTGGAGGACTAACAATTCCTGGCTTCAAAATTGAATACAAGCTGCAGTAATCAAGACTGTGTTGTACCAGCATGAGGATAGTCATAAAGGTAAGTGGAATAGAACTGAGAGTCCAGAAATAAACTCTTATTATATTTATGGGCAATTGACTTTCAACAGTGGTGCCAAAATCCTTTGATGGGAAAAGAATAATCTTTTAAACAAATGATTCAGGAACAACCTCATATTCACATTCAAAAGAATGAATTGGACTCCTACCTCATACCATATACAAAAATTCACCCGAAATACATGAAAGACCTAAAACAAATATAAGAGAACTATAAAACTCTTAAAACAGGTATAAATTTTTGTGATCTTGGTTTAGGCAGTGGTTTCTTAGATACGACACCTTAACCACAAGCAACCAAAGAAAAGATAGATAAATTGAGCTACATCAAAATAAAGATTTTCGCTTAAAAGAGTGGAAAAACAACTAGGCGCTGTGGTTTATGCCTGTAATCCCAGCACGTTGGGAGGCCAAGGTGGGCAGATCACTTGAGCTCAAGACTTTGAGACCAGCCTGGGCAACATGGCAAAACCCCGTCTGTACAAAAAATAGCCGAGTATGGTGGTGCACACTTGTAGTCCCAGCTACTGGGGAGGGAGGCTGAAGTGGGAGGATCACTTGAGCCTGGGATGTTGAGGCCTCAGTGAACCGTTAACGCACCACTGCACTTCAGCCTGGGTGACAGAATGAGACCCTCTCTCAAAAAATGAGTGGAAAACCAGCCTACAGAATGAGAGAAAAATACTTGCAAATCATATATGTGGTAAGAATACATAAAGAAATAATTACAATTCAACAATAGAAAACCCATTTTAAAAATAAGCGAAGGATTTGAATAGACATTTCTCCAGAAAATATATACAAGTTTCCAATAAACACATTGAAAGATGCTCAACAGGGCCAGGCGCAGTGGCTCACATCTGTAATCCCAGCACTTCGGGAGGCCGAGGCAGGCGGATCACCTATAGTCAGGAGTTGGAGACCAGCCTGGCCAACATGGTAAAACCCCATCTCTACTAAAAATACAAAAATTAGCTGGGCGTGATGGCATGCGCCTGTAGTCCCAGGTACTTGTGAGGCTGAGGCAGAGGAGAATTGCTTGAACCTGGGAGGTGGAGGTTGCAGTGATCTGAGATTGTGCCACTGCATTCCAGCCTGTGCAACAGAGCAAGACTCCAGCCTGTGCAATACAGCAAGACTCCGTCTCAAAAAAAAAAAAAAAAAACTCAACATCATTAGATATTAGGGAAATGGAAGTCATGAGGCACCACTTCATACCCACTCAGATGGCTCTAATCAATGACAAAGTCTTGTCAAGGATGTAGAAAAATTGGAGCCCTCCTGCCTTGGTGGGAGTATCAAATGGTGCCAGATACACTGGAAAACAATCTGCTAGCTCCACAAAAAATTAAAAAGAATTGTTATATGACCCAGCATTTTGCTCTTGATTCCCAGGATAATTGAAAACATATGTCCACACAAAAACTTGTACACAAATGTTCGTAGCAGCATTCTCCATAATAAATAGAAACTACTCAGGTGGCTGTAAGTAGATGATTGGATAAAAAAAATGTGGTATATCCATACAGTAGAATATTCAGCCACAAAGAGGAAGGATATTCTGATACATGCCACAGCATGAATGATCCTTGAAAATATGCTGAATAAAAGAAGCTAAGTACAAAAGGCTACATGTTGTATGACTTTATTTACATAGAATGTCTAAAATAGGCTAGTCATACAGAAAGATTAGTGGTTGCCAGAAACTGTGGGAAGTGGGGAGTAATTGCTAATGAGTAGAGTTTTCCTTTAATGTGACTTAAATGTTCTGAAACTAGATAGTGGTGATGTTTTTTTTGTTTTTGTTTTTGTTTTTTTTTTGAGTCAGAGTCTCGCTCTGTCGCGGCCCAGGCTGGAGCGCAGTGGCCGGATCTCAGCTCACTGCAAGCTCCGCCTCTCGGGTGTACGCCATTCTCCTGCCTCAGCCTCCCGAGTAGCTGGGACTACAGGCGCCCGCCACCTCGCCCGGCTAGTTTTTGTATTTTTTTTTTAGTAGAGACGGGGTTTCGCCATGTTAGCCAGGATCTCTTGACCTCGTGATCCGCCCGTCTCGGCCTCCCAAATAGTGGTGATGGTTTTATAACCTTGTGAATATAAAAAAAAGCACTGAATTGTATACTTTAAAGGGTGAATTTTATGGTGTGTAAATTATATCTCCCCACCACCCCAAGACAGCTTTACTGGAGGATAACTTGTGAGTGCAAATGCATATAGGTAGGAAAAATGAAATTTGAGAAAGAGTGAAAAAACCCGTTGCTGAAGTGGTCAGTTCAGGCAGTTATATGTTGAAACTAAAGCTAGAAAGGTTGTTTGGAATTTGATAAGGTATTCTTTGGTCTTAAAACTCACATAAAAACTGAGGAAACTGGATAATTTCTGGGAATCATAGACTTTTAAAAATAATACTATATCATCTTGTCCGTGAATTCATGTGGTGACTGTTGAAATTCAGGTTGTCAGCTATTAGTTTCAGGTAAGCTGAGGTTATCTTAGCCTCATGGGTATATAAACAACATTTATCGGTCCCACATTTTAGCTGTAGCATATAAGCTTTTAGATAGCCTTCCGATCCTTCACTTTAAAGACTGTGCATTTGCCTCAGTTAAAAAGAAACCATTCGCCACCTTTGGGGCTTTAGGGTTAAAACTGTGAAATGTCTTTTGAGATATGCAGTGGCATTTGTATGCGTAGAAGATAGATGTATTTTCACTTCTCCATTTCCAGATCCCATTCAAATTTGTGTCTCAGTAGTTAAACCAGTTTTGTTAAAACTATAATCTTGTGATAGTGTTACTGCCATTAAATGGGTCTTTTTGAATATCAGACTGTTTTTGGAGAACAGGTTAGATATTATGGCTTATATATTTCAAAACCAATAAATACAATAGTTTCATTTCTGATTGCAAATTAAGCTGTTTTTTAGTCTGTATGTATAGCCAGATAGGCTTATCTGATACTGTTGTAGGAGCTGGGGATAAACATTAAACAAGACATTCAGCCCCTGCCCTCTTGGAGCTTACATTCTAGGAATATTTATTCATTGAAAATAAAAGGTTTGATGTGTCTGTATTCTGTTTCAAAAATAATATGTTCACAGGGTATTACTAGAACTGTCTCCTGTCTGATTTCAGGATGTCTGAGTGGAGTAACATGCTATAGAGTTTGTCATTAGCGCACATTTACTTGTTTGTGGTATTTGCCTTTTGTCATCTTTTGTTAAAATATGAGATAGTGATGTTAACATAAGCAGGTTAGAATCACAGTAAATGTCTGAGCATGTATTATGTGTAGTTCACTGTGATGGGACTGGAGATTCAGATGGGGAATGAGGTAACCATCCTTCTTCTCAACGGCCTTACAGTGTAGTTGGGGAAATGAGGCACATATAGGTAAGTAATTCAGTTCAACAGATACTTATTGTTGAGTGCCTGCTATGTGGTTGGAAACACTGGGATAGGCACTAATAATGGGATAAATAGGACAGATGTCTCCCCTCAAAGAATTCAAAGTTAAACCAGGTTGAGCCAGTGAGGGAATTTTAATATGAAAAGTGCTATACGTAGTAGGGTTTCCCACCCCAAAGTTGTGGGAGAGGCAGTGGAGGAAGAGCTGATTATATAAGCTTAAACAAGAAAAACAAGTTAGAGTTAGCCTGGTAAAAAGAGGGACAGAAGGGGCATAGAAAGAGTATTTTGTATGGAAAGCATAACTTACCCAAGAGCCCAGAGGCAAAAGAGAGTTTGATATGTCCAGGGAAACTGCAAGTACTTCCGTATGGCTAAATCATGGGGTACCGTTGAGAAATAGTGAGAGATGAGGCCAGAGAAAGAAGGATGAAGAAAATCATGAAAGACCTCTGGGCTTTATCCTGGGAGTTAGTTGGGAGCCATTGAAGAATTCTAAACATCAGAGGGAACACCATTAGATTTTCACTTTTAAGGCAGATGATTGCGTGCAATGTGTGAAGCATGGATTGAAGAGGGAACTCGTGAGGTACCCGGTGTTTGGAAAAGGTGTTAAGGAAAATCAGAGTGAGAAGCTACAGAGAATTGAGACAAGGAAAGGGTATTTGACCTTGATTTTGAAAAAGAAGAGGACCTAGATCAAATGGGGGAAAAAAAGGAAACCCTTTGGAATAGATTATAAGAAGTGTGAGCAAAGGTACATGGCATATTCCCGGTGTAGATTAATGGAGAGTGGATTCCTGGGGAAAGTCTGGCTGGTGATGAAACTGAAGAGGTTAAGAATTTGATCCATGGCAAATTCCACCATTTTAGAGCAAAATGACATGTCTGCAAGGTCATATTACATGATTCTGACTCGCAGCAGCATTTCTGAGGGCCAGAGTGGTTAGCAACGGGAGGGAGTCATGTTAAGATTTCAGAGTAGTAATTTAACCCGAATCTTGGTAAATCTGGCTTTGGTTTCCATACATAAATGCATCAACTTATTATCTTACAACATTTTAAAGCTTCTTTGCTTCAATTTGCCTTATTTCAAACATTTAAAGTGCTTTATGTGAAACATTCTGGGAACTTTAAACATACTTAATATTCCACAGAATCTTGGTTTCACCTTTTCCCTCCTTGTTCTCTGAGAAACCTATGTCATTCTGACCCATGCATATGGCTATTTTCTTGCACACTCCCTTAGAATATTCAAGTAGTATTTGTTTATGTGCCTTTTATTGATTAAATATGTAGTTACTAGAAAAATTAGAAAATACAGTTAAAACCTAAAGAAGAAAGTCTATAAAACCACTGTCAATATATCATTACATGTTCTAGATTATTTTCTAGATAGAAATACATTATTTATGCATTTTCTATACATAAATTTAACAAAAAGGGGTCCTATTTTTGTAAACAACTTTGTAATTAAATGACTAGTTTTCTGTGCTAATTAATTCCTCAGTATCCTCTGAATAATAGACTAGGGAGGGTGGGATGAGGAATAGCAAAATCTTACAGAATAATTAAATTTTGCCACCTTCCTATTTTTGTCAGCTTCAGTATCAGACACGGCACAGCAGCCATCTGAAGAGCAAAGCAAGTCTCTTGAAAAACCAAAACAAAAAAAGAATCGCTGTTTCATGTGCAGGAAGAAAGTGGGACTTACTGGTAAGGACCTAAATCAAATGTTTAAAATTAAGATACTGTTTTATAGTAATGCATAGCTTACTATTATTGACTTCAATTAAGATTGTTCCTGTTCCCTTGAGAGCTAATACTGGCTATACTTCAGCTTCTGAATTTTCTTAAGGAAATAAAAATAGCTTTGATTATACACCTAAAAGTGAAATGAATAGCTTTTTTTTTTTTTTTTAAAGTTTATTTCAGTTGAATTTAGAAATATTAGACAAGTAAGGTTAGTGTACCAGATTCTGTGAAAGGTCAAAGATGTGGCTCCTGCTTTCAAGGAGAGAATATTTTGAAGTACTTAGTAAACTGGAAGTACTTTCTGTATATAAAATAGGGCTAACCTTTATACATTGTTGTGTGGGTTCAGTGAGTTAAGACATGTAAGCAGTTAGCCCAGCCCAGTGCTGCCACACAGTAAGTAATCAATATATGTTGGCTACTGTAACATAGCTATCAGATGCAGATGGTGGTGGGCGGGAGAAAGAATTGTTCAAAAGCATTTAGCAAAGAAAGTACATGAAGTGCAGTCACATTGCTCTGGGAATTCAGGGATGAGAGTAACTAATTTACAATTAAAAATGGTGGTTCTTAGAGACCCAGCAAGGAAAGGATCATGAAGGCAGAATGTTTCAGCATGTCTTGAACAGTGAGTAGGACCTATAACTGATGGAAAGAGGGGCATTTCAGGCGGAAAGAATAACTTGAAGAAAATGAATAGGGCATGTGCAGGAACCATAAATAGGGGAATGTTGCTGAATAGCACATAATACGTGAACAAGAGTGTTGTGTACTGCAATCCAACAGGAATAAAGAAATAAGACTAAAAACATACACAGTTGACCCTTGAACAACATGGAACTGTTGTAGGGGTCCACTTACAGTTTTTTCTAATATATTGGAAAATTTTTTGGAGATTTGCAGCAATTGGAAAAAACTCACAGATGAACTGTATAGCCTAGAAATATATGTTTTTATTAAGAAAAGTTAGACAAGTCTTGAATGTGTAAAACGTGTAGATACTTGTGTATTTTATCATTTGCTACCACAGAATATGCACAAATCTGTTAAAAAAAATTAAAAGTTTATCAAAACTTGCTTATACAAATGCAGATCATACATGAAGCCATTCACAGTCAAGAAATGTAAACTAATGTAAAGCAGTATTAAGCGATAGTGGCAAAAAGTTACTGTAGTATATACTGTACTTCTCTAATAATTTCATAGCCACCTCCTATTGCTATTGCAGTGAGTGCAGGTGCTGCAAGTATCCACTTAAAATGCCATGCATTTTAATCGTCACTGATCACCTCTGTTTCAGCAGTTTATCTCTGTAGTAAATTGCCTACCACAGTAAAAGGTAATCTCTTGTGGTTCTCATGTATTTTTCATCGTGTTTAATACTATACTGTAAACTTTGAATAATACTGTAAGACTCATACAAAGTGTCAGTACTGATACTGGAAGTGCTCCCAACAAGAAGAGAAAAGTCTGACATTACAAGAAAAAGTTGAATTGCTTGGTATGTACTATAGATTAATGTCTGCAGCTGCTATTCTGCCATTTCAAGAAAAATGAGTGATGTCTGCCATTTCAGTATAAATAAATTCAGTGTAAGGACTGTTGTTTAAAAAAAAGGAAATCTGTGAAGCCGTCTCTGCAGCTATGCCAGCAGGCACAAAAACCTTGTACTTTTTTATGCAATACGTTTTTATTTTGTATTGACAGTGCAGCTTTTATGTAGGTGCAGGATTGCTATAAAGAGAGGCATACTATGATTCAAGAAAAAGTGAAGTCATTACGCGACAACTTTTAGATTCTAAAACTGGAGACTTTAATGCCAGCAAAGGATAGTTTGATTTTTTTTTTTTTTTTGAAGTGGAGTCTTGCTCTGTCATCCAGACTGGAGTGCAGTGGCACTATCTTGGCTCACTGCAACCTCTGCCTCCTGGGTTCAAGCAATTCTCCTGCCCCACCCTCCCAAGTAGTTGTGATTACAGGTTGTGCGCCACCATGCCTGGCTAATTTTTGCATTTCTTTAGTAGAGACAGGGTTTCACCACATTGGCCAGGCTGGTCTCAAACTCCTGACCTCAGGTGATTCGCCCACCTCAGCCTCCCAAAGTGCTGGGATTATAGACTGGAACTGCCGCACCTGGCTGGTTTGGTAATTTTAGAAAAAGGTTTGGCTTAAAAAAAGTCAAGATAACAGGAGAAACAGCTTCTGCCAAAAAAGAGGCAGCAGGTTGCCAAACTACATTAAGAAAGTTCCCAAACTATATAAAGTTGTTGGATAAAGAGTGTCTGCCTGGACAAGTTTTTAATGCAGACAAAAGTGCCCTATTCTGGAAGAAAAAGGTCACAAAGACATTTATAAATAAGAAAAGTGAATACTAGGACTTAAGGCAGGAAGAGATTGCGCTTGCGCAAATGCAGTTGGGTTTATGATCAGGACTGCCCTTACCTATAAAGCTGCTAACCCGAATCTTGAAGGGAAAAAGATAAACACCAGCGGCCAGTCTTTTGGTTATACAACAAGAACACCTAAACAATATGAACCCTTTCTCGTAATTGGTTACATTAATGCTTTGTCCCTGAAATCAGAAAGTACCCTGCCAGTAAGGGACTACCTTTCAAAGTTGTTGGGTTTTGTTTTGTTTTTTTTGTTTGTTTTTGAGATGGAGTTTCACTCTTGTCGCCCAGGCTGGAGTGCAGTGGCGCAATCTCTGCTCACTGCAACCTCTTCCTCCTGGGTTCAAGCGATTCTCATGCCTCAGCCTCCCTGGTAGTTGGGATTACAGGCGTACTCCACTATGCCCAACTAATTTCTTTGTATCTTTAGTAGAGACAGGGTTTCACCCTGTTGGCCAAGCTGGTCCCAAACTCCTGATCTCAGGTGATCCGTCCACCTCAGCCTCCCAAAGTGCTGGGATTACAGGCACGAGCCATAGCTCCTGGCCTAAAGTTGTTTTGATATTGGACAGTTGCCCCTAGCCACCCAGAACCTCCTGAGTTCAGCACTGAAGGTGTCGAAGTGATATGCTTGCCCCCAGAGAAGCATCTCTAATTCAGTCTCTATGTCAGGGGTCATAAAGACCTTTCAGGCTCATTACACATGGTACTCTATGGAAAAGATTGTCAGTGCTATGGAAGAGAACCCCAATAGAGGGAACATCATACCATTGAAGATACCATTATTGTTTAGAAAAAGATGTGAAAGCTATGAAGCCTGAAACAAATTCTTGCAGGAGAAAACTGTGTCCAGATGTTGTGTGTGACTTTACAGTATGGAAATCATGGTAGAGATTGTGGATATGGCAAGAAAGGTTGGGGGTTAAGGATTTCAAGATAGGGATCTTGGAGACATTCAGGAGCTAATAGACACCAAACCAGAAGAATTAACAGAAGATGACTTGATGGAGATGGCTGCTTCCAAACCACTGCCAGACAGTGAGGAAGAAGACATAGGAAAAGCAGTGCCAGAAAACAAATTGACGCTAGACAGTCTGACAGAAGGGGTCTGATTATTCAAGACTGCTTTTCACTTCTTTTGCAACATGGGCTCTTCGGTGATATGAGAACTAAAACTAAAGCAAATGGTGGAAAAAGGATGTCGGTACCATGTAGAAACATTTTTAGAGAAACAAAAAAGCAGAAAAGTCAGAAATTACATTGTATTTCCATAAAGTTACACCAAGTATGTCTGCGTCTCCAGCCTCCCCTTTTACCTTCTCCACTTCTGCTAACCCTGAGACAGCAAGACCAACCCCTCTTCTACCTGTTCAATGTGAAGACAAGGATGAAGTCTTTTATGATGATCGACTTTCACTTAATAAATAGTAAATATATTTTCTCCTCGTGATTTTCTTAATAACATTTCCTTTTCTCTAGCTTACTCTATTATTAGAATACATTATATATTAATAATATACAAACATATAACACAAAATATGTGTTAGTCGACTTTATGTTACCAGTAAAGCTTCTGGTTAATAGGCTATTAATAGCTCAAGTTTTGGGGAAACATAAAATTATACATGGATTTTTGACTTGTAGAGGGGTCTGCATGCCTAAACCTGGCATCCTTTAAGGATCAGCGGTACTGTGGTTAGTTGGAAAGTAGTTGCAGCTATGGATAGTTAAAATGTATTGTTGACCATGTGCCAGGCATTGTGCTGAATACTTTGCATAAAAATTGAACTTACAGAAAAGAGTAGGTAAGATTTTGAGCGGAGCTTTGCTTTAGGAAGATTATTTCTGGTTAAGGAATGGGTTGGAGATGAAAAAGAAAGGAAGTTAGAGTTTAATATCAAAGATACTTCAAGATCAGGCATAGTGGCTCACTCCTATAATCCCAGCACTTTGGGAGGCCAAGGTGAGAGGATTGCTTGAGGCCGGGAATTCGGGCTCAGTCTGGGCAACATAATGAGACCTCATCTTTAAAAGAGAAAATTTAAAAAGATGTTTCAAATTTACCCATACCTTAGCACATGTGTATTTAAAGAATACAAATATGGCCCAGTGCAGTGGCTCACACCTGTATTCCCAGCACTGGGAGGCCAAGGTGGGAGGATCACCTGAGGCCAGGAGTTCAAGACCAGCCTGGACTACATAGACTCAGTCTCTACAAAAAAATTTTAAAAATTAGCTGAGCATTATGGCATGTACCTGTAGTCCCAGCTACTCAGAAGGCTGAGATGGGAGGATTGCTTGAGCCCAGGAGGTCGAGGCTGCAGTGAGCTATGATTGCACCACTTCATACTAGCCTGAGTGACAGAGTGAGACCCTGTGTCAAAAAAAAAAAAGTGTGTGTGTGTGTATATATATATAGCCCCCAGAGAAGCAATATATATATAAGCAAATATATATATACTATATATACATATAAGACATTTAAAAATATATGTATTTAATATTAAAGATAGCCTTTCTAGGGCTGGACACAGTGGCTCACGCCTGTAATCCCAGTACTTCGGGAGGCTGAGGCAGGCGGATCACAAGGTCAGGAGACCTAGACCATCCTGGCCAACATGGTGAAACCCAGTCTCTACTAAAAATACAAAAATTAGCTGGGTGTGGTGGCGTGCACCTGTAATCCCAGCTACTCGGGAGGCTGAGGCAGGAGAATGGCTTCAACCCAGGAGGCGGAGATTGTGGTGAGCCGAGATCGTGCCACTGCACTCCAGCCTGGCGACAAAGTGAGACTCTGTCTCAAAAACAAAAAGAAAAAAAAAAAACCTTTGTAAATCTCACAAACCCTCAGACTTCATGATTAGAAGGGTGAGATTTAGTAATTTTCATCTTGTCCAATCTGTCAGTCTAATACGGTGTTGTTTGCTTCATTTTAAATTCATTATTAAGTTACAAATATGTCTTTGAAGTTAAAAATGTAGCAATGGAAGTTAACATCAAATATTAGTGTTTAAAATATTGATTCCTGTGCTCCATTTCCAACAATTGTATCATACCATAAAATTCTAATTTGGGGGAGCAGGACCAGTTTTATATAAAGACTGGCCGCACCCATTACATCTTGATTTTGGCTTTAACTCCAGGCATTTTCTTAAAATAAAGTAGCATTTATTGTGTGTTTTACCATATGTTCAGCATTAAATTCATTCCTCGTTTAATCCTTACTTATTATTATTCCAAAATTACAGATGCAGAAACTCAGGCTCAGAGAGGCAAATTTGCCTTCATTATTAGTCAGTAGATTCACACTGAGGCAGTCAGATTCTAGATCCCATGCTCTTTACTTCTCAACTGCAGTACAGTTCACATCTCCATTGGAGGTTAGCAGAGTAAAGCAAATATTGAAGCTGTGTTCTTTGTTAACAGTTCTTTCAGAAGCATTATTTGATCTTTCTTAAATAAATGCCAAGACTGCCTTCTGACAGTAGGCTTATTCTCACATTGTAGTGTCTGGATTTGAAAAATGTTTTACATTTTCAACCTAGCAACTGTATTTTTGTTAAGAAGTAATTGTTGCCATATCACAGGTGAAGAAACCAGCTCAGAGGAGACTTGCTCTAGGGCAAACCTACGTTTGTAGATAGGAACAAGAAATGAAGCTCTCAGGTAGTGAATAAGAATGTAGTTTGTGAGACAGTGTATTTAGAATGATTCTTTAGTTTACATTGCTGCCCTAAATATATTGTGCTGCTCAGTATTAAGTATGCCGAAGACCTTAATATTTCATCCTTCAACTCATGTATGTGTATTACTCCATTTTCAGGGTTTGAATGCCGGTGTGGAAATGTTTACTGTGGTGTACACCGTTACTCAGATGTACACAATTGCTCTTACAATTACAAAGCTGATGCTGCTGAGAAAATCAGAAAAGAAAATCCAGTAGTTGTTGGCGAAAAGATCCAAAAGATTTGAACTCCTGCTGGAATACAAAATCCTTGAGCATCTGCAAACTAAAAATTGACTTGAGGTTTTTTTTTTCCTAGTCATTGGGAATGTAGAGCAGTGTGTCTTGCATGTCATCGGAAGAATAGATTTTTGTTTTGATTTTGTTTTGGTTTTGTTTTGAAAATGACTCTGAACATTTATTTCCATTGCAATTTCTGTGGCTGAGAAGACTTAAACTTTACAAGTATTATCCTTTTAAGATCATTTTAATTTTAGTTGAGTGCAGAGGGCTTTTATAACAAATGTGCAGAAATTTTGGAGGGCTGTGATTTTTCCAGTATTAAACATGCATGCATTAATCTTGCAGTTTATTTTCTCATTGTGTATGTATATATTGCTTTTCTCTGCAGCACGATTTCTCTTTTGATAATGCCCTTTAGGGCACAACTAGTTATCGGTAACTGAATGTATCTTAATCATTATGGCTGCTTCTGTTTTTTCATTAACAAAGGTTATTCGTATGTTAGCATATAGTTTCTTTGCACCCACTATTTATGTCTGAATCATTTGTCACAAGAGAGTGTGTGCTGATGAGATTCTAAGTTTGTGTGTTTAAACTTTTTTTTGAGCGAGGGAAGAAAAAGCTGTATGCATTTCATTGCTGTCTACAGGTTTCTTTCAGATTATGTTCATGGGTTTGTGTGTATACAATATGAAGAATGATCTGAAGTAATTGTGCTGTATTTATGTTTATTCACCAGTCTTTGATTAAATAAAAAGGAAAACCAGAATGCTCCCTTGTATTACTTTTTCTCTTATTCTTTCTGGTAGTTAATTTTATTTCTTGGTCTTTTAGTTTTCTGCTTTCCTCATTTTGTAAGAGAGCTGCCATTATTTGTCTCACATCTATTTGTGACTAAGCTAATGATCATAAATTGTAATTTTGTATTCCTCTGAATTGAAGACCTCAGCATATCTTCAAAGGCAAACACTCCTCTCTGTTACTTAAATGTATTTTTTAGTCCTTGTCTGATTCCCTTTTCTACACTGTCATACTGAATTAACATCTAATAGAAGCTTTTTCTTGTAGGATTAGAGAAATTTTAAGAGTATAATTCAAGCTGCAGGGCAGTTGTAGAATTGCGGAGTAGAAAGACCCTGTGAAAGATCATTTGTCCCATGGTTTTCAAATGTGTCTGGTAGCCAAACATTTTTAAACATGAAATGTCATATGAAACAGATGAAGGCAATAATTTTACAATATAAATTTCTCAGTTTAAAATTATTGGCGTGTTCTGTTTAAATAAACAATGGTTTAATTATCAAAATCTGTAAATTGATCACATTAACAGATTATAAAGAGAATAAACTGTTACAACTATCTTAATAGATTCAGGTAAAGTAATAGAATTTAACACCCATTCGTCATAAGAAAAATTAAACTTGATAAATTAAGACTAGAAAGGAATTTCCTTAAGCTGATAGTTCTGTGTGAAATAAACTAGCCAAATGAATGCAAAAGCAAGCATCAATTAAAAAGAGGAACTTCCTTTTAAAGTCAGAAACAAAGATGACTGCCCACTATTACTGCTTACTATTCAAAATTGTGTTGGAGATTATAATCAGTGGAGCAAGACAAGATAGAAAAATGATAAGAGGCCGGGCGCGGTGGCTCATGCCTGTAATCCCAGCACTTTGGGAGGCCGAGGCAGGTGGATCACAAGGTCAGGAAATCAAGAAAAATGATAAGAAAAGAGGTAGCACTTATTTGCACATTATTGTTTTTATAGAAAAATCATGAAATTACTAGAAATAATAGGGTTTAGTTAGGTAGCTAGATACAACATTAGTTTTTAGAAGACAGTTTCATTTCTTTACACCAGTTACCTAGAAAACCAGGAAACACCATTTGACAATAATATCAGAATCTTGGTTACCTAGGAAATTGACAATATATGTTGATGGCCTCGTCAAGAAAGATTTCTAAAACATTAAGGGATAAGAACTCAGTAAATAGATGTTAGTGGATAGGAAGACAGTATCAAAAAATGTCATTTGTCCCTCAATAGGCATAGATTCAAGGTAATACCAATCAAAATTCCACTTGTTTTTTTCGTGGAGCTTGTTTAGTTGATTCTAAAAGTAAAAGTTAAAAAGAGCAAAAGGCTAGAACACTTCAGAAAAGAGCAGGGAGACAGTGACTTGTCCTGCTAAATGTCAGGACTCACTGTGAAGGCTTGTTTGTTAAAATAGCATATTACTAGCTGATGGGGACAGACAGATATCCGAATTGAATAGATTGCCCGTGCATGGACTGAACTTTGGAAAGAGAGAGGTGGCATATTACATTCAGGAAAGGAGACTGTTCGATAATTAGAGCTAGAAGAAATGGTTTTCTGTACAGAAAAGGAAAAATCCTGTTATGCCATAGGAAAAAGTTAAGTACTTCAATGTGAAACAAAACTTGAAAACTCTCAGAGAAAAAAGGTGACTGCCTGTTACATCTTAGGATAGAGAGACTTCTTGGCCAGACACAGTGGCTAACGGTAATCCCATCATTTGGAGGCCGAGGTGAGCAGATCACTAGTTCAAGACCTGGCCAACATGGTGAAACCCTGTCTCTACTAAAAAATAAAATTTAGCCAAGCGCAGTGGCACATGCCTGTAATCTCTACTACTTGGGAGACTGAGGCAGGAGAATCACTTGAATCCGGAGGCAGAGGTTGCGGTGAGCCAATACCGCACCACTGCACTCCAGCCTGGGTGACAGAGCAAGACTCCATCTGAAAAAAAAAAATTCTCAAGGCACAAAGCGTACTATAAATGTATTATTAATGAATTTGTCTTTTAAAAGAAAAGGATATTTTATTCTCTGAAATGCAGTAAAGTATCTTCAAAGAATGTGAACAGACAAGTTACAAGGTGGGAGAAGTTCCACTGCAAATGAAGACTACAATGAGATACCATTTTATACCCATTCAAGTATCAAAAAATTAAAAATCTGTCAATATATAGTGTTGGCAGATTTCTGCATGTTCTCTTGCATTGCTGGTGTTAGTGGAAAGTGGTTCAATCCTTGACAAAGTTTCATATTACCTTTTAAAGTGGAATTTTTACATACCCAATAGTCCAGAAATTGCACTACCAAGTGCATACCCAAGAAAAAGTTGCACATAGATAAATGGGGGACCACAGCCCAGAGTGGTGGCTCAAGCCTGTAATCCGAGCACTTTGGGAGGCCAAGGTGGGTGGATCAGGAGGTCAGGAGTTTGAGACTGGCCTGGCCAAAATGGTAAAATCTCGTTTCTACTAAAAATACAAAAATTAGCCAGGCGCTGTGGTGGGTGCCTGTAATCCCAGCTACTGGGGAGGCTGAGGCAGGAGAGTCGTGTGAACCCAAGAGGCGGAGATTGCCGTGAGCCGAGATCGCACCACTGCACTCTAACCTGGGCGACGGAGTGAGACTCCATCTCAGAAAAAAAAAAAAAAGATAAATGGGAGACCACTACACGAAGTTCTGTAGTGCTGTTTACAAAAGCAAAATCCCAGAAACAAGTCTTCAAATCCCCACTGAAAAAGAGTGGATGAATATAATGTGATATATTCATACACTGGAATAATACACAGTAACCAAAACTGATCCATAGTGGTACAACAAAATAGAAGCATATTATGCAAAAAAGTCTTCAAGTATAGTAAGTTTTAGAAATACAGGAAGAAGTACAGTATAGTAAGCAAAACTGGTCTCAAAATATGAAACATGCTCACTTCAAAATACATTTGCATGTAATAGATTTTTTTTTTTAATGGAGTTTTGCTCTTGTTGCCCAGGCTGGAGTGCAATGGCACAATCTTGGCTCACTGCAACCTCCACCTCCTAGGTTCAAGTGATTCTCCTGCCTCAGCCTCCTGAGTAGCTGGGACTACAGGCACCTGCCACCACGCCCAGCTAATTTTGTATTTTTAGTAGAGATGGGGTTTCACCACATTGGTCAGGCTGGTCTCGAACTCCCGACCTCAGGTGATCTGCCTGCCTCGGCCTCTCAAAGTGCTGGGATTACAGGTGTGAGCTGCCGTGTCCGGCCAGTAGATAGATTTTATGTAAAAAGCAGGATGGTGATGATGAAAAAATTCAGAAAAATGCCCTTAGATGAGAGGTGGCAAGGGATGCGCTAGTAAGTGGTATTATATGGTCAAAGCTCCAGCTTTTTTGGTGTTACTAGAGTCAGGATGCTTATATTAGAAAACTAAAAGAGGCCATGTATGAACCAATGCTGAGAGTGTCTGGAACCAAGGATTATGATTAATCCAATATTCTGTACCTGAAGTCCAAAGTATCAAAAGAAGAAAGTTAATTATAAAGCTGTTTTGATGATCACATTTTACAACTTGAAGGTTATGCAAGGAAAGGTGTTGAACCAGCCTCAGCATTCAATTTGTACTTCTTTTTTAAATTGTCACACACAAAAAACAAATATTCACAGTCTTCCAGTTTCACTACACCTAAATACAATGTTAATCAAGAGTTTTCTCGTACTTCAGTCTTCCATACTAATTTGTCTCGGATGTTTGTGCTCAAGTCTGGTGCAAAGTGTCCTCTCCCCTAGTTATCCTACAATGCTAACTTACACTGCACAGTGCAGTCTTGAAATCATTCCTTTACTTCAACCACAATTCAAAGCCGTGTTTTTTTCTAATGTGAAAACAGTTTTTACTAAACTGACAATGGCTATACTTCCCTTTCTCATAGTTTCCAGAACATGATGCCAAGACCAGCTCGGTCATGGAGACCCTAACCCAGCAGCGCTAGAGGAATGAAGACAAAAGACACAGAAATAGAGTGCAGTGTGGGATCAAGGGGCTGACAGCCTTCAGAGCTGAGGGACACAAACAGTTTGACCCACATATTTATTGACCGCAAGCCAGTGATAAGCATTATTTCTATAGATTATAGATTAGCTGGCCGGGCGCGGTGGCTCAAGCCTGTAATCCCAGCACTTTGGGAGGCCGAGACGGGCGGATCACGAGGTCAGGAGATCGAGACCATCCTGGCTAACCCGGTGAAACCCCGTCTCTACTAAAAAATACAAAAAACTAGCCGGGCGAGGTGGCGGGTGCCTGTAGTCCCAGCTACTGGGGAGGCTGAGGCAGGAGAATGGCGTAAACCCAGGAGGCGGAGCTTGCAGTGAGCTGAGATCCGGCCACTGCACTCCAGCTTGGGCGACAGAGCGAGACTTCATCTCAAAAAAAAAAAGAAAAAAAAAAAAAAGATTATAGATTAGCTAAAAGCACTTCTTATGGGAAACAAAGGGACAGACTCTGGCTTGTTATCTGCAGCAGGAACATGTCCTTAGCTGTTCTAAGATCACTCAGGCACAGATCACTCATGCTATTGTTTGTGGTTTAGGAAGGCTTTGAGCAGTTTTCTGCCCTGGGTGGGCCAGGTGTTCCTTGCCCTCATTCCAGTAAACCAACAACCTCCAGCATGGGAGTCATAGGCATCACAAGCATGTCACAGTGCTGCAGAGATTTTGTTTATGGCCAGATTTATGGGGCCTGTTCCCAGCATGTCCCCCTTCTTGTTTTTGCAGGGCAATAAAAACAAAGGCAGCTTTATCACAGTGAGCTGCTTCTCACAGGAGTAGGGATCCGCATCTGCAGACTACACAAAGACAACAGATTAAGAGCACAGCCATCATAGAAATCACAGAGCCTCTGAGGGTTTTTATCTATTTGAAGGATTTATGGCTGCCAATCCATCTGCAGCTCCTTCAAGCACTCTAGTTCCTGGCATTAAGGTCAGGTGTGCCTGGGATGCTTTAAATATTTGTTCTCTTAAATTTTGCAACATCTAAAGACAAGTTTGTAGAGTGTCCTTCTAGACGCTGTTTTATCCTTTCCCATTCATGTTCTGATTCATTATAAGGGTGAGGAGTGATACAAAAGTCAGAAGTATTCCTTCCAGTCGCATTTTAGCTATGTTCTATATTCCAAACTAGCTGCTCAGTCTCCTAGCCACATTACAGTTTGTTGGAGATCTTTGATTTGATTAACTATCTTTTGGTCTATTTTAGTTTGAGAGTTCCACAGCAGACTAGAATTCTTTTGCCATTTATTTACAAAATCTGCTGTCTACACTGATGAATGTAGCGCAACTCCAGCTGCTGCCGCAGTAGCTGTGACAGCGATCAGTCCCATAATAATCAAGATTAAAGTAGCAATGAAACGCCAAGAGCATCTCAGAATTTTCTGAAGAATTTCAGTAATAATACGTACAGAGGGAGAGGCTTCCCAAGGATGGGAAAGCTTCACCAGTAACCATACTCCTTCTCGAGCTCTCACTACTAGGATAGAATGATTAGTATTAAACAAGGAAGAGTTCACACAAGAGAACAATCTACATTCCTGGCAAGTTACAGGATAATTAGGGATGTCAAACTTTAGATCACCCATTACCAACAGAAAAGGAGGGTGAACACAACTTTATATCCAAATTGTATTGTTTTCAACAAGTTCTAAAATGTAATTAGAATTATATTGTGATGGCATAGTATATTTTCCTTCCCAAATTTTGATCTTATTATGAGCCATTAATAGTTTCCACAAATTCTTATGTTTAGCTCCTACAGCAGGCCATATCATGTGAGGTTGAGGTACCACTATACCGCCATGTTTCCAGATAATAAGAACTCTTGCCATACTTCTTATCATTTCTACCATCTGACTGTTTTGTTCAGACCAGTTGAACATAGTGTGGCCATGGCACACAGACTGAGAGTTGCAATTCATACTAAGCATCCCCATAGGGGATCAATCAATAATGATTCCATAGGAATCGTTGTGCAGCACCTCTGCCTGTTCTGCAATGCAATCTTCCCAAACAAATATGTTCATTTTTTCTGGCCAGGTCCAATTCTGTTTACAAATAGGTTTTTGAGGGTGGTATGCCTCAATTATAGGAGCAGATTCATTATGGTAAATACCGAGACCAGAAAGCATGTGTAACTGTGCCACAGAGTGATACATCCAGACATCATTGCCAGCCGAGATTGATAGCGAGGGGGTAGGCAACTAGTGCCCTTTCCCAAACAGATAGGCAGATGTTCAAATCCTAAAGAAATATAACAGTTCCTTCCTCATGTGGGTGAGATGGGCCTCTATCATCTGTGGGACCGAGCATCCAAGAGCTATCATTAGTGTATACCTCCAGTGGAGGGGTCCAGCCAAGTTACAGTCTGTAGAAGTGGAAAAGGTAAATATGCCCAGTAAGTATAATTGTTCTCTGTGTCAGCCCTTGCTGAAGGAATACTCACGGCAATGGTGATCACCACTATCATAGTTGTCATTAAATTACTCATGGTGACTGGTTGTCCCACTTTCCTCAGGTTTTCTTCTGCCATCTGCAACAGCTTCTTGATCTGTCCCCAGGTAGGTGACTGTGTTCGACGGGTGTTGCTTGTGACAGTCGGGGTCCTCTTCAGCATCAACTTGGACAACGCTGCCACCGGTGGGTCTTTGGGATCTTCCCAAAACCTCTTCCTGGGTATCTGGCTCACAGTAAGGCTTTAGATGTCTTGATGGCACCCAAATTGGCTATTGATTCAGTCCTGGAGAAACACAAGCATAACCTCTACCCCAAGTTATTATTTTACCTATTTCCAAACTTTTTTTTATCGGATCTCTCCACCAAACCAGTTGTTCTGCTTCTGTCTTTGGTCTGAAACCAGCTGCTGATAGCATCTGGTCTTTAGGCAGGCTCAAAAAATTTTAAGTCAATAATGCTAGTTCAATTGCATATGTAGAGTCCCTTAGGCCCTGTTTCCCGCTCTCTGCTTTTGCAGTTGTCGTTTTAGGGAGAGATCCATTCTTTCCACTATGACTTGTCCTTGAGAATTATATGGGATACCAGTAATGTGTTTAATATTCCATATAGAGAGAAATGTAGCTAGAGCTTGGCTAGTATAGCCTGGGGCATTATCTGTTTTAATAGAAGCCTGAATGCCTGTCACCGCAAAACACTGCAAAAGGTGATGTTTAACACAGGCAGAAGACTCTCCTGATTGGCATGTAGCCGAAAGTGAGAAAAGGTGTCCACACATACATGGTCCTAAGCTAGCCTCCCAAACGAGGGAACGTGTGTGACATCCATTTGCCAAAGAGAATTAGGTTCCAATCCTCGAGGATTAAGTCCTCTTGTAAAAGATGAGGAATGCACCATTTGGCAAGTTGAGCATCGCTGGATAATAGCTTTAGCTTCTTTTCAGGTAATGCTGTATCTGTGTGTGAGACCAGAGGCATTAACATGGGTTAAATTGTGAAAAAGTGTCTAGCATTAGATATTGCAGTAGCAACTAGGCAATCAGCCATTTGATTCCCTGCAGTCAAAGGTCCTGCAAGAGGTGTATAAGCCCTAATGTGAGTGATGTAAAAAGGGTGCATTCTACTCGTAACTGGTGTTTGCAGTTGGGGAAATAAAGTCATCAGTTGCTCATCTGTGTAGAATCGTAGCTGAGCATTTTCAACTAACTGTGTAGAATGAACTACATATGAAGAATCAGAAATCACATTAGTAGGCATATCAAAAGCAGTCAATACCTAAATTACAACTACAAGCTCTGCTTTTTGAGCAGAAGTATAGGGTGTCTGAAAAACTTTACCTTTTGATCCAGCAGAAGAGGCTTTACCATTACTAGACCCATCTGTAAAAACATTTTCAGCACCTTCCGTTGGTTTAAATGTACTTATTTTAGGGAGAATTCAGTTAGTTAATTTCAAAAATTGAAATAATTTTGTTTTCGGAAAGTGATTATCAAGAACACTCACGAAATCAGCTAAATGGGTTTGCCAAGTAAGACTATTTATAAAGGCCTGTTGTATTTGTGCCTTTGTAAGAGGGACAATAATTTTTCCAGGATCGTATCCTTGTAATTTAACAATCTGAGTTCTCCCATTTCCTATCATAGTAGCGATTTGATCCAAATAAGGAGTCAAAGTCCGTGAATTAGTAAGTGGAAGAAAAAGCCATTCTACCAAGTCCTGCTGTTGGACAATAACACCAGTAGGTGAATGCTGAGTTGGAAAAATTAGCAAATCTGGAGTCTTCTCTGGATCTATTCTATTTATTTGAGCTTTATGTACTTGCTTCTCAATCAGCTGTAACTCTGCCTTAGCTTCCTTTGTTAATTGCTGAGGGCTAGTGAGACTAGCATCTCCTCTAAGGATAGAAAATAGATTACTCATGGCATAGGTAGGAATACCTAGAGCAGGTCACATCCAATCAATGTCCCCTAGTAATTTTTGGAAGTCATTTAATGTTTTTAATTGGTCCCTACGTGTAGTTACTTTCTGTGGCACTATTGTAGTGTCATTTACTAAGGTCCCTAAGTAGGAGTAAGGAGTAGTAGTCTGAATTTTGTCAGGAGCTGTAATTAAACTGGCATGAGAAATCGAATTTTGCAAGTGATCGTAACATTGGAGTAATATTTCTCGAGCGGGGCAGCACAAAGAATATCATCTATATAATGAATAATGTAACACTGTGAAAATTTTTATGAGTAGGTTCAATTGCTTGCCCTATATAAGTCTGGCAAATTGTTGGACTGTTTAACGTGCCTTGTGGCAACACTTTCCAGTGAAAACACTTAGCAGGCTGCAGGTTGTTTACCACAGGAATTGTAAATGCAAACTGTCCACAGTCTTGCTCAGCTAAGGGGATAGTAAAGAAGCAGTCTTTTAAATCTATGACTATTAAAGGCCAGTTTTTTGGAATCATAGCAGGAGAAGACAGTCCTGGCTGTAATGTCCCCATAGGTGGCATAACTGAATTAATGGCCCTTAAGTCAGTTAACATTCTCCATTTACCTGATTTTTTCTTAATTACAAAAACTGGAGAATTCCAAGGGGAAAATGTTGGAGCTATGTGTCCTTTTTCTAATTGTTCAGTAACTAAGTCCTCTAAAGCCTCCAGTTTCTCTTTACTCAGTGGCCATTGTTCTATCCAAATTGGCTTATCTGTTAACCATTTTAAAGGTATAGGTTCTGGAGGCTTAACCACCATCAAAAATGGTATCCTAACCCTTGGTGGGAACTTTGTCTTTCCACTTGAAGCAGTTCCTTCAAACCTTTCATGTTTTTTCCTAGTCCCATACCAGGGACGAACCCCATTTCATGCATCATATTTTGACTTTGAGGGCTGTATAATTGCTCAGGAATTAGAGCTTGTGCTCCCCATTGTTGTAATCGCTTCCCCATAAATTTATAGGTACAGAAGTTACAATTGGTTGAATAGTCCCAGGTTGTCCATCGGGCCCTTAACAATGCAAAATATAACTGCTTTGATATACCTCAGGGACTTTACCAACTCCAACTATGTTAGATTGAGCAGGTTGAATTGGCCATGCAGACGGCCAGTGCTGTAGAGAAATGATTGAAATGTCCGCTCCTGTATCTACCAAACGTTTACCTTTTTTTTTCCCTGAATAGTTATTTCACAGGTAGGACGTTTATCAGTAATTTGATTCACCCAATATGCTGCTTTGCCTTGTTTATTTGTACTGCCAAATCCTGTTCATTTAGTTTCACTTTTCCCCATTTCCACATATGGCACAATCAGGAGCTGTGCTATATGCTCTTCTGGCTCTGCTTTCCAGGGAACAGAAGTAGATACGGCAATTTGAATTTCCCCATTGTAATCTGAATCAATGACTCCTGTATGCACTTGCACTCCTTTTAAATTTAAACTAGACCTACCTATAAGTAATCCTACCATCCTCACTGGAAAGGGTCCACAGACTCCTGTTGGCACTTTTTGTGGGGGTTCTCCAGACGGAAAGCTCACAGCTTTTGTGCAGCATAAATCTACTGCGGCACTACCGTCTGTGGTGGGGGACAGGCATTGTACAGGGGTGAGGGAGTGGCCTGAGCCAGAAATGCCCCGATTTGGAATGGAGCCCGGGACGGGCCCCTCATGGTGTTTCCTGAAATTGGGTTCTCATCTTTATCAAACTTAGAGTGACATTGATTAGCCCAATGTTTTCCTTTTTTACATTTTGGACATATTTCAGGCTCAGTAGTTTTCTTGTTTCCCCCATCTGGTGGCCTGACTCGCTGATTTTTTCTACATTCTTTTTTAGTATGACCATGCTTCCCACAGTTGAAACAAACTCCAGGAAATGGAGTTTCCTCTAAAGCACTAAAACTCTGCATAAATTGGTTAGTGCTAACCTTCATACCTCCTTTTCTGAGGAGCTGCTGAAGCAGACTCAAATAAGCCTCATGCCTTGGTCGACCCTTGTCCCATTGTTACCCTGATGCTTCCGAGTCCCCCTTCTGACTCACCACGGGGATTGCTTAAGAGTACTCAGGTGTCCTTCAGTGCAGTTCCACGTTCTCCAACTGTCACTCCGGCGACCCTTCAACCCGGGTTTGAGCCCCACGTATGGGCACCACTTGCCGAGACCAGCTCGGTCATGGAGACCCTAACCCAGCAGCGCTAGAGGAATGAAGACAAAGACACAGAAATAGAGTGCAGAGTGGGATCGGGGGGTGACAGCCTTCAGAGCTGAGAGCCCCGAACAGAATTTGACCCACATATTTATTGACAGCAAGCCAGTGATAAGCATTATATCTATAGATTATAGATTAGCTAAAAGCATTCCTTATGGGAAACAAAGGGACAGGCTCTGGCTTGTTTTCTGCAGCGGGAACATGTCCTTAAGGCACAGATCGCTCATGCTGTTGTTTGTGGTTTAGGAACGTCTTGGGCAGTTTTCTGCCCTGGGTGGGCCAGGTGTTCCTTGCTGGTAAACCAGCAACCTCCAGCGTGGGCATCGTAGCCATCACAAGCATGTCACAGTGCTGCAGAGATTTTGTTTATGGCCAGATATGGGGTGCCTGTTCCCTGCAACATCTAAACAGATATGATTGGGAATTTAGGAAAGGATACTTTGTTGTGGTGTCTTTTCAGAGACTGGCTTCCTGGCCATTTTTCCTTCTTTTTATTAACACATAAGCATCAAGATTAATTCAGAAGGCCAGTAGAATGGAAAGTCAGAATGTGGAGATGGGAGACAGAATGTAACCAATGAAAGATGTTAACATCTGGAATGAAATCAAAGTATCTACATAAAGACTCTTGAAACTTATAAGCAATTATAGTAAGATTGTAGGATAAAAGTTTAATACAAAAAAAGGTTAATATATAATACAAAAGCCAATTGCTTTGCTATATACCAGCAATGAAAAATTTGAATTTAAAATTAAAAACACCATTCACGCCAAGTGCACTGACTCACGCCTGTAATCCCAGTACTTTGGGAGGCTGAGGCAGGCGGATCACGAGATCAAGAGATCAAGACCATCCTGGCCAAGATGGTGAAACCCTGTCTCTACTAAAAATACAAAAAATCAGCTGGGCGTGGTGGCACGCGCCTGTAATCCCAGCTACTTGGGAGGCTGTGGCAGGAGAATCACTTGAATCCAGGAGGTGGAGGTTGCAGTGAGCCGAGATTGCGCCACTGCACACCAGCCTGGCAACTGAATGAGACTCCGTCTCGCAAAACAAACAACAAGCAAACAAACAAACAAAAAACACCATTCACATTAGCACCAGTAAGAGGGAATGCTTAGGTATAAATCTAATAAAACATGACAAGATCTATGTGAAGAAGATGACAAAACTAATCAAGGAAATCAAAGATAATTTCAATAAATAGCTATTTCATTTCAGTGCTAGGAAGACTCAATATTGTCAGTTCTTCCCACGTTAGTCCGAAAGTTCAATGTGATTTCAGTCAAAATCCTAGCACATTATTTTGTGGATAGCAACAAAGTAATTCTAAAGTTTATGTGGAGGGGCAAAGGCTCAAAATGGCCAATGCAATATTGAAGAACAAAGTAAAAGGCTGATGCCACCCAACTTAAACACCTACTATAAAGCTCCCATAATGAAGACTACTATTTGCAGAATATATCAGAGAGCCCAGAAATAAACCAACACAATCATAGTTAACTGATCTTTGACAAAGGAGAGAAGACAATTCATGGAGAAAGTCTTTTTCATAGGAATACTTTTTCAAGCAGTAGTGATCAGCTGTACATTTCCATGCAAAAAAAAGTGGATCTAGATACCTTGAACCTTTCACAAAAGTTAACTCAAAATTTATCATAGACCTAAATGTAAAACACAAAAACGTAAAACTTAGAATGTAAGAAATTCAAGGCAACCTTGGGTTTGGTTTCGATTTTTTAAGTAAAACACTAAAAGCATAACTTGTGAAAGAAAAATAATTGATGACTTGAACTCTGTTAAAGTTAAAAACTGCTCTGCAGAAGCTGCTGTTAAAAAAATTAAAAGATAAGCCACAGACTTGGAAAAAATTAGCAAAACATATAAAGGGCTTTCATTTAACATATACAAAAAACTCTTAAAGCTTAATTGTATGAAAACAATCCAACCTAAAAATGGGCAAAATATCTGAACAGATATCTCATCAAAGAAGATACACTGAGAGCAATTAAAAAAAAAAAAAAAAGGCCTGCAGCCTCAGCTACTCAGGAGGCTGAGGCAAGAGAGTCACTTGAGGCCAGGAGTTTGAGTTTGGTCTGGGCAACATAGTGAGGCAACATAAAAAAAAAAAAAAATTTTTATGGGCAACATAAAAAAAAAAAATTTTTTTTAAATGATTTAATAAAGTACACTTGGTTAAAAAACAAAAGCATCCACAGAAAAACTTGCACACTGACATTTTAGCAGCTTTATTCTTAATTGCCAAAAATTGGAAGCAACCAAGATATCCTTCAATAGGTGAACAAACTAACTATGGAACATTTATACAGTGAAACAGCATTCAACAATAATAGAAAGGAACTTTCAGGGCAGGAAAAGACATAGAAGAAACTTAATGCATATTGCTAAGTGAAAGAACCCAATCTAAAAAGCTACATACTATATGATTCCAATTATATGACATTCTGGACAAGTCAAGACTACAGAGACAGTAAAGAGATAAGTGGCTGCCAGTGGTCCAGGGAATGAATAGAAGCAGCAGAAGGGATTTTTGGAAATTAAGAAAACAATCTCACTTACAATAGCTACCAAAAAACCCCTAACCAAACAAAACACTTGGGAATAAATTTAACCAAGGAGGTGAAGGACCTGTACACTGGTAACTAGAAAACATCAATGAAAGAAATTGAAGTAAACAGAAATAAATGAAAAGATATGGCCAGGTGCAGTGGCTCACGCCTATAATTCTAGCACTTTGGGAGGCCGAGGCAGACAGATCACCTGAGGTTGGGAGTTCGAAACCAGCCTGTCCAACATGGAGAAACCCTGTCTCTACTAAAAATACAAAATTAAACAGACGTGGTGGTGCATGCCTGTAATCCCAGCTACTCGGGAGGCTGAGGCAGGAGAATCGCTTGAACCCCGGAGGCTTCCTTGGCCAATGACAATGATCATAATGAAGCCTATTGGGCCTCAAGGAAAAATATTCAAGAGAATAAGATAGAGAAAGACTGAAAAATTGCATCTATGTAAAGTTTATAAGGATGGAAAAGCCATGTGCATACAAATGGAATGAAAAAACCATGAAAATATGAAGACTACATTGGTGGGATTATGGGCAATATCTTTCTTTTAAAATTCTTTCTTAATAAGTGTTGTGATGTACATGGCCAACACATTCTCTTCCAGAAAATGAGAAAGAAAAAAAATAGTATACTTACTTGCAAGTTATTTCAAATGCTGTTTTCCAAATAGAGAACAGCTTTGGCGTTTTCAGACACTATGTATAATTAGTGGGTTGGTTAAGTCTATTTTAAAACTATGAAATCTTACTCCCTCCTCAGCCATCTCATCCCCACATCCTTTTCCACAGATACATCTGCCCCACCTCCTTTCCCTAAAAGACTTTGGTTTTCTCTCTCCAAGGGTCTTATCATTTAGGCTTTTGTTAACTTGTGTGTATTCAGCAGAAGCTCATGGCCTAGCATCCCCCACACAACACATGCTCCATAAAAAAGGAATTAAAGATGTGAGCTGCTGGTGTATCCCCATGGCCTGGCATGGAGTATGGGCTTATTGGCTATTCATTTCCTTTTGGTCAAGTTTTATATTAATGACTTATATATTATGGAGCACCTATTCTGTGCCAGGTGTTTTGCTAGGTATTGACAGAGTTGTACATGGAATAAGAAAGCTCGTGGTTTTAATGGGAAGTGGCAGGGCAACTACAGAACGTGAAAATAATTCATTGCCTTGCAGCTGAGGAGCAGCTTAAATTAGGCAAGTATCAAGTGCTGCCTGGAATGCCTCTTTATAAGGCCACCAAGTTGGGATACTCCCCTCTTCTTTTCCTCTTTCAGGAACCTACCAGAACAAGTCAGACCACCTTCATTCCTTCCCCAGGGCTGACTTAAAAGAATTGAAGCGAGTCCTTGGCAGAGCCACTCAGGGCAGGAGATGAGAGCCAAGAGGCTGTGCCCAGACTGTGCTCCTTACTAGGTGATGATCACTGGTCATGCCTGGTGGACAGGCACCAGAGTGATCTCAGGGGCTAGGAAGGGGGGCTCAACAGCGGGCCCTGCTTGCCGTACTTGCTCCTCTCAAGCCTTCTGGTTTCAGGCCCACTTAACTCACATTATCCTGCCATCTTCCAGCCTCTTCTCCCTAAGCTGAAATGCAGAGCAGCCTCTCTAACTCAGCAGTCACCGTGTCACATTCCTCAAGAATCTTCAGGGAACCCTTGCCCAGACTATCGTCTACTTTTCTAGATTTCAGCCGGCCTCCTGGCTGTTTAAAAGTGTACCTGAATCATTCACACCAACAATAACACAACAGCACACTCTCTGGTGTGTTCCAAGTGTCCTGGCTGTGGCGTGGTCTCAAAAAACTGCAGCTGACTGCACATGAGTGATTAGATTAACACCTTGAACCCACCCTAAGATAGTCTGCCTTTCCCTTCTTTCCTGCCTTCCTCCTTTTCTTTCTCCCTCTCTCTCCTTTCCTATTTCTCTTTTTTCTTTCCTTTCCTTTCCTTTATCCCCCTCCCTTCCTTTCCTCTTCTTTCCTCCCTTTTCTCTCTTTCCACACACACATAATCTCTGTATGCCAGGCATTATTCTAGGTGCTTCACAAATATTAATTCATTCCATTCTCATATTAATTTTGGGAAGTAGGAACTATTATCATCAACATTATACAGAGAAGGAAGCTGAGGTATAGAAAGTTTAAGTAACTTGTCCAAGGTTGAGCAGTTTGTCAACGTCATTTTACTACCGGCATGTGAAACAGATGAGTTATATTTTTTAGAATATTAATTCTCATTAATTGAAGCCTTCCAAACAGGCGTAACTGTTCCGTTCTCTGAAACACAAGTGGAAGTGTCATAGCTGGACGGAGCAGCGTGGTATGCAGGGAGAAAGGACGCGACTGGGTATTCTTCTGAAGCTCAGGAAGCAGCTCCTGGGGAGAAAGTGTCTGTTTCCCGGAAGCGGACAAGAGTTCTGTTGAGCTGAAGAGCAGGGCAGCAGCTGGGGCGAGCGAGGCTGGAGTCATGCAGGGCAGAGCCTTAACTGCTAAGCTAGGGTTTGCTCTCGATAGGACCAGCTGCCACGAGCGCAGGCTGGAACCAGATCTCCCCGATGTGGACTCGCGGATGGGGAGGGGATCAGGACAGGGGCGGGGCCAGGGGAGGGGCGGGGCTCTGGAAGAGAAGGCGGGACTGTGGAGGACCTGGAGCTCAAGGAGGTCAGGGTAGGGAAGGGGCAGGGTTCAGGGTTCGGGGGCGGGTTGTTTACGGTGAGATCAAAATCAGGCAGGAGCCTCCGGGGTCCCTGCTGTGCCACCCGGACAGGCCGTGAGGGTGGGCCGGGGGGGCGGGGCCGGGCCTGACCACGGCGGCAGAGTTCAGTCCCACTTTCCGCACGCCACCTTAGGCCCGCAGCCGTGCCGGGTGCTCGTCAGCATGTCCTTCATCCCGGTGGCCGAGGATTCCGACTTCCCCATCCACAACCTGCCCTACGGCGTCTTCTCCACCAGAGGCGACGTGAGCAGTGGGGCTTCGGCTTCCGGGCGCGGGGAGGGAGTGGAGTGGAGTGCAGTGGAATGGAGTGGAATGGAGTGGAATGAGGGGCGGGATGGAGGCTTGGGTCATTTTTCTCTTAAGATCCGTTCCGTGAGAGTGCCTGTGGGCTGGAGTCCCACCTCGTAACTTTCTAGTTGTGCACATTATTTGACTTTTCAGCCTCAGTGTCCTCAGGTTTGCTGAGAATTAAATGCAAAATGAAATGAATAGTGTCACTCCCCCAGACAAGCAGAGCAAGCAGGATTCTGTTACCGGAAGCTGCAGTACGCAGGCATGCTGCCTACTCCGAGGCGGTTGCGGTGTGTTTCTCTTGCCCAAGAGGCTGGTGGTTCATCTCACTGGATAGCCCCTAACCCTAGAACCCAGGAAATGATAACCCGGTATGCGTAGCAGCTCAGAGGGGGACGCGCATGTCCTGTCTTAGAGCTGTGCGATCTAAGATGGCAAGTGTCTCTCTCTGCCTGTTGCTGGAATTCTTTCAGCTCCTGGTGTGGGCTGCCTGGCATTCCCCCACTGATCAGAAGAAAGAGGGCAGGGAAACAAACTTTGACTAAGTCAGTGTAGTCTGATTGGTAGAAATAAGTGTTTGAAAACTGGAGGTTTATCAGCAAATAGATAATAAGAGGGTCCCTAGGTTGGAAAAGCAGATTCCCTTGGATTTGTTGATGATATTTTTGGCTTAGATTTTTGCTCCCAACTTTAAAGGTACACTTCTGATTCAGCTCTGTAAGCCATAGAACCCCAGAATCAGGAAATGTTTGCTAAACGAGGGGCTTGGCAGTTGGCTTCTTCCTGGAAAGTGGGGTTCCCTCCTTCCCCCATGGCTTGTCATTGGAGGCAAGTGGCTGGCCTTTTATGGGCCTGTCTGCAGTGAGTACTTTGGTCTAGAAGAGTCAACTTGTGGTTTCATATCTGGCCAGGCTGACCAGATGTTGCAAGGACACAGAAAGTGGACACTAAATCCCCTGGAGGACACAATTTGAGGCACATTAAACCTTAACCTGTGATGGCCAACAACCTTTCTGCAGACAAAGCCCTTCCTCTGCCGTCCTCAAACACTTTGCCCTCAGCAGGTGTGTCCTCCCTCACCTTTCCTGGAGCACAAATCCATTAGACAGAAACATTTGTGAGAGGCAGGCACACCCCAGTAGGGTGCTCTGACTTGCTTTCTCAGGGGAATCGAATTAATGTCCCTTAGAGTGTGGCTAGGGGCTTTCAGACACCATGTCCTGCTGTTTCAACATCAGCATGTGCAGGGCAGCCACTACAGATGTCTGGGAGAGAGAGCCCCATCCCCCTGTCCTCTGATAGAGTGCTGGGGGTGGAGAGTTGGCCCTTTGGCCGTCCAGCTGAACAAGCCTCATCTGAAACTTTCTCTGCAGGCACTGGACATTCCAACGGTGATGGCTGCCTTGCCAGGCAAGACTAGTTGCCAAGGCAAAACCTCCCTTCCCCCATGTCAGCAGTCAGCCCTTCCTAATTTGAGTGGAATAACAATGAACGCAGTCATCACTTTATTCATTTTTTTATTCAGCCAATGCTTACAAACCCCAACTGTGGTCCAGACTGCCTGGGCTGTGAGTTGGGATCAAAGACACAGGAGATGCCTTCCTTTCATTTCTGGTTGCTCATGGACTAGTAAGGCATATGGGGTGCTCTCTGTGAAGGTAGGGGTGGTGGCCTCTGAGAACGAGATTGTAGTAGTGTGGAGCTGGTTTGCCGGGTGCCTTCTTAAAGTCCCTGGGGTCTGGCCCTGCCACTGCCTCCTGGCCTCTGCTCTCTCCAGCCACACTGGCTGCCTTTGAGTCTCTGAGACATGCTAAGAGCAGCTTCCTGCCTTCGGGCCTTAGCACATGTTGTTCCTTCTGCCTGGAATACTCGTCCCTCTGCTCTCTATATGCTTGGCCCCTTCTCACTCTTTGGGACTCAGCTTAAATGTCACCTCCTAAGCACTCTCTCTGAAAGAGCTCCCAGCTGCTGCCCAGCCTTTGTTGTCTCTCACCACACCCTGTGTTTCCTTTTGCTTCTGGAGAGAAGGAACCAAGTCACTGTTCCCAGGACCTCAGCAGCCTTTGTGTAGTGCTGGTACTGAGAAGATGCTTTCTAAATGTTTGTGGCATGAATAGCGTCTACCCTGTGTCTGTTCTTGTGGTGAGAGATTTATAGATATTAATCAAATTCTCACAATAAAACTACTGTGAAGTTATTGTCCCCATTCTACAGATGAGGAAACTGAGGCCCAGAGAGGCAAAGCATCATGCTCCAGATCTCACAGCCAGTAAGAGACAGATATGGGGTTGATCCCCACATCTGTCAGCCTCCCAATCTGTAGGGTCCAGCCCTACGGGGCTTAGCGGGTGTTCTCCCCGTGTGTGGAAACGAGAGATTGTAAGAAGTAAAGACACAAGACAAAGAGATAAAGAGAAAACAACTGGACCCGGGGGACCACTACCACCAAGACGCGGAGACCGGTAGTGGCCCCGAATGGCTGGGTGCACTGATATTTATTGCATACAAGACAAGAGGGGCAGGGTAAGGAGGCGAATCGTCCAAGTGATTGATAAGGTCAGGCAAGTCACGTGATCATGGGACAGTGGGCCCTTCCCTTTCAGGTAGCCACAGCCAGAGAGGGAAGGCAGCATACGTCAGCGTTTTCTTCTATTCACTTATAAGAAAGATCAAAGACTTTAAGACTTTCGCTATTTCCTCTACGGCTATCTTCTAAGAACTTCAAAGAGGAACCAGGAGTATGGGAGGAACATGAAAGTGGACAAGGAGTGTGACCATTGAAGCACAGCACCACAGGGAGGGGTTTAGGCCTCCAGATGACTGCGGGCAGGCCTGGATAATATCCGGCCTCCCACAAGAAACTGGTGGAGCAGAGTGTTTCCTGACTCCGCCAAGGAAAGGAGACTCCCTTTCGTGGTCTGCTAAGTAATGGGTGCCTTCCCAGACACTGGCGTTACCGCTTGACCAAGGAGTCCTCAAGCGGCCCTTATGCGGGTGTGACAGAGGGCTCACCTCTTGCCTTCTTGGTCACTTCTCACAATGTCCCTTCAGTATCTCACCCTATACCCACCGGTTATTCCTAGGTTATATTAGTAATGCAACAAAAAGTACTATTAAAAGCTAATGATTAATAATGTTTATAGTAATGATTGATAATTGTCCATGATCATCTGTATATCTAATTTGTATTATAACTGTATAGCAGTATAGCTACAGTTGTGCCTTCAGTCTCTTGCCTCGGCACCTGGGTAATCCTTTGCCCACACCAATCCCATACTTCCCCCTCTATGTCAGGCTGGGAGTTGGGTAATGCTTTCCCTTGGAAAACTTTATATCAGATATGACCAACTGTTTTAAAACAGAGGGAATGCACATTTTTCTCTTGAAGTTAGACAAATGGAGTCTCCCTCCTTGGTTTGTTTCCCTCAAGTTGCATATGGGAAACTGAGGCCCAGAGACGACCAGGGACTTGTCCAAGATGATAAGATGGTGAATGAGGGAACACACTTGGAGCCCAGGAATCCTGGATCCGACTTGTGAGCCCCTTCTAGTTTTGTGCTGAAGAAAATAACTCCCAAAGTTAAAAGTAGAGGGTACTCACTCTCTCAGACTTTTTCTGGGTCCTCAGGTCATAGTTTGAAGCACAAGTTTGAAGCTTCTATGCTTTGTTTGCATTTGAGGCATCAGGCAGCTGCACTTGTGACCCCATTTTGGAGGTTGCTTACTGGTGGTGGCTCCTTCTTGCCTTTAGCTGGGTGTGGGGACCAGGGTCAGAGATGTGGTCCACGGGTCTGACCTGCACATTCCCTGAATGGAAAACCACTTGGATCCAGGTGGTTCAGCTCTTTGCCTACTGCAGCAGATTTTCCATTTTCAGGAGGGGAAGACTGAGGCACAGGGAGTTGGCAGCGGGGCTGATAATGGGTAGCTAAGCTCTCCGGGCAGCCTCTTCTAGGGTAGGCTCTGCTGGGACCTCAGGTGAGGATTGTGGCTCTGCTCTACCCCGGTCCCAAGAGCTGACATGCATGGAGAAATGGCCATCTTTTCTCAGCCCACCCCAGTGAGCAGTCGATGGAGATAAGGCCAGCCAATAATCCCACCACTAAGCTCGCTGGCACTGAAATGGCCAAGCTGGTGGTTCAGGAGAGCTGGAAGCCTGACTCAGGACAGAGCACCAGGAAGTTGAGTCTGCAAACATGCCCTCTGGTTCTTGTTGACGAGCAAAGCTCAGGGTTGTGGGGACAAAGACCAGGCCTTAACAAATATTTAAGACATGTTTGCTGATGCTGGGATTTTGTGGTGCAGAAAGGAACTTCCCTTGCATGTTCTGAGCAGTCTGGCTTCCTGCAGCTCCCTTATAACCTGAGCTCTCCTCCATTTGAGCCACAACAGAGCTCATTAATCCAAGCCACCTGGCCCTCAGCACTGTGCATCGGGCACTCACTGCTCCACTGCACAACTGAATTACCCTGAGCCAAGGCCTAGGTTAAACCTGGAAAATAATCCAACATCCTGGTAAGGTGGTGAGCTCCTCGTCACTGGAGGCATTTATGTAATGCCTAGGGAACTTTGCAGGGGACTTTGGTCATGTTAAGTGGCTAGGACCAGGCTGACTGCTCTTCCCCTAGTCCAAGGGATATTTGATTTATTTCCCATTCAGGGAACACAGATTCTTTTCCATTTAGTCCTGGAAGCAGAGATGGCACAAGGGAGCTGGGGCAGGATGCTGAGAAGGTGGTTCTTCAGTCCGCTCTGTACACAGGGCCACCTAAAGGGGGACCCATGGCCTCTTCAATAGGCAGGCTTTCTAAGGAAATGAGCCAAGCCCAGTCAGGGACTTTTTCTGGTGCTGACCATGTCATCTTCCTCCTAGCCAAGACTGAGGATAGGCGTGGCCATTGGCGACCAGATCCTGGACCTCAGCGTCATCAAGCACCTCTTTACTGGGCCTGTCCTCTCCAAACACCAGGATGTCTTCAATCAGGTAGGACATTGTGAAACGGCTTGTTCCTAACCTCAGTGGCACTGCAGATGCCAAAAAGAGAATGCTCCTTGCGTTCCATTATCGATAAAGGTAATGCCATCAGAGGTCTCAGAAGTTATACTTGGATAAGGTTGGGGTTGTTTTGAGACAGACAAGCTGGTAGGAGGTGGCCTTGGGATAATTCACGGTGGCTTCTCACCTCAGGGTGAGTTCCTAGGTGAAAAAAGTCCAATGTCTGCAGTCCTGGGTCGTTTCCAGTTGTCTCTGAGGTGAAGCTCTTCAGGAACTCTGGTTACTTTCCTTGTCAAGCTGTTTGAGCCTCTGCCTGTCCAAGGGCTGTGTGGGCCCCCAAGGGAGGGAGCTACGAGGCCTGCCCTCCAGTTCTGTGGAAGCAGCCATGGAGGAGTCAGCCTGAAGTACGTGTTCACGTGGGATGGACATGAATTTGCTTCCCTGTAAATGGTCAGCTACTTTGATATAGCATCTTGTCATTGCATGGGTCAGGAAGGAGGGTGGGATTTATGGGTACCTCTTGTGTGCCAGGAGCTTCACACACATCCTCTCCTTCAATCCTCCTGACCACCCTCTGGCATAGGAATTGGAATTCCTATGGGGGCCTGAGCATCTAGACGGGGACCTGAAATTCTGGAATGAGACACTGTTTTCCCAAGCTCTACAGCTAAAAGTATCAGAGCTGGAGCTGGAACTCTGACTCTTAGAACCTACAACGGCTTTTTCTGCTATGCCTCACTGGCTACAAAACCTCTTCTTTTTTTAAATTAGAAAAGCTCTTGACCGGGCATGGTGGCTCACACCTGTAATCCCAGCACTTTGTGAGGCTGAGGCGGGTGGATCACTTGAGATCAGGAGTTCAAGACCAGCCTGGCCAACATAGTGAAACCCTCTCTCTACTAAAAATACAAAAATTAGCTGGGCGTGGTGGTGCACGCCTATGATCCCAGCTACTCAGGAGGCTGAGGCAGGAGAATTGCTTGAACCTGGGAAGCAGAGGTTGCAGTGAGCCGAGATCACATCAGTGCACTCCAGCCTGGGTGACAGAGTGGAAATGTTTTTTTTAAATAGAGATGAAGTCTCACTATATTGCCCAGGCTGATCTTGAACTCCTGGGCTCAAGTGATCCTCCAACTCGGCCTCCCAATGTGCTGGGATTATAGGCATGAGCCATCACACCCAGCCCAAAACATCTTCTTAACTGATGTGAAAGGAATTAGTTTAGGCTGTGATTACTCTGCAGATTGGAGTGTGCCTCTACTGGAAGAACATGGCCACCTTCAACTGTGGGCTGGGCCAAGTTTAGCACAGTTGCTGTGCCAGGTAGCAGCTCCTGGGCTTGTGTGCAGGTGCAGGAGGGCATGAGGCAACGTCAAGAGAGGATATGCTTTTCTCCAGCTTGATGAATAGATGACAAAACTAAGAGCAGAGGTCCTGAGAGTTTGAGTGAATGGGAGAGAAGGGGCAGGCAAGCTGGCTGGCCTCCCATTGGCAGGAGGGATACTCCCTGGGTTTTCCTGTGCGTAATCTTCTTTCTCCATGTTTTGGTCTTAGCCTATGCTCAACAGCTTCATGGGCCTTGGTCAGGCTGCCTGGAAGGAGGCGAGAGTGTTCTTGCAGAACTTGCTGTCTGTGAGCCAAGCCAGACTCAGAGATGACACTGAACTTCGGAAGCGGTGAGAAGCACGTGGTCATGGAGGTGATGAGGAGATGCAGCAGGGGAGATGAGGGCTGTGTGGTGGTCAGTGCCATTCTGAGTCACAGCTCGGCAGCCTTAGTGTGGTCAAGTGAGACCTGCCCCCATACAGCCCCTGCCTGAGCTGCATATTGATGGGAGGGCTTTGGGAGGACTGGGATTGCCTTGGTACCTGGACTGGAGCTGCCCGAGCTAGGCCAGGCCAGGCCCATTGGCCCTCTGTCTTACTCAGCCGGTCCTCATTAGCATCATCTGTGCCCTCATCTGGTTCCTAGAGTAGGAAAGAGTTTCCACGTGTCCCATTTCCTAGGGTAGAATATAGAGACGGCTTCAGTGGGTGGATGTCCTCTCAGCTGTGAAAGGTACAGCATAGCTCTGGCCCCAGGCCAGCCAGGAGGTGCCCACTGGAGACTGTGGATAATCTTGGGGATGGTCTGGACTGAGCCTGTGGGTGGGACCGCGCTTTGCTGCCTGCTTGACTTTGAAGCCCCTGGTTCTGTGTTTCAGTGCATTCATCTCCCAGGCTTCTGCCACGATGCACCTTCCAGCCACCATAGGTGAGTGCAGGCACTTCACCAAGGCAAGAACGGAGCAGCTTCATGGGCCAAGAGGGCTGGCCAGGTGCTTTGATTCTGCATCTGGGTGCAGGGTCCCTGCTGGGGGCGGGGAGATAGAGGGGCTCTGGGGCTGTTACCCCCTCCTCATCACTGACCTTTCTCAGCACCCAAGCCCGGCATTCACTCAGGCTATATCTTGGCTCAGGTAGTGAGTTGCAGGCTGGTCAAGTTCATGACTAGCTACATGGCTCCCTGCAGAAGGATTCAGCTACAAGCCTGCCCCAGAAGGATTCAGCAAATTGCTCTCCTTCCCCAAAAGGCTATGGGACAAGTTCTCTGAGCTCAGTCTGTGAGCAGTTTTGAAGAAAGACGCCAGAGGGTTATGAAGGGCCCCAGTTTGAGCACGTGGCAGGATGTCTGGTTGGAGCGTCATTCAGGAAGTTGGAGCTGTTGAAACTCTCAACCTGAAGCAGAGAGAGGCTGGTTCAGCCTGCGGCCCAAAGCGCAGCCCTCTTCCTTGTGCACAGGCCTCCTCAGCTGGGTTACCCGGGCACCTGTAAGCTGAGGAGCCGGTTGACGCTGCCCTGGGGTACACTGCCTCTCTGGAACAGCTCTTGCTGTCCGGGGAGAGTCCTTTGCTGCTGGGCTGCTTGGGCTAAGCTGACTGGAGGATGGGACTGGGGACAGGGGCTGAGTCACCTGCCTCCTCCCAGCCCCTCTCACTCCCTACCCTCACGCACTCATGGGACTGTGCTATTTTTTGGCAAACCAGCTGTTGTGCAAACCATATGTCTTTCAGGGATTCCTCATCATGTTTGGTTGACTGATGGTGCTCTTTCTTGTTATTATTATTATTTTTTGTTATGGAATTATTCTTTTGAAAAATCTCTCAGCTATTACTTCTGTGCATTGGGACCGAAGATGGGAAGCAGCAGCTAAGGCTCCACCTGCCCTGTGGACTTTTCTTCCTCTCCTCACCCTTCACCATGACTGTTGCTAGTCTAGGCTGTTGATATTGATGAATACCCAGCTTTTTTTTTTTTTCTTTGAGGAGACGAGGAGACATTTAGGAAGATAAAACAGGCAGACTGTCCCAACTGGTTTTTCTTTCAGATTTTTAATTCTCCGAATGGTAGATATGCCTACAGCTTGCTGGCCAGCCCGTTCAGTTCATCATAATCAACAGGCACTGATATGCATCTGCAGCGTGCACACCCTTGTCCTTGGCACTTGGGCAGAGTCCAAGAAAATGAGGACTGGGCTGGGGCTGTCCTGGAATGTCCACAGTCTAGCAAAGATGTGCACACACATAACTGGAGCACCAGTGGGAAGCAAAGCCTGCCCCAGAAGGATTCAGGGGAGGGGATTTGGAGGGGCAAGAGATCCTGCTAGAGAGAGCAGGGAAGGCCTCAGGGAGGAGGGGGCCTCAAAGAGTTGCCAGGATTTGAACACACAGGACAAAGGAGCAGTCAGTCAGTATACGCGTGGTGAGGGAGCCTGTGGGAACTCGGGAATGGCAGTTGTGTGTGGTAAAAGTGGGGAGCCTGAGAAGGGGGGTGGTGTCAGCCACTTGGTGTTCACATTCCACTGTCAGTTTCAGAAAGTCTGGACTCCTAATTTCTTATTTGCTTCTCAGCTGAGGGCTCTCAGAACAAATCTTCAGTGAGGATATTTTGTATTGCATTTGGTGCTGTCACTGCTGGCTGCAGGCTGAGCTCTGGATGTGTAAACAGTATTGTGTGCACACTCATGGCTCCAGTGCTTAGAACAGTGCATTCTCTTTCCTGAGGCATCTGGGTTGCTGATGGGATCTCTTGGGTCTCTCCTCTGCAGGAGACTACACAGACTTCTATTCCTCTCGGCAGCATGCTACCAATGTCGGAATCATGTTCAGGGACAAGGAGAATGCATTGATGCCAAATTGGTATGTTCTGGGCCAAATGTTTGCATAAGTTCAAAGTCTTTCTTTTCATTTCCAGCAGCATGTTTGTCTCAGGGGCTGCCAAGTTCTTCTTAAAGTAAACGGGGGAGGAAAAGCAGTTACGATGTTGTAACCTCTGGAAGCAGTGGTCTCAGCTTCTGGTCTCCTGCTCAGCTTGGCTCAGGACTTGCTGTGGGATCGAAGGGCAAGTCTCTTAAGCTCCTTTGGACAGCAGGGGTTGGAATTAGATTCCCTGAATCACTACGCTCCTTCTGGAGTCTTTCATTTATAAGCTGTGTATTATCGTACTATGGGCAAGTCTTAGACTCTAGCATGCTCCATACTTACATTTTCTGATGAATGAGAATCCTCAAATGTGCCCAGTGCTGTATATTCCTCAACATGTGATCTGTTTCATTCATTTGTTTGAACCTCATGGTAGTTCTGTGATGTCACAAGGCCATGATTGTAAGCCCCATTTTACAGATGGGAAAATGGGCTCAGAGAAGGATCAACTTGCCTGAGCACAACAGGGCCACAGCCTGTCTCCCAGCCCCCAGATCAGGCCATTGACCAAGCTGAGGATGCAGAGCTGGGATCCTTGCCCTTTGTTCTGTGTTGTCTGCTGGTTGAGATGATTCCTTGGAACTGAAGAGGGCTTGGACACAGTGACAGGCATACACCCCAGGCTCCGGTGCCATCAGTCACACACAGGAGCTGGATTAGGGACGGGGCTTTACTCTCTCTTGGATGAGTGTCTCCAGTAGGCTATGCCATGAGAGGAGGGTCTGTTAGAACCAAGATGAAGAAGAAAGAAAGGGAGAGAGAGCAGTTCCAAGCCAGACATTTTGAGCAACAAGGCCAAGGTTGCAGAACAAGGCATGGGTGAATCTGAGACCAGAACCCATACTCCAGGTTCCAGGCTCCCATGCGAGATGGGCAAATATTTGAGACTCTTGCATTTTACAGGCTCCAGGCTGTATTTGTCCCCAGCTAGCTTCAACTTGTCTATCTGAGTGTCCTTGGCAGTGATGACCCAGTGGACTGCCCAGCCCCAGAAGAGCTGGCTATCACTTATGTGCCAGGATCCCAGTGGCCAAAGGGCACGGGTACCAGGAAGTGAGAGGAGAGCCGGGACCTGGGAAATGAGTGTTGACTATGTCTGAAACCAAGTGTGGGGGCCACAGCCATCCTTGCCCCATGTTCTTCTGCAGAATAAGAGCAAACAGGCCTTCTCTAGCCATGTTTGATGCAAGATGACCCACGGCTGTGACTTTTTAACTTTCTGTACATAGTCTTCATTATAAATGTAATGTATATTTACTGGAATTAAACACTACAGAAAATATGTAAAGTAAAACATTTACAATTTAAAATATGTCTTCTCTTTGACCTGCAATGCTCACTTTCATGCATCTATCCTACAGAAATAAAAGCACCAGTGGGTTGTATCCAAAAGCAAGGATGTTAATTAGCAGAGTTTCTAGTGGCCCAGAGCTGGAAGTAATCTGAATGCTTATCGGTGGAGGAATGGTTGAAAAATTGGTCTATTCACAATATGAAATGTTTTGTAGCTAGTGAAAGATTTAGATCAAGAGAGATGTTCATTGATCTATGTTAAGTGAAATAGGTAAACTATAGGCAATTAGGTAAAGTGTGTTTCACTTTTATAAAAAAAAGCACAAAAAATATATATGTACATACACATTGTATTAGTTTTCTGTTGCTGCTGTAACAAATCACCACAAACTTGGTGGCTTAAAACATAAATATATTCTCTTCTAGTTCTGGAGGCCAGAAGTCGAAAATCAGTCTCACTGGCTAAAGCCAAGGTGTCAGCAGGGCTTGTTCCTTCTGGAGGCTCTAGGAGAGAACCCATTTCCTTGACTGTTCGGCTTTAGAGGTTGCCTGTATCCCTTGCCTTTTGACCCCTTCCTCACATCACTCCAACCACTCGCTTCCACTGTTACATTTCCTACTTCCTCCTTTGACCTTGCCTCTGTCTATAAGGACCCTTGTGATTACATTTAGGGCTCACTCAAATAACCAGGGACAGTATCCCTATCTCAAGATCCCTAACTTAATCACATCTGCAAAACCCTTTTTGCCATGTAATAATATCCACAGGCTGCAGGGATTAGGATCTGGATATCTTTTGGAGGGCTGTTTTTCAGCTTAACACACACACACGCATGTGCACGTGCACACACACACACTTATGCATACATTATTTCCATAGGCTGGTATGAGCATAGAGAAAGGCAAAAAATATCAGACTGCAGATTAACATTGCTTTCCTCAGGGGAGTGGCTGGATGGGGAGAGATTACTAACTCCTTTTTTTCATCTGAATTGTTTGCATTATTACATGCCATGTAATTGCATGCAATTGAATTTTATAATTTAATCCAATAAAGGAACCAAAGTGGGTAAAAAAGGGAGCTCTTCCTCAGCCACTCACCAGGGGCAACTACTTTGAACAAGTTGGATGTGCTGCCTCCTGTACTTTGCTCCAGGTTACACATGCATGACCACACATATGCATGCATACATATGCATTTTATTTCTTTCGTTAACAAAACGAGGCCATGCTGAAATTTGCTTTTTTTCACTTCATCATTGACATATCTCCATGTAAATAAGTTTAAATCTACCTCAGTCTTTTACAGTAGTTTTTTGGAGTAGGTAATACAAGATAATTACACAGTAAAATATCATTTTTATAAAAAGATACAAAAATATGGTCCAGTAGGGCTGGGCGCAGTGGCTCACATCTGTAATCCCAGAACTTTGGGAGGCCAAGGTGGGTGGATCAGAAGGTCAGGAGTTTGAGACCAGCCTGGCCAGTATGGTGAAACCCTGTCTCTACTAAAAATACAAAAATTAGCAGCTGGGCATAGTGGCTCACGTCTGTAATCCCAGCACTTTGGGAGGCCGAGATGGGTGGATCACCTGAGGTCAGGAGTTCGAGACCAGCCTGACCAACATGGTGAAACCCCATCTCTACAAAAGTACAAAAATTAGCTGGGCATGATGGCGGGTGCCTGTAATCCCAGCTAATTGGGAGACTGAGGCAGAAGAATCACTTGAACCTGGGAGGCGGAGGTTGCAGTGAGCTGAGATCATGCCATTGCACTCCAGCCTGGGCAAGAGAGCGAGATTCTGTCTCAAAAAAAAAAAAAAAAAAATTAGCCAGCTGTGGTGGCAGGCGCCAGTAGTCGCAGCTAGTTGGGAGGCTGAGGCAGGAGAATCATTTGAACCCAGGAGGTGGAGGTTGCAGTGAGCCAAGATCACGCCACTGCACTCCAGCCTGGGTGACAGAGCGAGACTCTGT
>NW_012102632.1:2421928-2422926 GCF_000951045.1 Mandrillus leucophaeus | reverse complement strand
CCCCTAAGTAGCTGGGACTAAAGGTGCATGCCACCATGCCTGGCTAATTTTTTTATTTTTTGTAGAGATGAGTTTTCGCCATGTTGACCAGGCTGGTCTCAAAATCCCAGACTCAAGCGATCCGCCTGCCTTGGTCCCCCAAAGTGCTGGGGTTATAGGCGTGAGTCACCGTGCCTGGCCTTCTTATATATTTTTTCACAGATGTTTTTGCATACTCTGCCAGTTTATCTATACAGTCACTTCTCTATTATTTGTTTAAAAGGTGTTTTATAAGTGATAGAAATTAACCCTTTGTTGCAATGCATTGCAAATATTTTCTCCCGGTATGTTCTTTTTTCTTTGTTTGCCAGTCTTTCTAGATACAGAGTTTTGCATTTTTATAAAGTCAAGCATGCCAATCATTTTCCTTATGGCATTTACTTTTGTGTAATGTTTAGAAAGGCTTTCTCCACCCCAAGAATTTGGAAATTGTGTGTGTGTGTGTGTGTTTGTTGTTGTTGTTGTTGTTTCTAGTGTCCGTAATAGCCTTTCTTTGTACATTTAGATCTTGAATCCATCTGGATTTCCTTTTATGTGTGAGGTGTGGTGTGGGTCTGTATCCATTTCCTGGGGCTGCTATGAGAAAAAGTCACAACAACAGGAATTTATCCCCTCAGTTTCTGGAGGCCATAAGTCTGCAATCAAGGTGTCAGCAGGGCCATCGCCTCCTGAAGCTTCTAGGACCATCGCTGTCCTTGCTGCTTCCAGCTTCCGGGGGCTGCAGGCGTTCCTTGTGGCTGCATCACTCCAGTGTCTGCCTCTGTCTTCACATGGCCTTCTCCTCCTCTCTACATCTTCTCTTCTGTCTCTTATAAGGACATTTCTAATTGGATGTAGGGCTCACCTGGATAATCCAGGATGATCACATCTCAAGATTCTTAACTTGATTAACTGTAAAAAGACTCTTTTTCCATATTTTCTGGGAGTTAGGACATGGCTGTATCTTTTTTTTTTTTTTT
>NW_012102632.1:2355255-2421168 GCF_000951045.1 Mandrillus leucophaeus | reverse complement strand
CCTCCTCTCTCTTCAGCCACATTGGCAGCTGCTCTGTGTCCCCACCTGGCCGTCAGAAGGACAGTTGAGTCTCATTACTTGCAGATTCTGTATTTGAGAATTCACAACTATTTGCTAACATTTATTTGTAAGTCCAAAATTAATATTCACAGAGCTTTTGTGGGCACGTGTGGACATGCGCAGAGCAGTGAAACATGAGCTGCCCGGTGAGCACGTTCCCAAGTGAGGCTGGACAAGGTGTTACTCTGCCTTCTTGTCTCAGCTCATGCTGTAAACACGTGTCCTTTGTGGTCTATTTAGTGCCATGTTTTTTTGTGTGTGTGCTTTTTTAGCGGTTTCACTGTTTTTTTATAATGGCCCCAAGTGCAGTGCTGAAGTGCCGTCTAGTGTCCCTAGCACAGGAAGACTGTGATGTGCCTAATGGAGAGAATATGCGTGTTAGTAAGCTTCATTCAGGCAAGGTACAGTGCTGCTGCCTGAGCTCAATGTTCATGAATCAACAAAATATATTACATAAAGTGTTTTTAAGCAGAAACATACATAAAACAAGGTTATATAGTTAAGTTTTGATTAGTTGATAAACATTTTCTGACCAAAGGCTTGTAGCACCCTAATCCTGTGTTTCCTCTGGGAACAGTCATTCCGTATTTGCTAATTCTGTGTTCATGATGACTTTATAAAAACTAATTACCCGGCCAGGCACAGTGGCTCATGCCTGTAATCCCAGCACTTTGGGAGGCCAAGGCGGGTGGATCAACTGAGGTCAGGAGTTCAAGACCAGCCTGGCCAGCATGGTGAAACCCTGTCTCTATTGAAAGTACAAACATTAGCCGGGGATGGTGGCGGATGCCTGTAATCCCAGCTACTTGGGAGGCTGGGACAGGAGAATTGCTTGAACTCACGAGGCAGAGGTTGCAGTGAGCAGAGATCACACCACTACACTCCAGCCTGCTTGACACAGCGAGACTCCATCTCAAAAACAAACAAACAAAACAACAACAACAACAAAAACCCCAAAATAATAATTACCAGGAGTGACAAGAATTGACTGTATCAGCCCCATAGCTGGGCCCACACAACCTCAGAACTGTGGTCACTGTAGGGCTGCATACCTTTTAAAATTAAACTTTTTATTTTGAGGTCATTGTAGACTCACATGCAGTTGTGAGAAATAATATGGAGATCCCAATACCCTTCACACAGCCTCCCCCGATGGCAGCATCCTTCGTAACCATGGTGCCTATCACAACCTGGATGTTGATATTGGTATAGTTGGTCCCACCACCTGAGGATCCCTCATGCTGCAGTGCTGCCCATTTTCCAGAGGGGACATGGAAATCTGGGCAGCCCCCAAGGTGAGGGGACCAGGAAAGTGATGGGAAGGAGGAGCTGACCTGGGGGAGGGAGTGCTCCAGGGACCTGGCAGTGTCTTCAGCATCTCCTGGGTTGTCTGATGCCCAAGGGTGGAGTCAGCCTCCATGTGGGAAATGCAGACAGGCAGGTGGAGGGGGCTTTCCCATAGTCAGCACCTACAGTTTTAGGCGTTGCCTCAGGAAACTCTGAGTGCCTCATCACTGATGGTGTAGAAGAAGCTGTCGTGGGGCCACCGAGTCAGGCTGAGGCAGTGGGAAGCCTTGGTTGGTGGAGGCAGGCTGGAAGGCCCGTCTGCTTTTCTGGAGCTACCTGTCTCTCCTGGGCTTCCATGTGATTTCTCTGGATTCAGTCCAGAGGAGGGAAATGAGTGGGCACTGCTGAATAACCTGTGGATAGCAGAGCATTCCCTGCCAGCCCTCTGCCTCCTCTTGCCTTAGCAAGGGTGCCATGTGAGACTTTGGGAGGAGGACTCCCAGCTGAGATTCATCAGAGCAGGGCATCTGAGCCCTGGTTTGGGGCCACGGTCTTCTCTCTGGGAGAACTAAGGACTCTGCAGGCAGACACTTCACCCATGTTGGTCCCTGTTGAGAGGGGGAGAGAAAAGACAGAGAGAGTCAGCGTGTGGAGAAATGGCTGGGGCAGAGAACCCAGGTCACCTGGACTGAAGGTTGTGGGATTCTCCATAAGATAGTGCTTTCGGTTCTTTTTTTATCTTGATGAAAAGTTTGCAATGTTTACTGTCACAGAACAAATACAATGGTGACTAAGTTTTGCAAATGTCACGGCTGAGTCTACGTGTTTTCGAAAGAGATTTTCCCAATTTTTTCTTTCTAATGATGTCTGGCTAGTCTGTTGGTTCATGGACATCACGTTGGTGCTGTTTTTCTTTAGAGGTAGTGCGGTGATGGATTGGGGTTAGAGGCTGCGGGGTGTGCTCTCTCTGGCACTATTTGCTACATGAAGGAGGCAGTCTTTTGGTTTTTCATTTAAAAAATTTTTATTTTTATTTTATTTTATTTTTTTGAGAGAGGGTCTTGCTCTGTCACCCAGGCTGGAGTACAGTGGCGTGATCTCGGCCCACTGCAGCCTTGACCTCCCTGGCTCAAGCAGTCCACCCACATAAGCCTCCTAAGTACCTGGGACTGCAGACGGGTGCCACCATGCCTGGCTAATTTTGTTTATTTTTTGTAGAGGTGGGTCTCACTATGTTGCTCAGGCTTGTCTCAAACTCCTAGGCTCAAGTGATCCTTCCACCTCAGCCTCCCAAAGTGCTGAGATTATAGACGTGAGCCACAGTGTCTGGCCTGGCTTTTCATGACATGAATACAAACTCTGATAGTTTCAGTTTTACAAGCCCCATGTAGCTGTCAAGTCTTGATAGGCAAAGCCTGTATGGGACGAAGAGGAAAGAGCAGAGTGGTCTGGGATGCACTGAAGGGAGGGGAGGCTGCTGTGGAGCTCAGGGGCGTGGAAGGAAGGCTGGGGGCGGGGGCAGGGCACACCACTGCACGCTGCTTTCCTGAGGCGTCTACCCGACCTCTGACTTAGAAACACAGTGGATTCTTGCCAGGCCCCTGTGGCAGTCCTGATCCATGGCTGGAGTTTGGAAATACTTGACCTTTGCTCTCTAGGTGACAAGTGACCTGGGCGGGCAGATCAGCTCCGGATTCTAATGAACTCTCCTCCATGTCAGGCTTTTTTTGTAGGCCCTGGAAACAGATTGGGAGAGCCGATCCCCATTTCCAAGGCCCATGAGCACATTTTTGGGATGGTCCTTATGAACGACTGGAGTGGTAATTACTGGAGTTCTGCTCCTGTGGAGATGAGGGGGAGGAGGCTGGGCACTGGGGGCAATTTCATAGAAGCTGAAGATCTGGTGCAGGTCAAAAGTGGCAGTTGATGCAGTGACTGAGAGTGTGGGTTTGGGTATCAAACAAAGTTTCAGCTCTAAGAACTCAGGCCACTCACTTAACTCCTCTGAGCTCCAGTTTCCTCATGAGTGGCTAGGGACACGGCTGACACCATAACTAATATTTACTGAGCACTTATGTGTCAGGCCCCGTGCTTAACACCCTACATATATTCTCCCGCTGATCCCTACGTGGCATGTGCAATATTATCATTCCCATTTTACAGATGAGGAACTGAGGCACAGGGAGATTTCAGTTAATTGCTGAACTAAGATTTGAAGCAAAACAGTCCAGCTTCTGAGCCTGAGCTCTCAACCCTTTGCGATACGTGGGAGGAAGGTGGCACCGTAAGCCCCAGGAAGTGTCTCCCTCATAGTTTGAGGATGAGCTTCCGGCCCCTTCCTGGGGGATATCCTGACCACCGTTGGGTCATCCTTCTCTTTGCTGTAGCCTGGCACAGTGGCCTCAAAGGACCTCTGTCCTTGGCGTTGGATGCTCTTGCCCCTTGGTCCTGGGGCAGCCTGGCTGGGGCTGAGCTTTGTGGAGGGGCTGTGCTGGGTGTCTTTTCTCCTTGGTCAAGGGCAGGAGGGGCTCTTGGGGAGAGGCCCTGATCAGCCTTTGTAAGTCCCGGGTGCGCCCTTCTTCTGCAGCACGAGACATTCAGAAGTGGGAGTATGTCCCTCTCGGGCCATTCCTTGGGAAGAGTTTTGGGACCACCATCTCTCCGTGGGTGGTGCCCATGGATGCTCTCATGCCCTTTGCTCTGCCCAACCCGGAGCAGGTAAGCATACTCTCTGCAGGAAGCTCCCAAACCCAGCCCTGCTGCCTCCGAGCCTGCTTGCCCACTGAGTGGACATGCCGGGCATGCAGACCATCGGGAGGGAAGCCCTGTGCCCACGGCATGCCCACAGTGGAGTGCCTGGGAGTTCCTGGCCACGATTACCTCCAGGCAGCCAGGGCATCGTTCTCCCTTATGGTTTCCCTGACCCTGGCACAGTTCTTGGAGAAAACACAGGATTTTGTAACCTTAAGAATCTTGCAAGACCAGGGGATCTGGCCAGTTGGTAGGAGGAGTCCCTGCAGGTACCAATATTGCACAACCTCCCAGGTGGCCATCAAATCGTGTTCTGTGCAAATGGCGCCACCTGGATCCCAACTCATAGAATGCAGCTTGGAGCCCAGCAACAAGGGAGTCCAGGCAGCCTCTGGTTCCCAGCACCACTGGGTCTACCACTGGGCCTAGGCCTTGACCCCTGGTCCCAGTCCCCTCCTTCTCAGCCTCTTGCAATCTGCCCCACTCCATCACTGGCAACATCTGGCCAGAGTCACCTGTGACCTGATAGCCAGTGTCATGACCTTGTGTTCCCTTCAGCATGGACTTCCTGTGGCCCCTCACTCTTGTTGGCATTGCCTCACCCCTTGGCTTCTGGCATGTGACCTGTCCTTGTTCTCCAGTGTCTCTGAGTCCTCACGATGCCCCTCGCCAATTCTGACCTCCCTGTGGGGATCCAGGCCAAGCTCCCAGCCATTTGCACATCCTCACTTGAGCATCTCACCACTCATTTGCTGGGGGCCTCTAGCAACACCCTGTGCAGGTCCTGCACCCACACTGCTATCCCGTGTTCCTCTGCCTCTGGGGTCATCTCATGTTTGCTGTGCTACAATCAACCTTGAGGTCTTTCCCTGCAAGCCAGTTCTAGTGAAGTACTGTGGGGCTTTCACAGTCGCCCCTTGCTCTCTCCTCGCTGCTCCCTGCCCACACCTGCTCATTTTCAGTATCCAGAACGTGGCTTTCTCTCTAGCCGACAGCGACCCTGTCTAGTCTCCCTAGGGCCGGAAGACCACAGCCTCTCTCTGCTTGTCCTCCAGTCATCTGCCTTCTTCCAGGTCTGTCATCACAAGACTTTGCCCACACTCCTCTGTGCCAGCCCTTCCTGAACACCATTTATGTACAATCATCACTACTGTTACCCCTTCTGAACCATTATTTACTTAATGTTTTTCTTCAGAGTGGCTCCCAGTTTAAAACTTAATATATTAAGAAGGGAACTTTATATTCCTACTGGCATCACTAGCTACAGTGTTTCATAACTATTAGAATCACCAAAAACGATCTCATGTCCCATGGGTGACTGACGTACCATGCTTTGGAAAACACTGTTTTTGGCCGAAGTGCAGATGTTCTGGCCCAGCCACCCAAGCTGCCTCCCTCGCTGGCTCCAACACCAGCCAGGGCTGTCTGCTTCTTTTGTGACCCCTCTGCCTTCCAGGGGCCCTGCAATGCCCTTTCAGGCCCCAGCCTTTCCTCACAGGCCATGCTTTGTTCCCCATCTTGACTTGTCTGCTGCCCACCTTCCCTTTCTCTCCCCTCCTGTGGCTTACAGGAATATCTCTGGTTTGGCTTCTGTGACCTTTGACCTGCTGATGCCCCTTCCTTGGCTGCTTTTCCTGGAGCCCCACAGTATGATCCCCCCACTCCTATCCAGGGACACAGTGCTGGGATCCTGGAGAGGGAATGCTCCTGCTGTCTCAGACCCTCTGCCTGGGGGAACAGGTGCTGCCGGGGGCCTGACTGGTCTGGGGGCCCAGCCGGATGAGCTCAGCCCACCTGCCAGTGACCTCTGTGCTGTGCTTTGCCCTCCCAGGACCCCAGGCCTCTGCCGTATCTCTGCCATGATCAGCCCTACACATTTGACATCAACCTCTCTGTTGCCCTAAAAGGTATGTCGTGGGGGGATTGACATGGCTAGGAGCTCTGAGGGAATGTGTGCCTGTGTGCCTTGTCCTGAAGGCTCCTGAGCTTTGGCAAGGGTGGGGGCACATGCTACAGCCCTGGAGACGTGTGGCTCTTCTAAAGGAAAGAGGGCCGGGCACGGTGGCTCACGCCTGTAATCCCAGCACTTTGGGAGGCCGAGGCGGGTGGATCATGAGGTCAGGAGATCGAGACCATCTTGGCTAACATGGTGAAACCCCATCTACTAAAAATACAAAAAATTAGCCTGGCGTGGTGGTGGGCGCCTGTAGTCCCAGCTACTCGGGAGGCTGAGGCAGGAGAATGGCGTGAACCCAGGAGGCGGAGCTTACAGTGAGCCGAGATGGCGCCACTGCACTCCAGCCTGGGCGACAGAGCGAGACTCTGTCTCAAAAAAATAAAATAAAATAGAATAGAATAGAGTAGAATAGAATAGAATAGAATAGAATAGAATAGAATAGAATAACATAAAATAAAATAGGAGGGGAGGAGACGCTCTGGTGCTCACTGGGAACCTAACTGGGCCCACAGGGCATTAACCCTATCACTGAGCTCTCAGTGATAGGGCTGAAAGGATGGAGTCCGGCACCTCTGTCTTCCACTTGAATCCCGTCTCCAGCCTCTCCAGGGGCTGCCTGGCCCCCGCTCACATATCGCTACTGACCCTCACTTCTGTGGTGGGTGGCACATTTCATTGAGTGCCTGTTTGAAAGCATGTCCTTGTGGGTCTGCTTGCAGGAGGCTTGGCTGAGCCCCTGGGGCCACACAGAGCCAGCGCATCAAGGCCCCAGATTCCCACCCTGGGCCAGCCCTGAGTGTCTTGCAGACAGGCCTGAGATCCCCACACTGGGCCAGCCCTGAGATAGACAGGGCCCACATCTCCCTGTGGCTGCTCAGCCCAGCTCCGTGAACAGACCGGCAGAGAGTTGGTAATAAAGAGACTGGCTCTGCAGGCCATGACTCTGCTCCTCAACTGCGGGACTTTGGGCAAGTTGCCCAACCTGGCCATGTCCTCATTTGTCATCTATGAAATGGGATAATAATGGCGTTGACCTCATGGTGTGTTGTGAGGACCAAACATGTCAATTCATGCAAAGGTCTGGGACAGGGTCTGTACCTAGGAAGAGTCAGGTGTCATTTTCCAGTCCCAGTAGAGGCCCTCAGGTGGAGAGGGTTTGCCTGGTGGCCACACACAGACCTCCTAGCCACACTCTGGCCACATCTCCTTTTTAGCTACATTCCTTTCTCCTTTTTTTTTTCCCCTTTTTTTTTTCCTGAGACAGAGCTTCACTTTTGTTACCCAGGCTGGAGTGCAATGGCACGATCTCGGCTCACCACAACCCCCGCCCCTGGGTCCAAGCAATTCTTCTGTCTCAGTCTCTTGTGTAGCTGGGATTACAGGCATGTGCCACCATGCCTGGCTAATTTTGTATTTTTAGTAGAGACGGGGTTTCTTCAAGTTGGTCAGGATGTTCTCGAACTCCTGACTTTAGTTGATCCACCTGCCTCAGCCTCCCAAAGTGCTGGGATTACAGGTGTGATTAACCGCGCCCAGCCAGCTCCATTCCATTCTTCCATCTGCTGTGTCTGCACACACCAGCCTTTGCCGTGTCTGTCTCACTGCCAGTTCCAGGGTCTCGGCCCTTCATGAGGTGGTTCCTGTCAGGAGGCTCAGTACCCTGCAGGAGTGAGGAGCTGTTGCCATGGGAGCAGGATGCTCCACGGAGAAAAGGCTGCCACAGAGAGCCTCCTGGCTGCTCAGGGCCCCCTGGGAAGCTGTGCTGGACCTGCTCTTTCAGGTTCCAGGTCAGGTAGCTGAGGCTCAGAGAGGAGAAGGATTCACCCCGAGCCACCTACCTGGCTAATGGCAGGGCTGGGACTCAATCCAAGCGTCACAAGTTCTAGGTTGGCCTCCTGCCACTCACTATGCATGCTTGGAGTGTATTTTCTATCTGGTTTCATCCTAGATATTTCTTCCTGCCTGCCTAGAGGTGAACTCACCCAGGGGAGGCCACTGGTGGAGAAGGGACAAAATTATCCGGAAAGCATGGTGTCCAGAGATGTAGTCTTGCATTTGCAGTTCTGATGTTCTGAGTTGGGATCTAGGTGAAAGGGTCTGGGGAGGAGCAGGCTTGGGGGACCCAGAACTCACATGGCTGAAGAGCACATCTGTTCTGTGCCACCTCAGAGGGGAAGTTAGGACCAAGGGAGGAAGCCAGGTTTTGAGGGAGCAGAGGAGCTTTCTACTTCTTAGTGTTGTTCAGAAGTGGAACAACAACGGTCCGGTAACTTGCATGTAGTAGATGTTTAGTAAATATTGTTTAGTCCATTGTAAAGTAGCACATTGCCCATCACTGGAGGAGCTTGGCAGGGGACAGATGACCCAGCTATCCAGAGGACTCCTGAGGGGACAGCAGGTTATCCTTGGTCAAAGGTCACAAGTAGCCTTCAAATGGCACACTATCTCCAGTGGATTTGTGGGTGCCAGGTTCACTGTGTTAAGAAGGATTTCTGAGGCTGCATGTGGACTCAGAGCAAACATGCGCTGTGATCAGTTAATGCCGCCTGCTGTCGGCGTGGGAGGAGGAAGTGGTGACTCGTGCGCATGTATTGGCCAACCCTGGACATCCCAGCTCTGATGTCCTAGCAGCTAATTGTTTCACAGACTTACAGTGAAATCATGTTGGACGATGGGAAGCTTCAGCCACAGAACAATTCTTTTTTTATTTGCCTCCCTGAAGCATGGAATTAAGTTTTCATCAATATTGCTTTTCTTTCCAACAGGAGAAGGAATGAGCCAGGCGGCTACCATATGCAAGTCCAATTCTAAGGTAAGTTTTGGCGCTGATCAGACTGCTTCTTACAATTGGGGGAAAGAGAGACTCTTCTTCTTGGCAGGAGCAGGAGGAGGGCATTGCTTTTGGGATATGATGATGGCTCAGCCTGTGGGCCTGCAGCTTCCATGACCTGTCTCTTTTAGGAGTGGCCATGGGGTCACAGAGTTCTCTCAACACAGAGGCTGCATAAATGTGGCCAGGGATTTTCTTGGGGGACAATAGGTGTTCCTGTAAAGGTCTCGTTCCTGGTTTATCCTGTCCTGCCAGGGGCTGTATTGGTGAGAGTGACTTATTTTTTAAGTGAACTTTTAATTGAAGCGTAATACACATAGATAAAAATGCACACATTACTGTAATCCCAGCACTTTGGGAGGCCGAGGTGGGAGGATCACTTAAGCCTAGGTGTTTGAGACCAGCCTGGGCAACATAGTGAGACTTTGTCTCTGTAAAAAGTAAAAAAATTAGCCGGGCATGGTAGCATGCACCTGTGGTCCCAGCTACTTGGGAGGCTGAGGCAGGAGGATCACTTGAGCCCAGGAGGTTGAGGCTGCAGTGAACCATGATCACGCCACTGCACTCCAGCATGTGTGATAGAGCAAGACCCTATTTCAAAAAATAAAAATTTTAAAAAGTGCATATTATACATGTATAGCTAGAAGAGTTTTCCTAAAATGAACATCCCTGTGCAACCAGCACCCAGATCAGAAATGGGACATTTCCAGCATCTCAGCAGACCCCTGGGCCCCACCAGGTCACTTAATCACTCCCTCCAGCAAAGGTCACTCCTCTCCTGACCTCTATTACCATATTTTTTTTTTCTGTTTTTCAGTTTTATGGAAATGGAATCATAGGATAGCATGTATTCTTTTCTAGCTGGCTTCTTTGTTTTAGTGTTATATTTGTGAGATTCGACCCTGTTGCTCTTTGCAGTGATAGCTCATTTTTCTCATTGCCTTCTAGTGTTGCACGATATATATATTCCACACTTGATTTATTTTTTTAAGTCACATCAATTCCACAATTGATGGACATTTGGTTGTTTCCATTGTTTTTGGCTATCGTAGAGTTACTGTGAACATTTTAGTACACAACTTTTGGTGCACATATGTGCACATTTCTGTTGAGTGTATATCCAATAATAAGCTTGCTGGGTCATAGAGTACACGTAGATTCAGCCTAGGAGTACTTCCAAACAGTTTTCTGAAGTGGTTATACCAGTATATACTCCCACTAGCAGCATGTAAGCATTTTGCCTGCTCCACATCCTCGTCAGCCCTGGTGGTGTTTGCCTTTTCATTCAAACTGTGCCGGGGATTGTGACTGCAGTTTGCATTTTCCTAATGACTAATGCGGCTGGGCATGTTAGTCATATGTTTATGGTTCATTTGTTTCTTGGCCTTTTGAATATCCTCTGAATCATTGAACCATTCCTAGTTCCCCTAATTTCCCTTCTAATTTAATATTATTCTGGGCTCCTTAGGCTAGTAAGAAGAAATTAAGGGACCTCCTTGTGGGGGCTTGTGGGCAAGAATCCATCTTTTGGGTTTCCTATGCCGGAATGTATGACTATAGGAGTGGCGATGTGAGAAGCTGTGGCGTGGGACAGGCGTGGGCGTGCATTGCCTCTGAGTGTCTCGGTGGGCACGTGGTACTTTGGACCCCTCTGCCCACAGCCTGACCTCCCATAGCTCTCCATCACTTCTTGGCCTGCCCTGACATCATGTTTGAATCATTCAGCTCCATTGCTCAGTGTCCATCCCAAGGCCCGGCATGGGAGAATGGGAGCAAGGGCTTTGTTCACAAGAAGCCTCTGCTGTGGTGAGGACTTAGATTCTCCCAATGCAGGACTGGAGGGTGTTCCCAGGGCAGAGTGGAGTGTTGTACACATGGGCATGTTGCAGGCTGAGGGACTGAGCAGCAAGGTCAGCCCCTAGGGGATGCTGCTTGGAGAAGGTGGTCAGTGTGGGCTTGAGGTAGCAGAGGAGCTGAGGTCGGAGCTTGTGAAGGAGATGAAAGAGCTTGAGGGAAGTCTCTGGGCAGCTCCCTAGGAGGACAGTGTGTCCTTGCTATAAGGGCCTGGAGAGAGCTGGCTGGGGGAGCTCGGGACTGGGGAAAGGCCAGGGAAGGTGGTCGTGAGCAGGGCAGGCTGTGCTCAGTTGCCTCTGGGATGCTAGGCTGAGCCTGCAGCTGCTCATTCCACCTTGCGTCCGTTGCCCACAGTATATGTACTGGACGATGCTGCAGCAGCTTACTCACCACTCTGTCAATGGCTGCAACCTGCGGCCGGGGGACCTCTTGGCTACTGGGACCATCAGTGGGCCGGTGAGTATTTGGCTGCATTGAGGGCTGCCCACACAGAGCATCCCTACTCCCCACACAGCCCCGAGGGCCCTCAGCTCACCCTCAAGAAGGAATTTCAGGCCCAAGGTGGGTGTATCTCACAACTCTGTCTTCCTCATAGCCTTTCTCTCTGGGTGCAGTAGGGACTTCTCATCCAAATGCAAACCTAAGGAGACTGGTGTGAGAACGGAGGCCTGGGTCTCTGCCTCTGTAGGGGAGCAGCACAGTGACACGTGGGGAGGAGTCGGGAGACAGTGATAGTGTCTTGTTGTCACCATCTCACACTGTACCCTCCCAGGATGAGGTGGCCATGTTGCTGTGCCCTTCCTGCCCACTTGTCCCCCTGTAAGCCTGTCGGAGTCACAGAACCTTCGGAGACGATGACCTTGGGGTGGTGCATGCGTCAGTCACTCCCTGCAGGGGCCTGGCCGAGCCCTCTTGTTCCATGAGCTGTCGACAGGAGGGTGTTAAGCATCACAGTATCTGGGCAAACTGCAGCCTCCAGAGTGGGGAGGGGATGCTACAGGGGGCACTGGGCACTCTGGTCAGGGATTCACTGATTCCTAAATAAGCGATGTCCTTAGTGGAACCATTGCTGTCCCCACAGGAAGAAGGGGCAGAGTTCCAAGTCTCAAAGGCATCTCTGCAGTGATCCCACCAAGGCCGAGACAGTGTTTCTGAGGGGCATGAGGGCCCCTGCTGCTTCTCGGGACTCCCAGGTCTTGCTGAGCATGGTCCATGCCAGAGCCAAGGCATAAATTCATGGTATTCCTTCTTTCCTTTCCTGTGAATAAGGAGCCAGAAAGCTTCGGCTCCATGCTGGAACTGTCGTGGAAGGGAACGAAGCCCATCAACCTGGGGAATGGTCAGACCAGGAAGTTTCTGCTGGACGGGGATGAAGTCATCATAACAGGTGAGGGCTGCCAAACCCAGCAGCTCATCTTTCTCCTTGCCCGCCGTGCACTGTTCTAGCTGCGGGACGCTTCCACCTGGCCATGAAGCCATCTGTTCTAATGCATCCTGACTCTGCCTCCCAGAGTCTCTGCCTGCTTGTTCTGTCCTTCCCCACAGCTATGGCTACCCAGGACTTCAAGCGTGAGTCTCCCCAGGTCAGAAAGACTGTAGACATTCTGCATGGTCTCCCTTCTCCCTGAGCAAAATTATAAAATCCTGGCAGGTTCCTCAGGGTCTAGACTTTGCGGCAAACCTCCTGAGCAGAAACTTGGTGAGCTATGACTAGGATCAAGGAAGGTTCAGCTGAGTTAGTGGCTGAGGCTTCCCAGCAGCCCATTGCGAGGACGCAAGGGTGCCTCTTAATTCTTCTGGGGGGCCATTCTGCCTACCACATTTTACTAATAGAGGGGAAGGGCACCATAGTGGTTAGCAGCACACTCTTTAGAGCTGGAAAGGTTCAGGTTGGACTCCCAGGTCCCCCACCAGCTGTGCGACCTTCATTAAGTTATTTAACCTTTCTGAGACTCAGTTTTTCCTCATCTTTAATTTTTTTTTTTTTTTTTTTGAGTCAGAGTCTTGCTCTGTCATCTAATCTGGAATGTGGTGGCACAGTCTCGGCTCACTGCAACCTCCGTCTCCCAGGTTCAAGCGATTCTCCTGCCTTAGCCTCCTGAGTAGGTGGGATTACAGGCGTGCTAATTGTGTACGTGTCAGTTTCCATGATTAACTAAAAGCTCTCCTAATACACCTGGCTAATATTTGTGTTTTTAGTAGATACGGGGTTTCACCATGTTGGCCAGGCTGGTTTCAAACTCCTGACCTTGTGATCTGCCCGGCTTGGCCTCCCAAAGTGCTGGGATTACAGGCGTGAGCCACCGTGCCCAGCCTTCTTCATCTTTAAAATGGAGTGAATACAATACGTAACCTGACAGCATAGTTGTAAAGATTAAATGAACTCGTTTATTCCCTTTGTAGACATTTATTGAGCACCTACTCTGAGTCCCATCTTGGGGTTCTGGTGGTAAAAAGACAAATGAAGTCTCTGCTCTTCTGGGTTTATATTCCAGTGTCGTGACTGCGCCATTTTACAGATGAGAAAGTGAAGGCGTAGTGGGGTTAAATGAGTTGCCCCAGATCTGCAGCCAGTAAATAATGAAATCTGGTTTCCTTTCCAGGCAGCTTATCTTCAGAACCTAGGTGTTTAACACCTTTGATAGTGTCTAAAGCACCTATCAGAGGACACGTTACCTTGTGAGTGCTTAAAAATGGCGATGATGGTCGTCTTTTCATAGTTTTCTTTATTGTCATTGCTGTTTTTTTCCAGAACCCAGTTTTTAGAAGGCTTTGCCTCTTGACCTCTTCTTAATGGGATCCCTGCATGAAGTGACAAGCAGTGGCACCTGCTTGCCCAGTAGAACAGCCACCCTGGGGCGAGGTGGTGCCCGACCTCCGCACTAACACTCCATGTCCTGCTCTCCACCTGCTGACCACACATTTCCCTTGGGATGCCTAATTGTCACCCTCACCCCTCCTTCCTTGACTGTCTTTGTACTGCTGACAATCTATGGGCTGGAACCTTGGCCCCGTTTCATCAGCACAGTCTGTTGGGCATCCTTGGAAAATGTCCTGCCATCTCTGTGCCGCGGACCCACTCCACACCATCACGCTTCCAGGCCTGAAATCCTAGACGAGCTTTTGCACCAGGCCCTTGCAATCCATCCTGCTCATGGTGCCTGAAAAATGAACCTTCATGTTTGCTTTTCCCATTACTCTTCCGCTCAAGGTCTTCTCAAAGCTGCTGTTTCAACAAATCAATATCTTCCCCTCTGATTCTGCTCTACCTGCTTAGTCTTACAGTCTCGTTCTAATACGTAACCCTCTGTGCTAAGAGAGTTGCTTTTCTCATTACCTGCAAACCCTTGGATATACACGGGCTCAGCCCAAATGTTACCTTCTCTGGTTGCTCAGGTAGAATCAATATCTCTGTCCTCTCTGCTAGGAATTCATGGAAAATACAGAATTCTGGTTAATGATGTTCATGTCAGTTTCTGTGCTTAACTAAAAGCTTGTGTTAGTTTCCTGTGGCCTCAGTAACATAGTACCGCAAACTTTGTGGCTTAAAACAGCTGAAATGTATTCTCTCACAGTTCTATAAGGTACAAGTTCAAAATCCTCGTGTTGGCAGTGCCACGTTCCTGGAAACTCTGGGGAGCGTCTGTCCCTGGCCTCTTCCAGCATCTGGTGGAAGCCTCTTTGGCTTGTGGCCACATCGCGCCGATCTCTGCCTCCACAGTCACATTGTCGCCTCCTCTTCTGTCTCATCTCCTTTACCTCTCTCTTACAACACACATGTGATAGTATTTAGGGCCCACTTAGACAATCTCCTCATTCTAAGATCCTAACTTAATCACATCTCCAAAAAATTTACTATATAAGGTAACATTCACAGGTCCTAGGGATTCGGCCGTATGTCTTTGGGGGCCATAATTTAGTCCACTCCAGAGCTCTTGGAGAGCGAAGTTTAGTCCAAGTAGCAACCACGCAGTGCATGTTCAGTGTGGCTGTTGGTTAGTTCTTTGAATAAAGTGGATTTGGTAGAGAAGATGCAGGCCGAGTTCAAAACAGCAGATGATACCCATTATTAGTCAATAAATACCCGTTTTGCTCACATTTCTGCAGCCTAATTAAACCTCTCTAATTTGCATTTGACAATATTTACTGAACATCTGCTAGTAGCCAACCATATTGTAGGCATGTCCACCTTCCTTATTTCATTTTTTACTCACAATAGCCGTTTGGTAATATATCATTGCCTCCATTTTGCAGAGTAGAAAACTTAGGCTGATAGAAGGCAGGTTACTTGACAAAAGTCCCACAAATGGGGAAGCCAGGCTGCAACCGAGGTCTTCTGATTCCCCTGCTGGGTTTGTTTCTAGTCTTTCTGCAATGCTTGCCAGACCTACCGCAGGCCTTTGGTCACGGTTCTGTGGATTGAGTGAAAGCACTTTCTGAAGTTTTGATTTGGGGAAAGGAAGGAAAGAGATGATGGCAGAAGAGAAAATGGTGGCTTTAGCTCTCTGTTGTCAGTGTGATAAGGGCCCCTGACTAAGCCATGCTAGACCAGGCAGCTGTCCAGGGCCTGGAAGAAAGGAGGCTGGTATTTAGCAGTTGGAATGCACATGTGTTCTTGACATTTGAGCCAGGGAAGGATTGAGAAAGGAGCCAAGATGCCATGAGAGTCATTTCCATGTTTGTTTGTGTATACAATGCCTTGCTCCAGAAGGATTTTTGGAGGCCAGCAGAGGAATTCAGGGAAAGGCAGTTCCTTGGATCTGAAGAAGCATGTGTTGGCAAGTGAAGAGGGAAATGGGAACAGATGCGCAAAATCCCCTGGAACCAAGAAAGAAGAATTATAATTTGCTAAGATGAGAGGCATACATTATATATTAATAAAAATAAAAAAGAGAATTTCATACAGAAGGGGACCACTGAAAAACTCAAATGAGTGCATATTGCTAAAATTTGGGCTGTGTGTTTATGGGGGAAAAGAGGGGGTAAGCAGAGGAGCAGGCAGGTGGAGGTGGTGCGTCAGCTGTGTTACCTTGTGCAAAGGTGCCCCGTGTCAGCGGACAGCTCTGCCGTCACCTTCTACGACTTCACTGGTCACGTGGCCCTGCTGAGCTGCTTTCTTGCTTGAAAGCCACACATGGTTTCTTCAGCTCTTCCTGGCTTTCCTCCTCCTTCTCTGTACCTGCTCAGATGCCTTTATGCCTTTATGGCTGCCTCTCATTTCCCTGCTTGCTCTTCATGGATGCTTCTTCCCCAGATCAATTTCTAACCATTGGAAATGTGATAGAACATTCAGAAGTGCTGGCATCAGCCAATGCCACAGCACTTACTGCAGGCCAGACACTGTGCCAAGTGCTTTACCTGCAGTACATTTTCTATTCCTAACAAGGCAGCTACTTTTATTGTCTCTATTTTTCAGATGTGGAAACTGAGACCCAGAAAGATGCATACTTACCCAGGATCACACAGGCGATACAGGGTGGAGCCAGGGTTTGAACACAGGCAGCTGGGCTCCAGGAGCTGTGCTCTGAACCCTTGTGTCCTCTTGCCTCTTTAAGTGGTGCAATGAGATTCTCATTTCTGAGAGTCCAAAAACCACAAAATGTTCAGCAAGAGAACAGGTGAAGTAAACAAACCAACAATTAACAAAAATCTCTGATGGTCTTGGTGTAACTCATCCATCCCCTGGTCTTGCTCACAAGCCCCATCTAGTGTTCAGCTTGCAACTTGCAAGAATGTGTTCTCACAGGCATTTGCACAGATGGCTCTGCACTGCTGGACACATGCATTTCCCACTCTCCTTCGGATCTTAGATGTGTTAATAGTTGTGGTTTGTTGTGGATTCTTTCTTGGTATCTGACATTATTTGGAAACAATATCTGAGCAAAAGTCTTTCGTTTCTTTCCCTGTGTCTCTCAGTGGTGGCATCTGCCACCTGGTCTTCCTGTGTCTCTGCTTATTCCAGTTTCTCTCTCTAGCTTTATTGCTTCCCTTGCCTGGCACAGAATTCCTGGGCAAGGGTGGCCAGGGGTCCCAGGGTGTAGAAGCGGTGACTGTTCTCCTTCAGGACCATGTTTGGGAGAAGGCTCTTTAAAAATACTGCAGTTCCGAGTTAGTTGTTTTGATAGTTGTTTAATAAATTTCTGCTGGGAGCCAGTTTTACTTTAATAGGCTTTTTTTTTTTTTTTTTCCTCCAGTGGTGTGGATATTTCTGAGCATTGAGATGGAAAAGTGACTGACAGAAAATAATGAAACTGAGCAACAGAAGAGGCGAGGGCATAGTTCTCAACAAAGGGCATCCCTGCACGTTGTCAGCATGTGGGTCATGGGGTGCGCCCAACCAGGGAGGCTGGCTCGACTGTGCTGGCGCCAGGGAGGGTAAGGGACTCCAGGACCAAAAATTCTGGGAATGCCACTGTGGTGTTCAAGCTGCTGCCTTTCCAGAGAAGGAGAGTGGTCAGAGTGGCCCGAGCCGGAAGGCCCGTTCAGATGACCAGGCAGTGGAAGGGAGAGGGCCGAGGAAACATGCTGGGTTGAGCTGCTGCTGGGCAGGGGTGGCCATGAGGACCACCTCAGAGAAGCTGTACCCTTTCGGGCCGGGAGGGCTTGTTGAAGATGTCATTGACCCCATCGTGCGGATCCACCCTTGGTCTCGGTGTCAGACGGCCATGAGTCTTCTCAGCATTGTGCTCGGATTTCTTTCTCTTGGCTTCTGGGATCTCGTAATGCATCATTTCTTCTCTTCACATTGGGTAGCAGAAAGCACAGCTCCATGTTTGGAGCTTGCCTACAGCAGGTGAGGGGATCTAATAGTATTTTTCTGTAACTCAAGGTCATTAGCATCCCCAGAAGTGGCTTTGCCTCCATCCTGGGCCTGGTGTCATCTCAGTGGTGCCCTGTCACTGCCTCTTCTGGCTTTCATGTGGCTCGGGGCCTTTGAGAAGCAATTCAACCCAGGTGCCTGAAGGCCTCTGTATTGACTTGATTCTGGTAAGTGAAAGTTGCTGAACACTCCTCTGTGTCACCTCATTGCCCTTAGAATGAGGTTCAAACACCTTACCGTGGCTTCTCAGAGCCCTTGGTAACCTGGCTTCCTAGGGTCCCCCAAAGGACAGCCTCACTGAACAGATGTGACAAATGCTTGAGTCTCTGAGCCTTTGCACATGTTTTTCCCTCTGTCTGGAGTGGCATTTTCATGTGTCTTCCCTAATGAACTCCTAGCTACCTGTCAAGGCCTGGCCCAGATGTCCCCGCTCCCTGCTCCCTTTCCCTCCATGCTGCTCACTCAGCACCTTGTAGACATTTCTCTGTATCTCTCATCCAGACCTCCCACTCCCTCTAAGTGGACCCCTCTCAAGGGCAGAGATGGACTTCTCTCTGCTTTTCCATCAGCCTTATTGAAATGGAATTAAATGAATGAAACTAGTATTTATTAGTTTCTGAGATGTACTGGGAATTTCACTGAAATATTTAGTCTAATCCTTACAACCTTGAGAGATAAGCATTGTTTTTCTTGTTTGTAGATGAGGGAGGTGAGTTCTGAAGTTAAACAGCTTGTTCCCAGCCACCCAGCTCACAAAGGTTATAATGACTGATGCTTACAGGGTATTTCACATGGGGACTGAGACTGTTCTCAGAGTTTTCTATGCATTTGCTCCCATCATCCTTGCAGCAGTCCTGTGTGGTGGGCACTATCATTAGATCCATTGCACAGATGAAGAAACTGAGGTCTAGAGGGACCCAAGGTCACAGAGCCAGTAAGTGGAGGAACTAGGCTTTGAACTCAGGTATTCTGGTTTCAGGCTAATTGGCAGAGCGAGGATTTGAACTCAAACCCATGTGGGGAGAGTTGACCGCTGTTTTAGTCTGTTTTCACACTGCTGATAAAGACATACCCGAGGCTGGGTAATTTATGAAGAAGGAGAGGTTTAATGGACTCACAGTTCCACATGACTGGGGAGGCCTCACAATCATGGTGGAAGGCAAAAGGCACGTCTTACATGGTGGCAGGCAAGAGAGAATGAGAGCCAAGTGAAAGGAGTTTCCCCTTATAAAACCATCAGATCTCATGAGACTTATTCACTACCATGAGAGCAGTATGAGGGAAACCACCCCATGATTCAATTATCTTCCATCGTGTCCCTCCCACAACACATGGGAATTATGGAAGCTATAACTCAAGATGAGGTTTGGTGGGGGACACAGCCAAACCATATCAGCCACAGGAAAGCTATCGAGCCTTGCAGTTCCTCTGAGGATCCCTGGCTGTGAGGTGGGCCCAGGTTCTAGTCCAAGTGCTCCTGCGTGCAACTCTGCCCAGCTTCTGTGGAGGGTTATTCTTGTGTTTAAGATATGTGTGTGATTCTGATGGCACCTTCCTGCTTTGGGCCAGCTGTGTGCTGACGGGCACTGCTGCTGCCTAGGTGTTGGTTTGGTGAGCCCAGCAACTTTGTGACTGACCTTTGTCCTCCTCTGTTCCAGGGTACTGCCAGGGGGATGGTTACCGCATCGGCTTTGGCCAGTGTGCTGGAAAAGTGCTGCCTGCTCTCTTGCCATCATGAGATTTTCTCTGCTGTTCCAGAAACAAAGGGCTCAAGCACCCCTTTCAACCCTGTGATGGGGGTCCTCCCTTGGGCTGTAGGCCTGGTCTTTCATTCAGTGACAAATAAAGCCCTTGTGCTCTGAGGCCTGCACTGCCGCAGGTGCAGCTGTGTCCACTTATGATCGTGATTTGACCCAGTGGGTCAAGGTGTGTAAAGCCTTCCTGCCAGACATTCATTAATATGTTTTCTCACTGTTATTCATGAGGTCACGGGTCTTTGTGGGGTTTTCTTATTAGACATCCCAGGCCTCCTGGTATTCCATGGAATATGAAAAGAGACTGGCACCTGTAGTAGTCAGGGTTCTCCAGAGAAATAGAACCAAGGAGAAAGAGGTCGATTGATTGATTGATTGATTGATTTTTAGCAAATTGGCTTATGGGATTCAGAGGATGGCAAGTCCAAAACCTGCTGGGTGGGTTACTGACTGAAGACCCAAGGAAGAGCTGCAATTTGAATCTGAAGCAGTCTGCTGTCAAAATTTTCTCTTCCTCTGGGAAGTGAATCATTGTGAAGGCCTTAAACTGATTAAATGAGGCCCAGCCACACTGTGGGGGGTCATGTGCTTTACTCCACTGATTTAAGTTTATTTCACCTAAAAAATACTTTCTTAGAAATATGTAGAATATTTGGGTATTCTAGCCAAATTAGTACATGAAATTGCCCATCACAGCACCCTACATGTCCAGTATTTCTTGGGGCTAACGGATGAGCACATATGGGTTGTAGGCTTGGTTCATGGGCCCTGTGGCTGTGTCTCCACACTGTAAGCCTTGGGAAGAGCCTCCAAGTCATGGGTGCACACCTGAACTGTGATGATGGCAGAAAAGGACCTGGCTTTTCACCTCTTGAAAGCCCACTAGAGCCAGGAGAGTGAGCTCTGTCCCATCTCTTCTGCCTCAACCCATTGCACACAGGCAGCCCTGGTTCTACCCTAGTTCCTTGGTGACTACAGCAAGGGAGGGTGCCCTGCAACCTTTCCTGGGCCTGATGAACCTTATACTGGGGCCTAGGAGGATAGTTGAGGATGCAGAGCCCATCTATCAGATCGTACCATTCATTCATTCACTCAACAAATCTTTATTGAGCACCTTCCATGTGTTAAGCACTGTTCTAAGGATGAGAGGCACAGCAGTAAACAGAATAGCCCATTTGAAGCTTATATTCGAGTGGAAAGAGATAGACAATAAACAGATAAGGAAACGACATGTGGTATGACAGATGGTAATAAGTTTTATGGATGACTGGGGAATGTGGATGCTATTGTAAATGTGGTCACAGAAAGCTTTAATCCTGTAGTACCTTTCTGCTAGAGAGCTGAAGGAGTGAGGGGAGCAGGCCAGATAGATACCTGGGGACAGAGTCCTCCAGGCATAGGAATCAGCCAGTGCAAAGCCCTGAGGATGGAATATGCTTATCATTTCTAAAGAACATCAAGGAGACTGGTATTTCTCCCTTATATAAAAGCAATCTGGGGTCAGGAAGGCTGGAGTTAGTATGGCAGCTCCACAGTATCATTAAAGATACCTCTGCTCGGCCATCCTCAGTATGTGGTTTTCAGTCTTGGGGTTACCTCATGGTGCAAAATGGCTGCTGGAGCTCCAACTAGTATACCTAAGTTCCAGGCCAGTAGAAAGAGACAACAAAGAGGTGAGGATTGGGAGGATGGAAGGGCAGAACTCCTTCCTCCTGAGTTAGGTCACTTTAAGCAGCTTTCCTGGTGGTCCCGTACCACACATTTCTTACGTTTCATTGATGTAAATTTGGTCACAAGGCCATACCTCATTACAAGAAAGCCTGTAAATACAGTATTTCATCTAAACACATTGCTTGCCCTGTGAAAATTAGTTTGATTGCCCTAAAAGAAGGGGAGAATAAACAGTGGGGGCCAATCAGGAGTCTCTGCTACACGCAGGCTTGGAAATATCACACTCTGAGGCTGAACTGCTCCCCGCGGACTTTACTTCCTAGAGCTATGCTCTAGGGCCATATTCTCCAGTGCTTTGCTGATTTCAGTGGAAATGCTGTATAGGGCAGCTGTCAGCCGGGTCTCCCAGACGCTATTCTCCAGATCAGACTGATGTAAACACTTATTTGAATTTGGAAGACCAAAGCCTTCCCCAGGATTTTTCTGAATTCTTGGGGCTTATGTTCCCAGGGCGACATCTGCTTCTGTTGACTCAGCTAAAACCCCTGCTCTCTTGACTGTGTTCTGAGATTGTTCCTGAAGCCTTCTCTCCTGGCATCAACCCACAGGAGTGACTCCTGTTTTTCTCAAAGCCCTCACCTGCACATAGATAAAAGGCCTCATGCTCCGTACGGTAGGTCTTTACTGGAGATTGCTGGGTCATGGGCAAAGGTCACTTAAAATCATTATTAAGCCACTTGTTCCCACTGGCACCAGAGAATGCCGATGTCATCTGTTGAGATCACACGCTTATTCCCTTTTTAGGCATTTAACGCACTTAAAGGGCTTGGTGATGTTGGGAAAACCCAATCGACCTGCCCCAGAGTCTGAAACACACACAGGGCAGAAAGAGCCAGAAACGTTCCTGGCACCAGATTCACTTAAGAAACCAAACTAATGGATGTTAATTCTGGGTCCAGCCTGAGCTTTACTTGGCAATTACTTTTCCCTAATCTTCAGCGACAAGAGCCTCTTTGTTTTACTGTCTCCAACTCCAGAAGTGCTCACTGCCAGCCCACATGACAAGTGGCTTTAATGGTCTTTAGTTTTAGAGATCTAATTTATTGAAACCTATCTGTGTGTAATCATATGAAATAGACAAAAATGACTTTCAGAGCCAAATTTCCTCTTTTTGACAGTGGTATTTTAAGGACTAGAAGCATTTTGACCAGATGAATGGAGCTTGCAGATGGGATGATGAGCATCTCAAGGCAGGTTGGCCATAGTTATCACTGTATCTTCCTTATAATTTGTATTCCATTTATGCTTCCTGTTTTGAACTAGTGGCCCATTTGGAATATGAATGGATGACTGTGGAACAGAGAGTAGAGTTCATTTGAAACTTTACCTGACCAGGAGGAGTCAGTGCAGAGGTGTTTCTGGCAAGATGGGGCCCACTGCAGGTTTTATTGTAGGGTGGCAAGGGAGCTAGGCTCAGGGGCATGCTGCTGCCCTGGGCTGGGACAGGCACTAGGGGTTCCAGGGGCCAGGAGCCCCTGTCTCTATTGCAGAGGGGAGAGGAGGAAGAGAAGCCTTGTTGCCCCCACCATGGTACTTCTGTGTCCTGAGGCCTTTCACACACATTGGTTTACCTTTGAAACACTGTACATTGAGAGTTCTCCTGAGGGTGAGTGTAGACTTGAACGAAGACAATGTTTTTAAGGACAAGGGAATTTTTTCTGTTTTTGTTGTTGTTGTTGTTGTTGTTTTTGTTGTTGTTTTTTAATTTTGAGAAAGGGTCTCACTCTCTCACCTAGACTGGTGTGCAGTGGCACAATCTTGTCTCACTGCAGCCTTGACTTCTCTGGCTCAGGTGATCTTCCCACCTCGGCCTCCCAAGTAGCTGGGACTACAGGTGCACACCACTATGCCCAGGTGATTTTTTGATTTTTTGTATAGATGGGATCTCACTGTGTTGCCCAGGCTGGTCTTGAATGCCTGTGCTCAAGTAATCCTCCCACCTTGGCCTCCCAAAGTCCTGGGATTACAGGCATGAGCCACCGTGCCTGGCAATTTTGGGGTGTAAAGTATCATAATTAATATTATCTCAAAGATTCCTGACAACAAAATGGATCTCAAAAGTGGTTCTATTTTCACATTTTTTCCCCCTTCTTTAGTGTGGAAGCATATTCCTTTTAACAACTCCAGAAAAAGTAATGTGGCAGGGTTGTATTCCGAAGTACTAATTTGTTTTCTGTGTATTCTCTGTCTTTCTGCCCTCTCAGCAAGATTTCCAGGGCTGTGGGAGTATTTTGCTCTCTCTCCTCCTGCAGAGAGGCAGAAAGAAGCTCGTGGGAGATGGACCAAGACTGGATGCTTGCTTGCAAGCCTGTTTTTGCTTTTTAAAATGTTGCTCTTGAAAACTAAATAAGGCTGAGGCCAGTCTTATTTTCAGACTGTTTGCCAACAGCACACCCAAAAGCTGGAGCGACAAGTTCTTTCTCAAAGAGGGAGTGGAGTCGCACGGCACATCTATTCCCGCCAAGGTCATGATCCCGGAAATAAATAGACCTTTGTTGTTTATGGTGATTTCATTAGTATCTGCCTTCATTAGATTTTCAGCTACTTGAGGATAGTCTGCTTTTGCTTACTGAAAGTTCATCAGTACCTAGCACATAAGAGCCACTCAATGTATACTCGTTAAGTAAGTGAATGAATTCTAGGAGATCACTGGGAGCAGACTGTGTCTTATTGATAGGTCTACTTCTAGTACTTGCAGGGCCTAACCTGACAGTGCTCATGGAGTCTCAGTATTTAGGCGGTATAAACAAGCTATACACTGTTAAATAAAATACTTTCTATTTTCCTACCTAGATATGTTTGCTTTCATAATTGCAAAACAAACATATTTGCAAATTGATGGCTTTTATATGATTGAAAATTGGTAAAATATACAACTAAACTTAATTATCATTGCACTTGAAGAAAGCTGATGGGATGGCAATGTTTGGATGAGCATTAAAGACATAAATTCATGAATTTTGTACTTTATACATTTTAAAAATCAGACTTTATTTTTTACAATTTTTTTTTCTTTCTTTAATTTCATTAGAATCATTAATTACACTCTCCTGAGCTTTTCATAAATGTGTTTTATTGACAATATAAAATATTAAAAAGTGTATCGAATTATACTTCACTCTACAAGAAGTAAATATCTTCATCAAAACTCTAAACTAAGTGTTAAAAATTGAAAAATTAAATTTTTCATAAGCACTTTCAAAGTTAGTTTTCTTTGAAAATATTCAAATTATTAATAATAAAAAGCAAGATACAAATTATAATTAAAGAGCTTTAACATTTAATCTCAAAATTCTTCAAATAAAAATGAAATGTCTAAATTCATTTTTTGAAAATGTAATAAAATCTGTTTTGTTTTGTTTTTTTGATATGGGGTCTCACTGTGTTGCCCAGGCTGGCCTCAAACTCCTGGGCTCAAGGGATCATCCTGCCTCAGCCATCTGAGTAGCTGGAACTACAAGCATGTGTCACTGCACCCAGCTCAAAAAATTAATTAAATCTTATTAAAAATATTTTATAAAAACAAAACTACTTTGCAGTCTTAGTGTTCACTGTCCATTTAGTTGCCAAAGTAAAGAATTAGTATCACTCTTCGTTTAGGTTATGATACCCATGTGCCAACTAGGGCACATTTTGTGAGTCCCTTCAGAACCACAGGTTGGAAATGAAGTTTGATTTTAAAAATGTATAAAGTAGGTATGTAATTGACGAATTTATGTCTTTAATTCTCATCCAAACATTGCCATCCCATCAACTCCCTTCAAGTGCAATGATAATTAAGTTCAGTTGCCTATTTTACCAATTTTCAATCAAATAGAAGCCAAAAAAGAAAAAAAAGCAAGAAAGTGGATATTTGATATAAATGGGAAATGACATTTGTTTGGGGAAAGAATCATTCACATTCTGGCTAGGGGGAAGTGTGTAATAAGTTAAATAATCATTCCTTTCTCTCACCTAAGCGCTTCCACTGACATGTCCACCTCCAGGGTTGGACCTGCCACAGTCCTGCGTGGCATTCACACAGTCTCTTTTATTTTGAGGATGCAGGGCAGGGACGTGAAGAAGAACTCTCCTGGCTTGGACAGTATTACTCATAAGATTGGATATTTGCGGTACAGGTTGAGCTGCACCAACCTGAGGCCCAAGGAAGGGGTAGAAGTGCTCGTATGAATTTGAACAAATAGATTTGTGTATGAGTATTTGTTATAAGCTGGGGCCTCTGTGGCATGAGTTCCAAGGAAGCGCCCCCTCCATACCTTACTCCAGCCTAAGGGCAATATTGCTTCTTTATCTCCATCTTTGGACCCCACATTGTCTCTGGATATTTGTTGTGTAATAGCAAAGACTTGCTCACTTTACACAACTAGTGAGTGGCAGAGCTGAGACTGGATTCTAGAGCTTTCAGCCTTTAGGACAACACTCTCCCCATTTATGGTCTAGTGGTATGTGGACTTTGATTTTGGCCTGTGGAAGCAAGCTTCTCAAGGGCAGGCCTGTGCACTACGCATCTTTGTGTCCAATCCCTCTGTTAGACAGTAGTTGCTTCTAAATGTGTGTGGCATTGTACTCACAAAGTTCCCCGTTTCATAGCTATAAGCTCAAGCCAGACTCTTCTTTCAAATGATGTTAGTGCTGTATTTGGTAATCTAAGAGAAGAAAAAAGGAAAACAAGACAAAACAGAACAACAACCTCTGTGTACCAAGGATGGTCACTGAAGCACTATTTTTGTAGCCTAAGTTTCAGCCTTTGAATGTCATCGAGTCGTTTAACTTTCTGGGGTCTCTCTTCCCTTAATATATATTCACGGAAAGCCTGAGCTGCTGTCCTATCTCCACAGTGAACCCCCATAACTCCCCCGCTTAACGGGATGACTGCTGTGAAATGGAGGTGGCTTCTAAGAGACAGTGTAATCTTTTTTTTGGGGTATATTGCCCAGCAGCCTCTGTATGGTCAGCTGAAGTATTCTCAATTCTGGGATCCTTCTTAGTTATGTAGATTAGGCAAGTGGACACTCCTTTCCTTGGAAAAAGGGTAGAGTTGGATATAACCAGGGTGCCCCTCTCCTTGGTGCAGAAGGGTGGAGAGGGAGTGGACCAAATTGCATAAGAAGTCCAAGGGATGTGAGGAACTGATATTCCAACCCTCTCTCCTAAATAATCAGAAAATTGTTTTTCTAACTAAAAAGTTAGAACATTGATTTGGGCACACTTGGGCCCTGACTGAGGTCTGTTGGCAGGAAGAGCACCCAGGGCCCTCTGCAGGTTTGTCTCCCTTTGTCCCTCCAGATCTGTTCTCCATCCTTCCCTGTGCTGCTCTTCATGCCCCTGGAGGCTGACCTCATTGGACAACATCACCCAGGCTCATGCTCTCTGGCTGCTGGTTAGGACTGGCCAGTGGAAGTGCAGGCAGAAGTTGGAATATAGAGGGAGAAAGCAGCAGGGAGCATCATTCTCCTTACTCTTTCCCTGCTGAGCCATGGTTTGGGCAGTGACTGTGTCCCACTGTGTCCTACTGCTCCTGTGGGAAACATAACCACAGCCTTTGCTAGATTCTGGTGCCACTGTTTTCTCCCCAAGCAAGGGGCAGTAATGGCTTCTTATCGTTGTTAACCCTGGATTAATCACCAACCCTTACCGATTCTCTTTACCTTACCTGTCCCTCTGAAAATTGTCCCAAATTAAACCCTCTTCACTGAACCTTTTGAATTTGCCACTTAAATCCTGATGAATAAAGCCATTGGTATTGAGGGTGACAATTGGGCCCATGGAGTGAGGGCTATTATGGTAGAAGTGGCCCCATGGAAGCACTTGGAACCGCCTCTTTGTGCCCAAAATAGTAAACCAAAAGCAATACTGCATCTTCAGGGCAATTGAATTGTGCCCCCATCAAAGACTTGAGAGATGCAGGACAGGTGGTTCTAATCATATCACTATTTAAGTCACCTGTCTGGCTTATGCAAAAACCAGGTGGATCCTAGAGAATGACTACAGATTTTCATAAACACAGATCAGGAATTGATGCCGTTTCAGAAGTTGTTCTGGATGTGGTATCTTTATTAGAGAAGATCCACTTAGCCCCTGGCACCTGGTATGCACCTAGTATTGTGCCTGGTGACTAGAACAGTAATTCGAAAAGGGAGGTCCCTGGATTAGCAGCTTCAGTGTCACCTTGGAACATGTCTGATGTACAATTTATAGAACTCCACTGAAGACCACCTGAATTAAAAATTTTAGGGACTCACCAGCTGTGTTAGAACAAGCTGTCCAGGTGATTCCAATGCATACCGAAGTTTGAGAACTGTGGCATTAGAAATAGTTTCCACTGCATCACAATCAATACAGACAATCAGAAGGAGTTCATCTTCACCTGTTAGAAGACTGTGGCACACCATAAATGCATTACCTCAGGGATCTACTAATTCTCCTGGTCTCTGTCATATTATATGAGACCCTTATCATCTTGACAGCCCATAGAACTTTATGATTGTTTGCTACATTGATAACATTATGCTAATAGGATCTGGTGAATGAGGACTAGCGAGTGCCATACTGCCACATGCTTGCCAGAGAGGGGAAGAAAACACATGTGAAGGTTCAGTGGCCTCCCACATTGGTGAAATTTCTTGGGTTCTAGCAGTCTGAGGCCTGTTGGAATATCCCCACTAAGATGAGAAACATGTTGCTTCACCTTGTGTCTTCCACCATAAAGAAAGAGGCTCAGCAGTTGATGGATCTCTGGATTTTTGAGGCAATGTATAGAACATTTGTGTGTGTGTGTCTCATGGATTTACTGGTTACATCATAAGACCACTGGTTTTGAATGGGGCCCAGAATAATAAAGGACTCTAGAAAAGATATATCCAGACTGTGATGAAAGCTACTCTGTCGTTTCGTCCTTAAGATCAGCAGATCCAATAGTGCCAGAAGTGTCTTGCAAATGGGGGTGCTGTGTGGAATTCCTAACCATCTCCAATAGGAGAATCACAGCATTGACCCAACTGAACAGGATGGGAAGAGAGAGTCCAAGGCAGTCTTCGGGAGATATGTGTGAAAAGACATCTTTGAAGGGGCCCTGGGTGTCAAGATATTCAAGGGCCATTTAAATGCCTACTGGAGGGCATCCACTGCAGAAAAGACTCTCAACGATCAGGTGGATAAGATGACCCAACTTGGGGGTGTCAGCCTCTTCCTCTGTCTACTCTGGTGTTTGCTCAATGACATCATGAACAAAGTGACTGTAGTGGAAGGGACAGAGGCTATCAACACTATGGGCTTTCCCTTGCTAAAGTCCATTGGTTTCCATAACTTCTGGATATGTAGGCTTCCAATGAATGAGACCAATGCCAAGCCCCTGATATGGCACCATTCCCAGGGATGGGTGGTGGGAGATAGACCAAACACTTACTTGGTAGAAGGTTAATTAAACTGAGTCCCTTTCATCATGGAGGGCAGTAGGAATAGACATATATTCCAGATATGGATTTGCCATCCCTGTCCCTCCCCGCCATTTGTGGTGTTTCATTCTGTTCATTTTGTGCTGCTAAAACAGAATAACACAAACTGGGTAATTTATAATGAATAGAAATTTATTTGGCTCACGATTATGGAGGCTGCAAAATCCAAGATCAAGGAACCAGCATTTGGTGAGGACCTTGTTGCATCATAAGCATGGTGGAATGAATCACATGGGCAAGAGAGAAAAGGGGACGAAACACCCCCTTTCAAAACAAGCCCACTCCCGAGATAACAGCATTAATCCATTCATTCCACCCTCATGGCCTAATCACCTCTCATTGGGCCCCACCTCTCAACACTGTTGCATTGGGAATCAAGTTTCCAACATATGAACTTTGGGGGACACATTCAAACCACAGCATATTCATCTCAGTATATCCCACAAACGTGGCCTTTAAACAAGAAACCTTAGGTTTTGTGGGTTTGGAAATCTCTAGTGACCAAGAGGAACTGCTTCCACCAGGGAGTATAGTTATGGATCTGTTAAATTGGAAGATGATCTTGTGCCATCTGGGGCTCCTTATGTTGAAACATTGGCAGAGAAAGAGATCACTGCACTGTCAGGATGGTTCACCCCAATATCCAAGGGAAAGTAGGGTTTCTGCTACACAATAGGGGCAAGGAGTACTAGCTTTGGAACCCTGGGATTCACTAGGGCACTTGGTACTCCCTGTATCCCTTGTCCTCATTCTGTAAGCCTGAGATGGGGGCACGAAATTAGATTTCTAACAGGCTCCCCAGAGATGCCAATGCTGTCCATCCTTGGACCATAGTAGTTGTTGCCCTAGAGCACCTGTTATTCTTTCTGAGAATTTTACAGTGCTTCCAGGTGAGATCTTCAAGGCCTCTTCATGTTCTTTAGGAATCTGTGGATACTGTGGCAACTCAATGAAGACAGGGCACCAAGAATTTGAATCCTCTGTGGATGAAGATTTGGGTCATTCCACCAAATAAAATTTTCCAACAGCTAAGGGACTGCCAGAAGGTAGAGGGGCTATGGAATGGGTGGTGGGAGAACAAGACTACAGTTACCACTCTGGGCCCCATGATCAGTCACAGAAGGGGGCACTAGCAGTTGTGCTTTACAGGAAGTGTTCCACTTACCCAGGAGTGGCTACATTATGATTTAAGTTGCAGGTGGGAATGGGACTAAATTGCTATCACCCCCAGACAATATGGTGACTGGTGAGATTTTATGTTTCCCCTGTGCTGGGGACAAAATATTTTTCTCCCATCTAAGCAAAGTTTGTGAATGGCTGCTAAGTGGTAATAGGATGAATTGTGCTGGGTTTTCTTCTTTTGCTCCAGTGTGCCGCCTATGTGGACCGTATCACTCAGGGTCCCCTGACCTTTAGCTTCTGTTGTTTTTGGCCAATGGAAGACCCAGACAGGAGATTGGAGGGCAGGAGGCAAGAGGTCAAGGTATTTATTCCCCTGGCTCTCTTCCTACTGAGCTGCAGTGGGTGCAGGAGTTTTGATCCTCTAGCTGTGACCAGGGCTTCCATCGGGTGACTCCTTCTCCATGGCTGTAGCTCTCCCTGGGTTCTAGATCCTCCTCCTTGTCTCTCTAGGCTGAGATGGTAATAGTTTGTGGCCTGCCTGTCCCTGGGTAGTTTGTTTTAGTTTTTTATTTTTAGAGACAGTGTCTCTCTCTGTCACCCAGGCTGGAATGCAGTAGTGTGATCCTAGCTCACTGTAACCTCAAACTTCTGGACTCGAGTGATCCTCCCACCTCAGACTCCTGAGTAGCTGGCACTATAGGTGTGCAACACCACACCCAGCTAATTTTTTAAAAAGCATTTTATTTTTTGTAGATAAACAGGTTCTTGCTTATGTTGGCCAGGCTGGTTTCAAACTCCTGGGCTCAAGCAGTCCGCCTGCCTTGGCCTCCCAAAGTGCTGGGATTACAGACATGAGCTTCCTTGCCCGGCCATCCCTGGGTGTTTTACTCTTCCCTGTTGCTTTCCATACCCTTGCCCAAACTCTGTAAATATTCTTTCATTAAACTATCTTCAGTCAGTGCTTCGTGCGTGCCATCTCTTTCCTGCCAAGACACTGAAAGCTCCCAAGGAGAACCCTCCTAAAGGGAGAGAGTCTTTGCTGATGACCATCAAGCTCATAAGTAAGGGCTGGTGTGGCTGAGGCTGTGTGTCCCTCTGGATACAGGCAACCTGTCTTTGTGCTATGATTGGACAGAATAGCTGGGAACGTGGATGTGGACCCAGACAACTCTGTGTGAGCACCTCTCCACAGGCTGGGCCACAGGACATTGCGGGTGGTCATTGATCATGCATGGCAGAACCAGTCCTCAACAACAAGACCTAGTGGTATGAAACCACACTAGTGCACACACCAAGCTTTGCAGTTCTCTTCACTTGGTGTTTGAAAGCAGGACCGGCCCCTTTTGGATTGATTTAGCCTCTGAAGTTCTGGAAATTTAATGAGACAGGGAGACACTGGTTTTCAATTCAATAAGAACATGTAGACATTTGAGCAACTAATTAGAAAAAAACGAAATATCTATGATGGGAATGATATGCCAGGATGGTAAAGCTAGGGTCCTACTATATGTATCCAACTCTCTGAGCATCCTTAGGGGCTGCGTTTCTTCTAGTGATCATCACTCTGAACTCTTGGTTCTGCATATTTCTGCTACCCCACTTGCCTGTGGGACTGCTGGCCCCTTCCAGATCGTATTTCCCTACATGACCCACCACCGAGGTGTCTTCATTGTCCCAAAGACCACTGCTGCAGAGTGGATCGTTTATCAGACTTCAGAGAGGGCTTGGGGCGACATGAAGGGAGTGTAGCTGAGCACAGTACAAGCCACAACTTAAAACTGGCCTCTAGGCATCACTGCCTGGAAAACCCACCACCCATTCTCTGCTTTGGAGAGTTCTTCTCCAGTCTGTGTTCTCCTTACGTCCTGGGTTATGGCCAACTTCACAGGCCTCCCATTCTCTTAATACTTTTCATTTCTTCTCTGCCAACTTCTAGCCTTGAAGACTTCTGTTCATTCCTTTTGCTGATCAGTTTATCTTTCTATCCACAACCCCAAAGTTCATCTCAGCTTGCCAGAAACGAGTTGAGATGCTCTGGTCACAAAGGACCATCTCCTCTGTGCTTCAGCAGCATAATGCAACTACTGAAGCCTGAGATTCCAGTTGCTTTTTTCTTCTTAATATAATCCAGTTCTTAGATAGGTCTCCCTCCCCGCTGTGCTCTATGTGTCTCTTAGATGGAGGGAGTGTATAGTAAATATTTATTCTCCCCTGTCCTAAGCAAGCACCCTGCCTTCATCATATGTATTTTAACCTTTCTTTTTTGCTTGGAACATGTATAATAGGGAAAATGGAAGAAATCCAAGTATTTAATAATGGGAAACTACATAATTATATATGTGTACTAGATGTCATGTTTTATGGCCATTAAAATGACAAGTGTGAAGAATGTAGTAGCAACACAAAAGTGTACTTATGATGTAATATTAGGAGAAAGAGTATGATATAAAATTATATAGCAGATCATCTTTATGAAAAAAAATCTTGCATGAGGACAATGATTAGAAGGCAATATATGGACACAAATTAAAATTGCTGTTTTTTGGAGGCTTGGGTTGGGAGTGCTTTTTATATTTTCCACCCTTCCTGAAATGTTACTATTTCCCGTTGCCATCAAACAAGAGTCGAGAGATAAGGTGAAACCCATTAGCGAATCTGAGTGTGGAAAAGAATTAATTAGGACCAAGGGATTCTCAGGCAGTGCTTCCTAAACTTTAAGGTGCATAGAAACCACCTAGGGAATCTTGCTAATGTACATTCTGTACGTTGGTCTGGAGGGGGCTGTGAGTTTGGGTTTCTAACGAACTCCTCAAGTATTGCAGAGGCTGTTTGTCCTTCAACCACAGGTTAGTTGCATTGCCCTGGAGCACCCTCTTTTTCACCCCTGAGGGTTCTAAAGTGTGTCCAGGGGCAGTCTGGAAGACCTTTTCTTGTTCCTGGGGTCTGTTATTAGCTTACTGGGAGTTGGTTCTAGTTTACATTGTAAATGCATACTGATGAGATGTTTAACAGAAGTGCCTGGCATCTCAAGGTAGGCTTCAGAGTGAGGGCTGCTGCTGCTGAACCTGAGGCAATGCACACGAGTCTTCCTTTAGATCCTCCTCATTATACAGGGCCTTCCCTGCATCTTGGTTCACTGCCATTGCCAGCTGTCCCTTTGTGCATCCCACAATAGTGGGGATAGGGGTGGGTAGGAGAGGGGTAGGAGAGGGATGACAACTGGATATCCCCTGAAATGCTGCCTGAACAGCTGTGGCCTTGTCCGCATTCAGGGGTCATCTAGTAGTGATAGTGCTTTGGAGACCCATTTTCCAGGTGGTCTGGGCTGTGGTGGGGACTAATGGCTGGGAGGCTGACAATGAGAAGTCTTGAGCTTCTTCACAGCTGCAGGTCTCTTGGATGGGGATGGAAGGCCACACTTTGGAGGGACAGAATAAATGCACACAGAGGAAGGGGAGCTCAGGTGCTCTTGTTTAACTTCATATCATATTACAGGAAAACTGATGACACTGGCAATTACGTAAATTGGAAGACACCACATCCCTTGAGGTCAGATGCTAGGGAAGGCTGCTGTGACTATTCCTCTGACCAAGTGGTTCTGGCTGGGAGATTTGGCCTGTAGGAAGTAGCCCTCGGAAGCTGAGGAAAGCTGAGGGTTCCAGGCTCTGTAGGGGCAGGGGGCACTCCTCCCAGCTCAGACCCCTGGCTTCTCCTGGGGTGGTGAACTCAAGAACATTCATGTTTTCCCATGTTCTCTCATTTCATCCTCACAACAACCTTGTGAGGTAGATGTTATTCCCTCACTTTACAGATGAGGAAATTGGGGCTCAGAGAGGCTAAGTGAGTTATCTGGGGTGCTATAACAAGGAAGTAGAGGAATTGGGACCTGGGACCAGTTTTGTAGGCTCTGCTCTAATAATTTTGCTGCAAGGTCATGGATGTAGGTGATGGAGTGGGAGTGGGGTCGAGGGCAGAAGGAGGTGGGAGGAGGGAGGGCCCGAGAAGAGTCATCATCAATAACTTCTTCCTTGCCCCCCAACTCCGACTATAGCAAATTTATAGCACATTCACTCCCCTTTCTGTCCTTTTGTTCACGAGGTATATGCAAAAAATAAACATTTTAAAATGACAAGGCTTTTCCTATCTTACAATGAGGAAACTGAGGCACTGGGAGGTGAAGTGACTTGCTCAAGGTCACATTGTAACCTGACTGATAAATGTGGGACTAGAACACAGATCTCCCCATTCAATATTTATCTCATGGACTGTGCACCCTCAGAAAGGTTACTGGGTGAAATAATTTTTGTGTGAGGAAAAATTAGTGAAAAAGATTAAATGTACAACCAAAGGAGATGATTTTTTAACCATGACCTACCCAATTGATGGTTGGGTAGTGACTGAAGTGACCCTTCAGTCACTGAAACTGGCAGCTAAGAAGAGTGTTTGATGTCGTGGGGAATATTCATGCTACCATATGAAGTGATACAACACCATGCATGGAGTATGAATTTGACTAAAAAATACAAGTAAAAAGGCTGGAAGAAAATATATCAAAATGGTGGTTTCTGGGAGGTGGAATTATTAAGTGTTATTTCCCTCCCTTTCTTTCTATTTATCTGCATTTTCCCAAGTTTCTAAAATGTACATTTATTTATAACAGGAAAAATATATCCCTCTATATTTTAGTTTAAAAAAATACTGCTTGGAAGCAGCCCATATCCTGTGCCCTTCATGAATTTTCAGGTGAGACTCCCTCAACCTGCTTTCCCCCCTCACTGCCACACCATTGCTGGTCCGTGGGGAGGGGCTGGGGTTCAGGTGGGACCTCTTGGTTGGAAGCCTCCATGTGCTACTTTGTATTTTAAGGATAGAGAGACTCCTCAAGGCAAGACCACTGTTGTGTGATGGCTGGGGGGTGTCTGTTGCTGGATCCAATTCCAAAAGGTGCCCACGAGCCTAGGAAGGTGACTACCCCATCATCTCACAGTGACTCCCCACACTGGAACCCCAGCCTCCTGGGTCCTGGTCCAGGGCTCTTTTCCCCTGGCTGCTCCATGGTTGTGACACCCATGGCACCTGGGCATTCCACGCTGGTGCTCGAGGGAGGGCTGACAGGGCTAAGTTGCACTTTCTCCTTCCCTGGGTGACCAGATTCATTCCTTGCCTCTGTGGGATGGCAGGCTGGCAGGGGACACATGGGTGCATCCTGGGGCACAGCCACCCGCAGATTGCCAGGTCCAGTCTCCACCGCCGCTGTGCCTCAGTCGTCCAGGTGCTGCTCCTCCCAGGTGGATGTGGGGATGGCACTGTAAGGGTCCATGATGACCTTGGCACAGCGGATGATCATCACGACAAGGAAGAGGCAGAGGAAGACGAAGCAGGCCAAGGTCAGCCCTTTGTCCACGTCGACATAGACGGGCTCGGGCGTGGGCTCCTCCATCTCGTGGCAGCGACTGCGGGCTGCTCCTCCTCTGCCTCGGGCTTGACTGGTACCATTTTCCACCCCTGCAGAGACAGCCACAGCAGTGGGGAAGGAGGGGTGTGGTCACGTGCCTGGGGTGACTGCAGGGCACCAACCTCTGCTCCCTCTTATCTGCTACCCCTGCACCGAGAGCTTGCTGCTCAGACCACCCTGCAGGAGGGTAGGAGGGGATGGGTACACATGGACCCACATGGTCCCAGCCCGAAACCCTGTAGGTGACCAGAGGCTCTAGCAGGGTGCAGCCAGTGCCTCCCCAGGCTGGGGCAGGGGAGGTGACAGATGAGTCCCAGCAGGTGTGGGACTAGGGTGGGGCTGAGGGCTGGGTGGGGATAGAGGCCCTGCAGCTGCCTCCACTCCATGAAACCCTTTAGAAAGGCAGTTAGGATAATGCTTTCCATTTAGACAAACCACTATCTGAGGGTAATCTGAAAGCATTTCAAAAATTAAGTAATTATGATATAGATGAATATATTTTAGAGACAGGGTCTCACTCCGTCGCTCAGGCTGGAGTGCAGTGCAGTGGCACAATCATAGCGCACTGCAGCCTCCAACTCCTGCCACAAGCAATCCTCTTGCCTTGGACTCCCAAAGCATTGGGATTACAGGTGTGAGCCACTATGTCTGGTCTATTACGTTTTTTAAAGCATAAGAACCTAGATTTCAAATGAAACCTATTGTGGAAAACCACAGAGGAACAGACCGACGAGGGACTGCTGTCGTGGAAGAGAGTGAGAGGCCTGGAGGGTCTATATCCCCTTCCCTGCTGCAGGTCCTCACAGGGACTCTCTAGAGACTCCTGCTGAGGCCAGCACATGGCCTGAAAACTGTGTGATGGGAAGAACAGTTTTGGCAGTCACACGGAAGGGTCCCAGCTCTGCCACCGCCTTGCAGTGCAGGTCTGGACAGCTCTCAATTATTGTTAGGACTCCAGCAGTAGTCCCTACACTGACACATCACTCATTCATCTTGGGATGATTTGCCAACTTCTCTGGGTCCTAATTTTCTCCATGCTGAGGACAGGTGGCCGTACCTGCTTCACAGGGGCGTGACAACCAAATGCACGGTCCCTGGCTCCAGTGGATGGTCAGTACATACTTTGGGTGAACTGGCAGCTCGAGGAGCTGGCTAGGAGGGGGCAGGCAGCTCCCCAAGTTCAGCTGCCACAGACAGCTTTAGGAGGAGGGCTGGCTGCTGCTCCCTCTCCCCACACATAGCATTCGTCCCCATCCTTATCCCTGAACTTGTGGAGTGCTTGGGCTGTACGCTGTGCTTCGTGTTCTGTTTGTTATTTAAAGCTCATGACACCCCTGGAAGCAAGTTACCCAGGCATCAATAGGCCCATTTTATAAATGTGGAAACTGAGGTACTGAGCAGGAAAATGACATATCCAAGGTCCCTCATCCCACACCCTAGGTCCCTACATGTCTCTGCCTCCTCTAGTGGGGCTCCATCTTCCCCACCCACTCTGGAGCTTTAGGAAGATAGCTGTCTGTGCAAGCTTAGAGTCCGCTGGCTGGGGAAGAGCTGTAACCACAGTCAACCACGACTTCCCCTCTCTTAGACCTTGTCTCAACCCTCACCACTCTTACAGGACACTGACCTGCTGACTGGAGTGGTCACCACTTCATAAGGACCCTGGCTGTTCCAGGAGGCACAGGGAGTGGTCAGGCATCATGGGGGTCGCCCATGGAGAGCAGTGGCTGTTCACTGAGAGCAGGCGCTGTGCTGGCTGGTGGGGGCGCTGGAGTGTAACTGTAAGAGAAAGGGACAAAGAAGACTAGTTATTTCCTGAGATGCCCAGCCCTAGATAGAATGTGGACTCCCCTGGGTAGCTCCTTCCTGGCATGGGGGTGGGATCTGCCACACACTGTTGTTTGATGCTGATTTCTTCTCTCTTTTTAAAATATAACAACTTTCACGCCTGTAATCCCAGCACTTTGGGAGGCTGAGGTGGGAAGATTGCTTGAGCCCAGGAGTTTGAGATCAGCATGACAAAATCCTGTCTGTACAAAAAATACAAAAAAATTTAGCCGGGCGTGGTGGTGCACGCCTGTAATCCCAGCTACTCAGGAGGCTGAGGCAAGAGAATCGCTTGACCCTGGGAAGCGGAGGTTGCGCCGCTGCACTCCAGCCTGGGCAACAGAACAAGACTGTGTCTCCAAAAAAAAAAAAAAAAAAATGTTTATACACACACACACATAAACTTTAAAAAGTGTGGCCACATACACATAACATAAAATCTACCGTCTTGACCATTTTCAAGTGTGCAGCGGCATTTTTGTGTACTGTTCAGTGGTATTAAGTACATTCACACTGTGGTGCAGCCATTGCTGCCATCCATCTCCAGAACTCTTCATCTTGCAAAACAAACTGTGCACTCATTAGACCATAACTCCCCATTTCCCTTCCCCCAGCCCCGGGCAGCCACCATTCTACTTTATGTCTATATGAATTTGACTGCTCTACCTACTTCATGTAAGTGGAATTGTACGTATTTATCTTTTTGTGACTGGCTTATTTCATTGTGCATAATGTCCTCCAGCTTCATTCATATTGTAGCATGTCAGAATTTCCTTTTTTTAAAGGTCTGAATAATATCCCATTGTATATATGTTTATACCACATTTTGTTTATCCATTTTTTCATCAATGGACACTCGGGATGTTTTCACCTTTTGACTGTGTAAATAGTGTTGTTATGAATGTGGGTGTACAAATCTCTCTTTGAGACTCTGCTTTCAATGCTTTGGGGTGTATAAGCAGAGGTGGCATTGCTGGATCATATGGTAATTATATTTTTAACTTTTTTGAGGATTAAATTGAACATTTTGCATAATTAATTGTTGTACACTATTCAAAACTCAAAAAGCACAAAAAGAAAACAGTAAAACCAGTGTTTTCACTACCCCTATCCCCAGCCATCTAGCTCATCTCCAGATAGGCAACTATTGTTATCAGGTCTTTATACATCCTTCTAATCTGGAGATATTTTATTCTTATAAAAGAAAATATGTATGTTTGTTTTTCAAATAAATGAAAGCCTGTTATATAAACTGTTCCACATCTTACTTTTAAAGTTTAACATATCGTGGAGATTATTTAACGTCAACACATAGAAGGTTGCCTCTTTCTTCTTAATGGCTGTATTGTATTTTGTTGTATGGATATCCCATAATAAATTCAACCATAGTCTTCTATCAGTTAGATAGGATTTCCAATCTTTCATTTTTCACATATTGATGGAGCAAATGTCCTTGTAGCTATGCATTTTGCACATGTCTGAGTATGTCTGTAATTAAATTCCTTCAGGCGAAACTGCTGTGTCTAAGGATAAAGTCATTTTAATTCTGATCGATATTATTATTCTTGGAGGTTGTACCTATGTAAGCTTCCATTGGCAAAGGTTGTGAGGGACGGTTGTCCTACAGCTGAAACCAGCCCAATTGTCCCATAGAACTGATATTTATGGGTTTTTTTAATAAACATAGAAATTGACCCTCCGAGTCTTAAAATTTGAAACTTACATTTCTCTCATCTGAGTTTTTTCCTTAGGAAACTGTCAGGCAAGGGACTGAAATGCACCAGATCCCGGCATCTAGACAATGAGACACCAGACCCCTCGTTCGTCTTCCTTACTCTTCCTTACCTTCCTAGTCCAACTTTTTTTTCCACATTCTTTCCTCAGTCTATAAACCCCCAATTTTAGTCAGTTGAGGAGATGGATTTGAGACTTATTTCCCATTCTCCCAGTTGACATCATGAGAATAAAAAGCCTTCTGCCCTGGAAATACTCGTCGTTTCAGTTACTGGCTTTCTGTACGGTGAGCAACAGGATCCAGACCAAACTCCTGGTGTTTCAGTAGCAGAATCTTGAAAACAGAGTTATCTTTTATTTTCGCCAATTTGAAAGAAAATTTGAAAGATGTTATAACATCTTATAACAAACATTTTCAAACACACGGAGAAGTTGAAAGAATTATACAGTAAACAAATATATATCTACCACCTAGATTCTATGTTTTGCCGCATTTTAAAAATTTTGTCCTATTTACCCACCTATCCATCCTTTTAACGTTTTGAATGCATTTCAAAGATGCAAGCATTAATACACTTCACTTCAAAGCACTCCAGCGTGTGTATCATTAACTAGAATTCAGTATTTGTTTATAGATTTCTTAAAATGTAAAATTTACATGTAGTGAAACGTACACATATTAAATGCATCATTTTTGAGATTTTACAGATGTATACACCCTGTAGCTCTCAGAGTAATTTTTATCTATCTTAGAGAAATTAAGCATCTTTGCATGTGTTTAAGATCCAGTTGTCCTTCCTCTTTTTGTGAATTCTCTGTTAATATCCTTTACCTATTTTTCTATTGGGTTTTTGGTATCTCTCCTTTTTGGCCTTGGAAGCAGAGTTGAAATAAATATGCTCATTTTATTAATTTTTATTTTATTACCGTTTTTTCCTTTATCCCTGATTCCTACTCCTATTTCTTACTTTCTTTCACTACCTAATTTTAGTCACTAGTATTAGCTAATTGTTTACCTTTGTTCTTTTACATGTGCGTCAGTTTCTGTAATTTGAATTGTCAACTTTAAATGTATGCATTTTTATTCCCAGCTGCAAGGTATTAGGAAATTAGGGAGTTTATTCCAGTTTTCACCTCCTTTTCCCATTCTCTTTCCATTGACAGTTACTTCCATTATTTCTACACGGTTAGGGTATGTAACATTTATATGTTGTTTTTGCCCTTAAGTCTACCTTAGTTTTCATTCTGTTTTACAGTGACATCTATTTAAGGCTTCCCACCAGTCACTGTGTCTGTAATTGGTGGGTTCTTGGTTTCACTGACTTCAAGAATGAAGCCACGGACCCTAGTGGTGAGTCTTACAGTTCTTACAGATGGTGGGTCTGGAGTTTGTTCCTTCTCATGTTCAGACGTGTTTGGAGTTTGTTCCTTCTGGTAGGTTTGTGGTCTCGCTGGCTTCAGGAGTGAAGCTGCAGACCTTCGTATGTAAGGGCAGCGCTTCTGGAGTTATTGGGTCCTCCTGGTGGGATCAAGGTCTTACTGGCCTCAGGAGTGAAGCTGCAGACCTTTGCAGTGAGTGTTACACCTGATAAAGGTAGCATAGACCCAAACAGTGAACAGCAACAAGAGCTATTGCAAAGAGCAAAAGAACAAAGACTCCATACCATTGAAGAGACCCCCAGCCGCTTGCTCCGGCAGCCTGCTTTTATTCCTTTATCTGGCCCCACTGACATCCTGCTGATTGGTCCATTTTACAGAGAGTTGATTGGACCTTTTGATAGAGTGCTGATTGGTGCCTTTATAATCCTTTAGCTAGACACAGAGTGCTAGACAGTAAAGTTCTCCAACTCCCCACTAGGTTAGCTAGATACAGAGTAGTGATTGGTGTATTTACAAACCCTGAGCTAGACACAGGGTGCTGATTGGTGTATTTACAATCCCCTTAGCTAGACATAAAGGTTCTCCAAGTCCCCACTAGACTCAGGAGCTCAGCTGGCTTCACCTTGTGGATCCCGCACCAGGGCTGCAGGCGGAGCTGCGCGCCAGTCCTGCAGGTGCGCCTGCGCTTTTCAGCCCTTGGGGGGGCCATGGGACCGGGTGCTGTGGCGCAGGGGGCGGAGCTCATCGGGGAGGCTCAGGCAGTGCAGGAGCCCACAGTGCAGTGGGGCTAGGCTCGGGCATGGTGGGCTGCAGGTCCCCAGCCCTGTCCCATGGGGAGGCAGCTGAGGCCCGGGAAGAATTCCAGCACAAGGCTGCCGGGCCAGCACAGCTGGGGGACCCAGCGCACCCTCTGCAGCTTCTGGCCCGGGTGCTAAGCCCCTCAGTGCCCGGGTCCCGGCCTGCCACTCCCTGTGTGGGGCTGCTGAGCCCACACCCACCCAGAACTCGCGCTGGCCAGCGAGGGCCGCATGCAGCCCCAGTTCCCGCCTGCGTCTCTCCCTTCACACCTCCCCGCAAGCAGAGGGAGCCGGCTCCTGCCTCTGCCAGCCCTGAGAGGGGCTCCCACAGTGCCCTGGCGGGCTGAAGGGCTCCTCAAGCGCAACCAGAGTGGACGGCGAGGCCGAGGAGGTGCCGAGAGCGAGGGCTGATAGCATGTTGTCACCTCTCACTTTGGCTGAAGTTTTTCTATCATCTCTTGTTTGGCTGTAGATTGTTGTCTAGCATGTCCTTCAGGAAGAGGTCATGTCAATTACATTCCCCAAGGTCCTGTCTCCTTTGAAGGGAATGTACATTTTTCTCAGCCTGCTTTAAGGATTTTCTCCTTGTCTTTGGTTTTCAGCAGTTTTGCTGTGAATGGGCCTATGTGTGGTTTTCTCTGTATTTTCTTAGTGTTTGAACTACTTCTTGAATGTTACTTGATGTCAGCTTCTGAAAATTTTGGGCTCTTTCCCCTTTAAATATTCATTTGTTCCATTTTTTCTCTCTTCCCTTTCTGGTGCTCCAGGTACACTTAGACCTTTTCACTGTGTCACAATTTTGTTATGCTTTCTTCCTGTGTGTGTGTGTGTGTTTTGTTTTTCTGTTTTTTTTTTTTTTTTTTTTTAATGCTGTAGTCTGAATATTTTCTATGGACTAACTTCAAGTTCATTAATCTTGTCTTTATGTCCCATCAGCTGTTAAATCTACCTATTCAAATTTCCCTTCAGCCATACTTTTCAGTTTTAGAATTACCATTTGATGCTTTAAAACAATTTCCAGCTCTCCAGTGCCATTTTCTACCTTGTCACTGATGTAATTTTTCTGAAGTCCTTATTTGATAACTCCAGTATCTAGGTCATCTGTGGGTTTGCTTCTATTGTTTATTTTTTCTTTTGATTCAGTTTCTTGATATACCTGATAAACGTTTCACTGAGTTACTGAGCACTGATGTAAAACATTGTAGCAGCTCAGGGTGATGTTATTTTTCTGCAGAGAGGATTCACCATTTTCTCTGGTAAGCAACTATTGTGCAAGCAGATCACCTCCATTCAATAAGGGGCTAAGCCCACTCAAGGTGGGGTTCACTTACTGCAAACAAGGCTGTGTCTATCTTTAGTTTGACAATATTACTAGGGTGTTGCACTCTAGGGTACCAAGTTGAGATCCTGGGATATTTACTTGGGCTGTTCCTTTCTTGGCATATCTTAGATTCTAGTTTTTCTCCTTAGTGCCTTGAAATAGCTGAAAACTGCCTAGGGGAAATTATTCAGGATTATCTGGGAACTGGTTTTTGATTCCGTGCTGTGGAATGCAAATGTGTGAAACTTAAGAACATTGGCCATTCACTAATAGCCACTCATATGAGGCCAGGCCTGAGGATGAAGAAATAGGTGTCTGGTTACAGGTCTGCTGTTCCTTTGAAATATGTTCACTGCAGTATTGTAACAGTGAAAAACTGGGAACAAAATGAACTTCTGTCAGTAATGGAATGGTTAAAACAGCCATCTGCGTCATGGAGTACTCTTAGTTCATTGGAAACACACGTGTGCACACACACATATGCACATACACACAATAGAGGGCTAGAAATTCTGTTAAGTGAAAAAGTAAGTTGACAAACAATATCACAAATATGATATTTATGTAAAATAAGCAACTAAATTTTTAATGTAAAATCTGCACGTGCTGGGTGGGGGGGTGGGAGGTCAGTGCTGTCTGCTGACTGCTAGGTCAAGACCTGCTCCTGCTTTAATTGCTTTTTTTTTTTGTTTGAGAAATTTAAGACCTAGAAAAGTACAACAATGCTATAACAAGTACTTACATTTCCATGATGCAGAATTTGCGATTGTTATGTTATCGTTTTTGCATTGTCTTTTTTTTTAAAAAATAAATCCTTAGATTGTAACTCCTAACCTATAGAACTATTCCTCACACCTTCTTCAGCAGTATCACCATCATGAGTGTGGTGTGCACTTTCCACTTTGGGCATTCACAAAACCTCTAGAATTCCTTGGACCATACTTTGAAAATACGGCTCTAACCCACCTCCCTCTGTTTCACAGATGAAGAGACTGAAGTGTAGGGAGAGGAAGACTTTTGCTCAGAGTCAATAGCACAGCAGAATTTGGAGAAACCCGTGTTTCTCACCCCATGCCTGTGCCTTGGGCCCTGCGGCATGGATTCCACATAGTCATTTAGTGGGTGTTAAAGAAAGATGAATGTGCAAGGGATTCCTGCTCCAATGTTTCATAGTAGGACTCAGCCTAGCCTCTCAAACCCTGATTTTGAAATCTCAGGCTCTGCCAAGTTAATATCAGATAACTAGATACAGATTGCAGGGGTCAGATCTCACAGGGATCACCTTGTGACCCTCCACTGTCTTGTCTGGAATCGGGATTGGGTCCTACAACCTGGCGACATATCCCAGGGGAGGATTATTACTGTCTCCTGGATCCTTCTGGTTGGTGTGAATGCCAAGAATGTGGACTCAAAAACCAGATTTGCTTTTCTGCCTTACAGATGGAATGTGCTCATTCACTTTAATTACCAGGCAGGCATAAGTCCTATCCAGCTCTGCTTCGAAGCAAGGACACACATCCAGGAGAGAAGGCAACACTGAACTCAGCTGCAGTTCCCTGGGAGCTGAGCTGCTGGCCTTCCTGGTGGCCAACTCAGTGGGCCCCAGCATAACTGCATCGTCCTTCAACACCGAGTCTGTATGAGCCAAGTGCTCCATCTGCCATGTTCTTGCGGCAGCTGGAGGTGGATTTGCTTCAGAGTCAGGGGCTCTGACTTGGGCGAATGAGTGACCCTCAAGGAAAGTGGCCGCTGGGCTGACCCAGTGTACTTGTTAAGCGTGAAGGTGTAAGGTTGGGTTGTAGCAGATCCAAGGGGAAAAGAGTCCTGCCAAATGCTGTGACAAAGTCATAGGACACAATGAAGAATCCAAACATAGACCTGGAAACAAGCATCCGAATCGGGATTTTAGGAAAAAACCAGCAGCAAAGCAATCACAATTCAAAGGGTGCACAAATACAGGATTTATGTACAAATTTGTGTACTACCCCAGGGCTGGGAGTGAGGTGCTCAGGGAAGGTGCATATATTTGACTAATCTCATCCCTTCCTCTCTTTTACAACTAAGCATTGGGTAAGCCTAATTTAGACTCACATGTATCTTTGGTAATTTATTAAAATGCCAATCTGGGCAATTTTTCATTTCAAAAATATGACACCTTATTTGTACTTTTAAAGTGTACATGTAACTATTAATCTAAATCAAACTTAAACTCAATTTAAAAAAGTTACAGAAGATTAGAAACGTGCTCAATGCAGATAAGAAAATAATGTCCTCAGCATTTTGGCTACATTTGAGGAATCTTGCCCCGATCATCTGGTGATAGGAACACAGGCCTGGCCAGGCAGACCTTTTCTTCCACTGGCCTCTGATTCTCTCCAGGTCCACCTGTTTGCCGCCTCCTCAATGTTTTTTCTTATTCTCTGGGGGCAAGGTGGGCATGAGGCATAGCCAGGCTTGTTCTAGCCAGTCCACTGAAGTTTAGTATTAAGCGTGGCTACTAAATTAAATATTAATACTAGTAAGTATTGGTTCCCATTAACTGTTTTCCCCAAAATGTGAGTAAGACTCTTTCCACCTTCAATCTGCTTTATTCAAACCACAGTAAGTCACAAGCTGTTTCTCCCTTTTGTGGCTTTCTCTTCCCTCTCGCAGCCAGAGAACTTGGCATGGGTAGGAAGAGAGAGACTTGTCTTTTCTGTCCCACGTCTTGACTCTGCTTCTGCTGTGTCACCTTGTTCCCCTGGACATGTATTTAATGAAATGATGAGACAGTAGATGCTGTGTAATGTGCGGAGCTTTGTTATCTGTTTGGAGGATCTATGAAAGGCACCAGCTCAAGGCCATCCCTTGCCTGAACACTTCGGAATCAGCAGCTTTACTTTCTATGTTTCTGTATTTCCTTATTTCTGTACATGTGTTTCTTAGTCTGCTCAGGCTGCCATAGCAAAATGCCACAGACTGGGGGATTAAACAGCAGAAATTCATTTCCTCGCAGATCTGGAGGCTGGAATTTCCAGGTCAGGGTCCAGTGGGGTTGGCTGCTCCCAAGGGCTCTCTTCCTGGCCTGCAGATGGCTCTCTTCTCATTGTGTGCCCACAAGACTTTTCCTAGGTATGTGAGTCTTCTTGTAAAGCCACCAATTTGATTCTATTGGGTCCCCACTCTTTCACTCATGTAACCTTAATTACCTCCCGAAAGCCCTGTCTTCAGATACAGTCACATTGAGGGTTAGAGGTTCTTGAGTTTGGAGGAGGAGGGAACAAGATTCAGTCCATAGCAATGAGATCCTTGAGGGCAGAATCTGAGTCTGCTGAGGGGCACTGCCTTCCTGGAGCCAGGCCAAGACCACACCTGTTAGAACGGCTCACAGTAAATGCCAGAAGGTGAGAGCCAGTGCCTGGCTGGTGCTCATCAGCCCCTGAAAATAGGAAGATGAAGGGACTGAGACAGCACGCCACTTCTCATTGTGGGGATAAACAGTACACTGCAGCGACCTTATGAATTCATTCGGGGTAAGAAGAATCCGAGCTGACCACGTGCAGTCATCAGCTGGTTCTATAAATAGAAGTGTAGCCATTATGAAAGGTGACCTGTCAGGATCACTTCCCCAAACTGACAAATGGGTTAAGTGGATGGCATTTGCTCAGGACAGAGGAGATGTTCAGTGTCATAACCTCCCACCAATCACATCGTTCTGTGGGACTGCACTTGGTAGCCTCACTCCTCTACCAGAACAATTCACAGGCCTGTCAGGGGGAGGTGATGAGTGTATGTTAACAGATAATTAAAACCACGACAATCAGTAGGGCGGTGGAGAGGATGGGATTAATGGAATACTGTGTTTAAGACTTGTTATCTTCTGATATTTAAACACCCCCATCCTCTAAGAAACCTCCCAGAGCAAGGAGGCAGTATGAGCCAGCACCATTTTAGATAAAAGTAAGAAAAGAGGGTATTTCTGCCAAGAGAATGCACTGTCATTACTTCATAATTCTATGAACCACCATACCACTTCTGCTGTATCATGTTATGATAATGCTGATGCTGTTGGTCTCACTCAGATCTCCTTGGATTCCCTTTACCATTTGGTATGCACAGCACCCAGGCTCTGAATGTTTTTTATTCTTTTTCTTATAGCAGGTAACACTAACAACTCTGTAGAAGACTATCTTTAGACTACTAGAGCTGCTTCACCCATGTGTGTAGAGAGCTGGAAGTGCCTGGGAGTTAGGAGTTATGTCACCCTGGGGTGGCCCATGGCTAATGGCTAACTCGTGCAGGAATATGAAAGTCTAGCTCACTAGTCTTGAGGGAGGAAAACCTCTGTTGTGTAATTTACACTACAGAGCACCACAGGATCAGGCTGAGACTTGTCCTTCATCTGAAATTGCACCCTTACTGGGCTTCTTTCCCTTCTAGTCCTACTTCCTCCAGTCCCTTGTCAGTTTCTCCTAGGAGCCCTTCCCAGATAAATCCTTGCACATGAATCATTGCCTCAGAGTCTGCTTTGGGGTAACCTGATCCTAGGTAGATGAATATGAATTTTCTGTATCTATCCCATACTTTTAAATTCAAGATATCAAACTTCCACTGGAAGCCAGAACAGGAAACATAGTATGTTTTGGATATTCAATGTTAAATCAGACCTAGTCCTTACCCTCAAGGATTCTCTGCATATCTGGGTTGCAAAAGTTGCTAAAATTAGGATATTCACTGTTAGGAAAGTATGCTCTGGAGAGAAAGCCAAAGGTGGGACTGGACAATCTTTTGCTAATGGTATAAAAATTAGATGTGTCACTCGCAGATCCCCTCAGCCATCTCAGCAGAAGTTAGAAATAGAGATAATATTATCCAGAAAAAAAATATTGGAAGACTCTCTGGTCTGAAGGAGTAAATCACCATGACAAACATGGGAGAGCTGCAAAAATTTTTCAAATGTCGTATCAGCAGAAACACTGCCAGCTTGGATTAAAAGGGACAGAGACAAGATGAAATAAAAGAAAGCTGTTGGACTCCCCAAATTCTACAGGTAGAAAACATGCTGATGAAACTAATCAGCTAAAAATATGTGCTACCCTTTAAGAAAAAAGGGAGGATGACTCTGAGGGAAGAGCTGTGGTCAAGAGGGCAGAGCTGTGGGCAAGAAGGGTGGAGCCTTGAAAAATAGAGGATTATTCAGGCTTTGGAAACCCACAGAGTTTTTCTGGTTGGATTTTGAGATTTCTTGGGACTATGACTCCTTTCCTCCTTCTGCTTTTTTTTTCTCTTTTGAAATGAGAATGCATATAACTGTTATCCTATGCTTGTCCCATGATTCTGTCTTCAGAGCAGATAACTTGTTTTCCAGGTCCACAGATGGAGAGGAATTTTGTCCCAGGGTGGATCATACACAGAGTCTCATGCACATCTAATTTAGATGATCTAGATTATGAGATTTTGGACTTTAATGGGTTGAGGTTTTGGGGGAGTGTTGGAATGAGGTGAATGTATGTAGCATAGGCATGAATCTTTGGGGGACTATGGTAGGTTGAATAATGGCCTCCCCAGATGTCCACCGTATAATCCTTGGAACTTGTGAATGTTACCTTATATGGCAAAAAGGACCGTGCAGATGTGATTAAGTTAAGGGTGTTGGGATTGGGGGGATTATCCTGAGTTATCTGGGTGGGCCCTAGATGTAATCACAAGTGTCCTTACAAGAGAGAGGCAGTGGGAGATTCGACTATAGGAGAGGAGAAGGCAATGTGACTCACAGAAGCAGAGACTGTAGTGATGTGGCCAGGGGCCAAGGAATGCTGGCAGTGACTAGGAGTAGAAGGAGCAAGGATAAGAAAAATCCCACAAAGACATAAAGAGACAGAAAAAACAGGTTATCCACATAGCGGAAGAAAATTACGTTAACAGGCTAGCATAGGATTCTCCTCTACAACACTGAACACCTGAGGATGAGGAGCAACATCTTTAGGATTTTGAAGGGGAAGATTATAAACAGTACATTCTATATTAACTGGTACTATTCAGCCATGACAGCAACAGAAAGACATATTCAGACATTAAAGAATTGTATATACCTGTCTCATATATGCAAAAACCTTTCTAGCAAGAAAAAATTGCATGAAGAGGTACCTCTACCACTAAGAGATGAATCAAAGTGAATAAATGAAGGGAGGAAAAGGCATATAGAGAATAATGAAACCAATAAGGCAATAACTTACTGTGTTTATATAGGTATAAAACAACAAAAACATTAAAAACAATTTTTGAAAAAAGTTACCTATCATAAGAGCTTTATAATAATAATTTGTACCTATGAGCCCATATTATTTCAATAAAAATTAGTGGGAAAAGGTAGAAGTAAATGAAAGTACAATATATTGTTCACATTATTGGGTAATGTCAATAAATATTATTTTAATATTGATAGAAAAGGTATAAGTTCAGATATGTGTTTGAACATTTAAAGATAACACTAGTAGGATGATATATCAATACAAAATTTGAATAGTATAATTAATTAGCTGAATAAATGTTTTTACTACTGGGAGGGAATAGACATTGTTTTCAGATGTTCATGAAATATTTACAGAAATTGATTTCCAAAGGAAACATGCATAAATTTTAAAAAGTAAAAATTCTGCAGACTGCATTTCTGACCACAAAAGAGTAAACAAAACAACAAACCAACAAGCTTCTTGATTTAAATAGCATTAAAAAATTATTGAGTCAATGAGAAAATTAAGCTGCAATTACAGAAGATTTAGAAAATCACTATAATGAGAATACTTCCTGTTCAAGCTTATGGGGTGAGGTGAGTGACAGCTGTTTACTATACTCGGGGGCAAAATCATAACTCTCATCATGGAACAAAGGGAATTAAATGTAGTGAAACAAGGAATCAACTTAGGAAGTTGCATAAACAGCATCAAGAAAATCCAGAAGATGAGATTAGTATAGTTAAAAGTGGAAATTAATAATTCACAAAACACAAAATCAACACAGTTAAAAATAAACCCTAGAGCAAGTTCTTTAAAATAGTTTGAACCTGGGCAAACTTCTGGCAAGTTTAATCCGGTTAAAAAGAGAAGAGGCAAATACCCACCATTAGGAATGAGAAACAGGATATAACCACAGATATTATTCAAAGGAGATCAAAAATATAATGAGGCAGTACTATGAAAACTCTGCCATTACATTGGAAAACTTCAATGATATGGATGTTTTCCAGAAAAATGTAAATAGCCAAAATTGGCTCAAAATGAAATAGAAAACCCAAATTAAACAATCTCCATGGGTGTTTGTCAAGACTGTTTAGTTGGCCCAAGTTGGGTTCCAGTCCAGCAGCCAGACCAAGGCCAAGTCCATGAAGCCACCCAGTGCTCTCCAGCACATAATGACCTACGCCTGAAACTCCTCTGTATTGGGGGTACCATTTCTTGTTCTGAGAGCTGGGGGAATTGTATTGGCCACCATTGGAGTTCCTCCTTGCCCCTTTGGGGTACAAACACATTTCCTGTTAATACTTTCATTGAACAGCTCAAGCTCCAATATTGATTATTTTGCATATGTTTATGATGAAAGAAGTCCCCAAGGTGCTTATTTATGACCAAAGAGCAAGTTTATTCATGCCTTCCAGATGGCGTGTCTCCTCTCCTTGAGGGCAAACGATGGCACATCACTAAGAGAAGGTGATTAGGAAGTCTATTCCAGTCCCTGCCACAGTGGCTCTACATGGGTGGTCCTTCAAGGTGTGGGCTGGTCTTCCTCAGCTCTTTGTCAAGGGTTCCAATGTCGAAGCTTTTTAGATCTGTTTTCTCATATAGGGCACATTCCTGGGGCATTATCTGGTCTCCAGGATGGCTGGATTGGAACCTGTCCTAGGATCCACAGCATTTGGGATTCAGAACCATTCCTGTCTTAAGACAGCCCAACTCAGCAGTGGCCCACCCCAAGCCTAATGCTTTTTATCCCCAAGATGATTTCATTCCAGGGGCTTCGATGCTCTTTCCTCCCTCTGGACGTTGCTTAGGGGAGACTGGGCTACTGAAGCAGATTTCTGCAACTTGATTCTTGGGAAGAAGTGGGTGGAGTTTCAATCAGTTCCCACTTTCAAGAGTCCTAGGGGATCATACAAATGTGCGGCCTCTCCCCAGCGTCTTCCAAGGTCTGCTCATTAGCAGTTTTTCTCCCAGAAAGATATGTTAAATTTCTACCTTGTTGAACATTCTGTGTTAACTGTGTTGACACAGAATATTCAACAATTCACAAAATGGCATTTAAAGATGTTTGTCTTTATCTCATCTCTCACTGGAAAACTCTGAAGATCATGTCCCCATTCTCCAGGGCTGGGGCTATACCAGGCTGCATCAAGCATATGTTTTCTGGCTCTACTCCTGCTGGACATATGGCAAAAGGGGACACTTCCTATTGATAGTATTTCCTCTAAATTAATGCAAATCCCCTCTGCGCAGCTACACAAATTGGTTTTCTGCGTTTGAAGGGTAAACTGACATAAGCTCAACGTTTTGCAAACTAGGGAAGAGATGTTTCTTTTCCAAAGAGCATATTTCATTTGTTTCCAGCCATGAATTGAGATGTTCATATTTCCTTCCTACAAATTTGACAACTGTTACATAGCAGCAGGAGGACCAACAAACTGTCATTTACTTTGCTGCAATTGCAAAAGTAATTTGAGCCTTGTTTATGGATCATCATTTAATATAGAATTAGAAGTGATGACATTGGAGATCATCCAATCCCTTCCATTATTTTATTTATTTATTTATTTTTGAGACGAAGTCTTGCTCTGTTGCTCTCCCAGGCTGGAGTGCAGTGGCACAATCTTGGATCGCTGTAGCCTCTGCCTCCTGGGTTCAAGGGATTCTCCTGTCTCAGCCTCCTGAGTAGCTGGGACTACAGGGGCACACCACCATGCCTGGCTAATTTTTGGATTTTTAGTAGAGATGAGGTTTCATCATATTGGTCAGGCTGGTCTTGAACTCCTAACCTCAAACGATCCACCTGCCTCGGCCTCCCAAAGTGCTGGCATTACAGATGTTAGCCACCATGCCTGGCCCCTTCCATTATTTTAGAGTTTGATGGAACAAGGCTCAGATAGGGCAAACGATTTGATCAAAGATTCTTCTTATATGGACCAGAACTCTTGAGTTCTAGTCACTGGTGAGTGCAGCGACTTGACACTATCCATGATAGCTGCAGCTAAATCTCTGCTTTCCTTGAATTGGTTCCAACAGCAGAAGGTAGGCTCTAGTGCCAGGACACAAGGGAAAAAACATTCATCTTGGGGTTTTTCTATGCCAGTTTGCAAGCTGAACCTCTCTTCTGCTGTGGGTTGAATAGCAACATATCAAGCCTTGGGGAGTTAAAGAAAGGTCTAGGAAACTGACAAAACCCCCACATGGATTTTCTTCTTTGTCTACAAATAGGTATCTTAATATTGAACCAAATTTACATCCTGAAATAGATCCTACTTGGTATACTGTTTTCTAATACACTGTCAGATTCAAATGTTAATATTTTATTTAGGATTCTTACAACCATTACTAAGTAAAATTGAATCTATTGTTGTTGTTTTTTTGGTACGATTTTGTTAATTTTTGTGTCAAGGTTGTGCTAATTTCTTAGCACAAATTGGAAAGATTTATAAATGTGTCTGTGCTCTCCAAAAGCTTGCTTATTTATTTATTTAGCGACAGTGTCTGGCTCTGTCACCCAGGCTGGAGTGCAGTGGCGCAATCTCTGCTTACTGCAAATTTCACCCAATGGGTTCAAGCCATCCTCCCACCTCAACCTCCCAAGTAGCTGGGACTACAGGTGCACATCACCACACTGGGCTAATTCTTGTATTTTAATAGAGACAGGGTTTCACCATGTTGCCCAGGCTTGTCTTGAACTCCTGAGCTCAAGCAATCTGCCTGCCTCAGCCTCACAAAGTGTTGGGATTACAGGTGTAGGTCACTGTGGCCAGCCCACTAATAGTTTAAGAGGAATTATCTGTTCCTTAGAAGTTTTTTGAATTCTAAAAGACCCTGTGTGACTCGGATCTTTTCTGGAAATAAACGATGGTAAATATTTTTCAGTTTCTTCTATGGATGCCAATGTGTTTAGATTTTCTACCTTTTCTTATAGCAATTTGCGAAATGTATAACTTCGTGGGAAATTGTCCATATTATGTATTCAACTTCAGTGATATAAAATTGTATGTAGTATTCTCATTACTTTTTGGTGTGCTTCCTGGATGTAATTATCTGCTTACTATTATATATATATTTTAGAGATAGGGTCTTGTTCTGTCCTCCAGGCTGGAGTGCAGTGGCACAATCATAGCTCACTGCAGCCTGGAACTCCTGGGCTCAAGCAATCTTATCACCTCAGCCTCCCAAGTAGCTAGGACTACAGGTGTGTACCACCACACCTGGCAATGTTTTTAAACAGTGTTTTGTAGAAGTGGAGTCTTGCTATGTTGCCCAAGCTGGTCTCAAACTTCTGGTCTCAAGCAATCTTCCCACCTGGCCTCCTAAAGTGCTGGGATTACAGGTGTGAGCCATCGCTCCTGGCCTATTTGCTTATTTCTTATTGCATATATTATTTATTTGTGTTTTCTCTTGGTTAGGCTTTCCAGAACTTTCTGCATTTTGTTGATGTTTTAAAAGTATTGATATTACAGATCAATTGTATGCTTTCCTTGCTTTCCAATGAATTGTTTTCTTATTATTTATTTTACCTTTCTTCTTAATATTATATATATATATTCCATTGATATTTTATTTGAAATACTTAAATGTGTAGGAAATCTGACGGAGTATCTGTATATCTACTATCCAGCTTTAACCAGCATTAGTATTTCACCCTGTTTGTTTCCTTTTTTAAAAGGAAAGACATTACAGATGTAAGTGAAGCCCAGTATGTATTTGAACTAGATCCCACTCTCCACTTTCCTTCACCAGAGGTGAGTACCCTCCTAAAGTTGTGGATCATTCCTATGCATATTGTTATATTTTTACTATATAAAAGAATGTATTCATACACCATACTGAGTGTTTTCTGTGTTTTTTATTTTTACTTTTTTTTTTGAGACAGGGTCTTGCGCTGTTACCCAGGCTCGGGTGCAGTGGTGTCATCATAGCTCACTGCAGCCTCTGCCTTCCAGACTCAAGGGACCCACCCACCTCAGTGTCCCTAGTAGCTGGGACTACAGGTGTGCACTACCACTCCCAGCTAATTATATTTTTTGTTTTTGTATTTTTTTTTTGTAGAGTGAAGGTCTCACTATGTTGCCCAGGCTGGTCTCAAACTCCTGGGCTCAAGCAATCCTCCTACCTTGGCCTCCCAAAGTACTTGGGATTACAGGCATAAGCCACTGTGCCTAGCTATTTTCTGTGGTTTTTAAAACTTTAAAGATTATCGAGTACCTATCGTCTTGCTAGTTGCTTTTTCATTCAACTCGATGACTTTGAGACTTTTCGTCATGCCAATACACGTAACTTTGTTTCTTTCTTTTCCACCACTACATAGTATTCTGTGGTTGAAACAAGGTTTGTTCACTGCTCATTTCTTCTCCAACTAATGGGCTTTTATGTTATTTCAAAATTTTAAATTATAAAAACAATGCTTCACAGGTACACTTGGGCAAGGATTTTTCTAGGCTATGTTAATTGGTATGAAATTCCTGAGTTGTAGAACAGGCATATCTCTAACTTTGTTAGACATTGCCAATTTTTCCTCCCAAGTGGTTATTCCTAATCTCACAGTCACCAGCAGTACCTGGAAGCTCCTGCCACTTCACAACCCTTGGCATGAGCTGGTATTATCAGACGTGAATTTCTGCCATCACGGGGCGTGTGAATGGTATGTCATTATGGATTTAATTTGCATTTGTCTGCTTTCTAATGATGTGGTGCATCTTTTTATAATTTTATTGGGCATTTAGTTTTCCCCTTTATAAACTACTATGTTAATTTTCTCTTTCTTGTTTGTCTTTTAGGCTTTATCTTTGTTCTAAATATCATTTCTTCACTGGTCTTGTGCTTTGCTATTCTGCGCCCCCCGCCCACCCCAATTTGTGGCTTGTTTTTCAGATTTGTTCTTAGAATCCTATTTGTTCAGATGTTTCAAATTTTAATGTAGTAAGCCACATTAATCTTTTCTTTTACAATTTATGCTTTTTGTGACTTCTTGAATCCTTTCCTGTCCTGATGTCAAATATACTCTTTATCTATCTATCTATCTATCTATCTATCTATCTATCTATCTATCTATCTATCTGTCTTAGAATTCTACAACTTTGTTTTTCACATTTAGGTTTATAATCCATCTGAGATAGATTTTTGTGTGGCTATACACATAAACAATTGTCTCATCCCCATTTATTGACAAATCTGTCTTTCCCCAGTGATTTGTAATGCCACTTCTAGTTTCCATCTACACGAGTCCATTTCTGGGCTCCTATCCTTTTGAATTTGTTTATTTTGTCTATCTCTGCCAGTACCATACTGTGTTAAATTGCATTAAATGGCTTTATAATACATCTTGTTATATGCTACTCCAAGTTCTCCACCTTGTAATTTTTATTCAAGAGTGCCTTGACTCCTTACACTTTTATATATAAGATTACCTTGTTGAGTTCATGAAAAACTCTATTAGGATGTTGATTGGAATTACATGGAATTTATGATTTAATTAATAATGAATTATCGTCTTTATGATATTGAGTCTTCCCATTTGTGATAAAGGTATTCAGACTTTCATTCATGTCCGTTAATCATGTGTTATAATTTTCCCCATGGGAATACACATTTTCTGTTTGTTTATTTCTAGGTACTTTGTGGTTTATAGTATTGATTATTTTTTACATCTTATAATTGGTTATTGTTGGTATGGAAGAACAATATAAGCTTTTAGATATGAATTTTAAATCCAGAAAATTTACTGAGCTCTATTATTAATTTATTTGTTAGAAGATTTAGATTTAGGAAATCATAGTGCCCGCAGAGAACAGTTTTGTCCCTTTCTTTGCACATTGCCACTTTTTTCATTTCCTGTTGAATTGGCTCAGACCACAAGTGAAATAATGAATAGTAGGGATGATAAAGGGCATTCTTGTCTTATTCTTTATTGTAAAGAAATATTACTAATCTTTCATTGTATAAATGATTTGTTTGGACTCGACATGGTGGCACATGCCTTAAATTTCAGTGTTTTTGGAGGCTGAGACGGGAGGATCACTTGAGCCCAGATGTTCCAGGCTGCAGTGAGCTATGATGGCGCCACTGCACTCCAGCCTGGGTGACAGAGAGAGACCCTATCCCTAAAAATAAAAATGATTTTTTTGGTAAGTCTGATTTAACCGATATTAATCCTTTTGTCCTACTTTTAGTAACTTTTTTGTTGTTTTTCTAGCTTCTAAAGGTGACAGTTTAGTAAATTTATTCTAAATGTTTTTTGCTTAATAGAAAAATAATTTTTAGGGCTATATATATTTCTTAGAATATAACTTTGGCTGCATGCCATAGATTTTGGAAACCATTGTTCTAACTGCTATTAATTTTTATGTAGTCTCAAGTTGATATTTTGATTTAAATGTTGTTTGGAAATATGTTTCTCAAAAATTATTAAGTAGCTAGAAAATTTTATTTGGGGTTTCTGTTAATTGTTAATCTCTAGTTTCATTGCACTGTGGTCAGAGAATATAGTTTGTATAAGTGTTGCTTTTTGCATTATATGTGTGTGTATAAATAGTCAGTTTCTTGAAAGGATTCCATGGTCATTTATAAAAACGTAATATTCTCTGTTTTGGGGGCATATGTGATTTTAGATATATTCATTAAATCAAGATTATTCATGATGCTACTAGAATCCTCTATTTCTTCATGGCAATTTGATCCATCCAATTTTAAGGTTTTGTTTTTTTGTAAGGGGAAATTTGAATTTAAGACTTTATGGAAATTTAAAACATACACAAAGTAGAGATGGTGATATAATAAATCCACATGTACCAATCATCCAGATTATCAATTATGAATATTAGACCACTCTTATTTCATCAAAATACCCCCACTTTTGGGAGTATTTTGAAGCAAATCCCAGGTAACGTATCATTTTGCCAGTAAAATACTTCAGTTTAAAGCTTTAACAATTAATGACTTTTTCTTAGTCATAACTGTAATACTTCTATCATAACTAACAAATGTAATCCTAACTCTCTAATATCATACAATATCCAATTCATGTTCAATTTTCCCCAATTATCTCAAAATTGTTTTCTTAAAATAGGTTTGTTTGAATTAAGATATGAATGAGTTTTACACATTATCTCTTTTAATTGTTATTAACTGTTCCTCCTCTCTTTTTAATGCAATTAATAGGAAAGTTTTTGAAATGGGTATAATTCTAATTCTGCCAAGTTTCTTGTTTTTCTTACAGTTTTTGCCTTATCATTATTTTACTTTTATTGTTGTTCTTTAATGCTTTTTATTTTTTACTGCATCTTTTTAAAAAAATTATTTCTTTGTTTCACTAAATCTGCTATGGTATTTCCTTGAGTGTGTTTTTTCTTTTACAATGGATTCACGTATGACAATGTTTCTTAGATACATTTGGTATAAATAAACAAATAAACACAAATACATACAGACACACATTTGTATCCTGTCCCCTAGAAGAAACCACTATTCTGGTACCACCACAGATTAGTTTTACCTATCCTGAAACTTCATATAAATGGAATCATACAGAGTGTTTTCTTTTGTGTCTGGCTTCTTTCAGTTAACATAAGGTCTATGAGATTTATTCATATTTTTATTTTTATTTTTTTTTGAGATGAAATTTTGCTCTTGTTGCCCAGGCTGGAATCCAATGGCACGCTCTCGGCCCACCGCAACCTCCGCTCCTAGGTTCAAGTGATTCGCCGGATTACAGGCATGTGCCACCATGTCTGGCTAATTTTGTGTTTTTTTAGTAGAGACGAGGTTTCGCCATGTTGGTCAGTCTGGTCTTGAACTCCCGACCTTAGGTGATCTGCCTGCTTCAGCCTACCAAAGTGCTGGTATTATAGGTGTGAGCCACCATGCCCAGCAGAGATTTATTCATATTTTTGCATGTGTTAGTAGTTCTTTTTTATTGCTGTGAAGTATTCCATTGTATGAAATGGACTGCATCACGATTTATTCACTCTACAACTAGTGGACATTTGGGTTGTTTCCAGTTTGGGACTATGATGAATAGTGCTGCTAAGAAATTCTTGTCTGTCTTTGTTTATCTTTTGGTGGATATATGTATCCATTTCTATTAGTTGTATACCTAGATGTCAGGTTGCTGGACCATATAGGTGTATGTTTAATTCTTGCAGTTATGGGCAGAGTTTTCCATGGTGGGTGGACAAATTTACACTCCTATCAACAGTCCCAGTTGCTCTGCATCCTCGTCAGCACTTGGTAGGTTTGGCCTTGTAAATTCCAGCCTTTCTGGTGGGTAGATTGTGGTTTTTATTTGCATTTCTCTGACGTGAAATTAGAACCTTTTAATATGCTTTTTGGCCAAAAAAAAAAAAAAAAAAACCCAAAACAAAAAAGCAACCATATGTGAGGGTTGATGTGCTAATTTAAAAATATTTCCACAAATAGGTTCAAGATGTTCCTTTCTCAGAACTTTAAAATTATTGATTCATTATTGTCTGAGATTTTAGCACGTAGTGTTACAGATGAAAAAAATCTTATTTTTCTTTCCATTGTTGGCAACAAATATATTATTTACTAGTCTGGAAGCTTATAGGATATAATCTTTATTTTTAATATCCAAAAATTTTACCAGGAGATTTTTAATGTGTGTGTTTTTGTGTGTCTTCTTTTCATTTGTTTTTTCTTCATCTGGTGGGCACTTTTTGTTTAAAAATTCAAGCAGAAGAAATGCTCAGAGAAACTTTTTCCCTTTTCCCCCCACTATTTCCTTGTGTCTGTCTTTCTGGTTTTATTATACAAATATACAGATAGTGAATCTTATGGATTTATCTTCCATATCTTATTTCTTTCTCTTATAGGTTGTTACTTTTCCCATCTCTCTGTCCTTGAGGAATTCCTCAAGTTGGTCTTTTAAATCAATAATTTCATTTTCAGCCATGTTTCGTGTTGCTACTCACTGCTTCTATGAATCTTTCTGTTTCATCCATTATGCTTTCAATTTCAAGGATTTTTTCCTTTCTTGCTCTCTTTTTCTGAAGTGGTATGCTATCACTCCATAAAATCAATCTTACTGAGCATACCAATTAGAATTTAATCTTTCCTTCCATTCCTTCATTGCCATTTTTAAGTTAGAGGCCATTTGTTCTAATTGCTCAGCTTGCTGAGATGCTGGTTATCCTTTTTTTTTTTTTTTTCTGTTCACGTTTATAAATGGAGGTGTAGATTCATTTATATTGGTAGCTGATGTGGGCGTTTCCAGCAACTGCCTTGTTGTTTATACCCTAGCTATCTTTTCCAAGAGCTTAAGGGTCCATGGGCAGGGTTTATCCGCAGCCCAGTGACTACAGGATGAAGCAATAGGTGGATTTTATTTCAGGGTGCTTGGGCTTGGGCCAGAAGCGAAAAGAGGAGGTTAACCTTTCTCTTCTCTCACTCCGTCAGGGTAAGGTGGGTAGCTCAAAGCTACTATGGAGGAAATCCCCAGTTGTCCAATTGTAGTCAGTAAAAAGAGAATGAGGTGAGTGCCTGAGCTGGTGGCTCCCTAATGGATTTAAAGCAGAGCTTTATGAACACTTTCTTTTGTTCTCAGGTCAACCTGCCTAAACCTGCTGTTGAGGTCTCAAGAGGGTCTTTTTGCTCGGTTGAAAAAATGTTATAGCAGAAAATAAGGAAGTAATTCCAATGAAGGTCAAAAAAAATTAGGACATGTTTCTTTTGTAAGAGTTTCCCTCCCACTCAGTATCTGCTGTAATGGCCCCAGGTTGTCCCTCCCTGATCTCTCTCTGGCCCTCCTGCTTGTGTTAGAAACCTCCCAGAACAAATGCTCTGCCTCATTTAGGAGACAGTCCACTCCTGAGGCCCTGTGGCAAACAGAGAGCCTTTCAGATGAAAAGAACACTCTCATGTTGAATTCTCCAGTTTTCCCGACTCCCCCACAGCTGGGCGATCCAGGGTCCCCTTGGCCTGACACTCTGACCCTGGCGGCCTTCTGCTGCTCTACTAGGGACAGCCATCCACTCCTCCCCTGACAAGGATCAACCTTTGACATGACAGTCAAGCCTTCAGCCATTGATTGTCAATCTGACCCCATCTGCTTTATATCTTCCCAAAATTCCTATACCTGTCTGCTGCATTGAGAATGCCCTGACTTGTTTTCCATGACTGCTACAGACTTTTGCATCTATTTTTTATTTCTTTGGTAATTTCAGTGGGATGTAAAGAGCAAAGAGAAGGAGGAGAGTAATCAATTCACCATTCTGAAATGCTGCCACATGAGCAGGAATCTTTCCCCATCTCTTTGCTCTTTGCCTATTAACTAGTCTTCTCTTCATATCTTATTCATAGGGATCATGGTTTATTGAGTTTTATTGAGTGCACATAGCAGATGCTGTTTAAAATTTACTTCTGTTTTGTGAAATACATCATTTTCTATAAGTTTCCTCTGACTCTTGAATTCTTGCATTTTTTTTCAAATGCTACAAAGAAAAGCAAATCAAGCAAACAACTGGTACACAAGTAGTGTGTTCACAGAACCTTTGACATTAAAAAAAAAATGCACCTCTGTTTCCTTTAACAGATTGAATGTCCTTTATAGGCACCCACCTCATTGAGTAGTGAAGGTAACTTACTAATATCACAGTCTTCCACACTTAAAAGTCTCTTTTCAGTTTAAATAGTCATCTAGTTTTCTCACTCAGGGTGATTTCAATGATAAACATGATTTATTTAGGTAAACATGCAGGCTGTCAGAATTCTGCCTGTTCTTCTTTCTCCTCTTCAAGTAGACATCTGGCTATATAAGGGCTTACTATAGAGTCATACTTTGGAGATATTGTGGGTTCTGTTCTAGACCACCACAATTAAGTGACTATTACAATAAAGTGATATTTTTGGTTTTCTAGTGCATATAAAAGGAAATTTTTGGTTTCCTAGTGCATATAAAAGTTATATGTACACTATATTGTAGTATATTAAGCTTGTAATAGCATTACATCTTAAAAAATACTTTATTGCTAAAAAATGCTACTAATCATCTGAGGCTTCAGGAAGTTGTAACATTTTTGCTGGTGGAGGGTCTTGCCTAGTTGTTGAAGGCTACTAACTAATCAGGGTGGTGGTTACTGGAGATTGGGTTAGCCGTGGCAATGTCTTCAAATAAGATGATGGTGAAGTTTGCCACATCAATGGACTCTTCCTTTTATGAAAGATTTCTCATAGCATGCAGTGCTGGTTTTTTGACAGCATTTTACCCATAGTAGAACTTCTTTAAAAATTAGAGTCAGTCCTCTCAAACTTGCTGCTGCTTTATCAATTAAGTGTATGTAATAATCTAAATCCTTGGGTGTCATTTCAACAAGGTTCACGTCTTCAAGGAACCACTTTCTTTGCTCATCCATAAAAGGCCACTCTTCATCTGTTCAAGTTTGATAATGAGATTGCAACAATTCAGTCATATCTTCAGGTTCTACTTCTAATTCTAGCTTTCTTGCTATTTCTACCACATCTGCGGTTACTTCCCCCACTGAGTCTTGAACTCCTGAAAGTCATCCATGAGGCTGGAATTAATCTCTTCCAAACTCCTGTCGGTGTTGGCACATTGACTTCCTTCCATGAATCATGAATGTTCTTAATGGCATCTAGAATGATAAATTCCTTGCAGAGGTTTTCAATTTACTTTGCCCAAATCCATCAGAAGAATCACAATCTATGGCAGCTAGAGTCTTACAAAATGTATTTCTTAAATAATGAGATGCGAAAGTTGTTCTCTTTCATATGGTAAGCATAAGCTGGGCCTATCCCAGGGCCCCACAGCTTCCTTCATGTTATGCTGGAAAGGGAGCTACTGGCCCATATTCTGAGCTCCTCACATTTAGCAGGGTACAGGTTCAGTATCCCTAATTTGAAGATTCAAATTCTGAAATGTTACAAAATCTGAAACTTTTTTTTTGTTGTTGTTGTTTTCGAGACGGAGTCTTGCTCTGTCACCCAGGCTGGAGTGTAGTGGCGCGATCTCGACTCACTGCAATCTCTGCCTCCTGGGTTCAAGCAATTCTCTCCCGAGTGGCTGGGATTACAGGCGCCCGCTGCCACGCCTGGCTAATTTTTGTATTTTTAGTAGAGACAGGGTTTCACCATCTTGGCCAGGCTGGTCTTGAACTCTTGACCTCGTGATCCACCCGCCTCGGCCTCCGAAAGTGCTGGGATTACAGGCGTGAGCCACCACACCGGGTTCAAAATCTGAAACTTTTTTTGAGTGCTGACATGATAGTCAAAGAAAAGGCTCATTGGAACATTTTGGATTTTCAGATTAGAGATGCTTAGGTAGTCAGTATAATGCAAACATTTCTTTTCTTTTTTTTTTTTATTGAGACAGGGTCTCACTCTGTTGCCCAACCTGGAGCGCAGTGGTGATCTCAGCTCACTGCAAGCTCCCCATCCCAGGTTCACGCTATCCTCCTGCCTCAGCCTCCCGAGTAGCTGGGACTACAGGCACCCGCCACCATGCCCGGCTAATTTTTTTGTATTTTTTTTTAGTAGAGACGGGGTTTCACTGTGTTAGCCAGGATGGTCTCGATCTCCTGACCTTGTGATCTGCCCACCTTGGCCTCCCAAAGTGCTGGGATTACAGTCGTGAGCCACCGTGCCCAGCCTAATGCAAACATTTCAAAATCTGAACACTCCTGGTCCCAAGCGCTTCAGATAAAGGACACTCCACCTATATTTCGAAAGCCCCTAAGGTGTACACGTTAGTTGACCTTGAGTTGGGTGAGGCTGGGAAACAAGATCCTGCCACCTGATATCCCCACTCTCCTGTCTCCTTTTTCTTTCCCACAAGACCCCCTCCCCTGCCAAACCTGGAAGGGACAGGTTTCAGGGTTTCTGGGTCTTTTACATCAATGTTTTATGTTCATTCTGGAACTGTGGTTGCTGGTCACACCAAGGTGAATACAGAGTTGGAGAATAAGTGTTAGGAAACCTCTAAAGCAATGTGACGCTGCAGTGTGTTTAAGTGTGTGATAGTGTACTCTCTCTTTGAGCAGGGCATAGGCCAGTTATGTGTGAGTCATACGCATTGAATGCTGAGTGCTGACCAGGCAAACCATGTTCAGGTCCGTGAAAGACTGGAAATTTAGGAAGAAAGCCAACAACAGGTCATTCACTGCAAATTCACGGCCTGGCCACCACAAGGGTTCATGTGTAGGCATCCATTCTTCCATTGAAACTCTATGATTTTGATATTCTGATGCAAATTAAAGGATGTAAAAATATCCTTCGTTCCTATGGCATTTTGGCTTTGAAAAGCAATATCGTCTTGACTAAAAAATTCTGATATGGTGCATGCTAGTCAAAAGCTGAATGAGCCATTCTTTCTTTTTGCATTCCTGGTATAGTGTGCTTTGGGCAACTAGGAAGAAGGTTAGCTGCACAAAAATACATTACATGGAGTTCTTAAAAAATCCCTTTTTAAATTGGTCTCAAACAAAGAGAGATCTATCCAGGTTGGAAAATGCTAAGTATTAAAATTCTCCTTTCACCTCAGGCTGGAAGGCCCTGTGTTGAAGTAAGGTAAGAGGAGCAATTAGGGTGACAGGATAAGCATCTGTAAGGATGGGCAGTAGGACTCCTGGTGGTGTTCAGAATTATTTGAATGACTTGGAACTAATGTTCTTTAATTAATAAAGCTTGATGAGTTACTTTCTAGATACTTTTATAGACATTCCCCAAATTAATTAATTAATTTCTAGAATGACTTTCTATAATTCTTAAGTTGGTAGGATTGTGTAAGGTAGAAAATCAATTCTGTTTCCAGATCCGCAGCAGTGGAATCATACAGTGCATCTTGCTGTGCAGGGAAGTGTGATGATGTGTCTCTAAATGATTCTTGGAAGGCAGGGGCGGTGTCTCCATTGATAAGGAGGAGTATTTTTAGTTCCTATTACTTCAGTATTCACAACCTCCCACAAACATAAGCACGCACTCACACACTTCTGTGCTGGGATTACAGATGTGAGCCACCATGCCTGGCCAGTCATACCCTTTTTTACTCCTGATGTTGGTAATATTCTTTCTCATTTGCTTCATCAGTTTATCAATCTTATTTATCTTTTAAAATAATTAGTTCTTAACTTTGTTGTATGATTTCTATTTCATAGATTTCCTTCCTTATCTTTATTATTTCCTTCCTTTGATTTTCTTTGGGTTTTGTTTGCTATTCTTTTTTTTAACCTTACTAAGTTGGAAGCTTACATCACTAATTTTAGACTTTTCTTCTTTTCTAACATATGCATTTGGAGCTATAAATGTTCCTCTTAGTAATGTTTTGGCTGTAAGCCACAAGCTCAAAGTATTTTCTAATTTACGTTGTGATTTATTCTTTGACTTATGGATATTTAAAAGTGTGTTGCTTAATTTGGCTGGGTGCAGTGGCTCATGCCTATAATCTCAGCACTCCAGGAGGTTGAGGCGGGTGGATCACCTGAAGTCAGGAGTTTGAGACTAGCCTGGCCAACATGATGAAACCCCATCTCTACTAAAAATACAAAAGTTAGCCGGGCACGGTGGCACACACCTGTAGTCCCAGCTACTCTGGAGGCTGAGGAAGGAGAATCGCTTGAACCCTGGAGGCAGAGGTTACAGTGAGCCCAGATGGTGCCACTGCACTCCATCCTGGGCCACAGAGCAAGATTCCATCTCAAAAAAAGAAAAAAAAACAGTGTGTTGCTTAATTTCCAAGCATTTAGAGATTTGTTTTTGGTGTGTGTGTCTTCTTGTTATTGCTATCTAGCTTAATTGTGCTCTGGAGCCTGATCACTACTTCTCTGTGCCTACCTCTCTCCAGGCTCACATGGGCAGTCTTTAAGATGGCTCAGTCCTGCACGGTCAAGCCCTCAGTGCTCCCTCATTATCTCATGCACCTTGCCCCATCCAAATCTAGGCTAGAAGAAGAGAAATTGAATGACTGAGCCTTGCCACCTTCTCTTTCTCTGTCTTTTATCATCATCCCTGCCATTTTTATCCTGCAATTAAAAAAAAAAAGAAAGAAAAAAAAAAAAAGAAAAAACTTCTCCTGTGTCAACTTCTTCCTGAATGCAGCTAATACCTCATTAAGGACATAAACATGGCTCTAAACCATGGGAGAAATTTATGAGCCAACTCCTCTAAATTGGTCCATGATATGCTAAATAAAGAAGGAAATAAGGGAGTTTGGAAAATTTCTTCTCTAGAAAATAGCTGGCTTGCAAGGCTATTATTCTGCTGCATAATCGTATTTTTGATTGTCAGGAATGAACTATTCCTGTGGCCTTTTTTTCTGCATGCCTCCTGTAACAGTCTAACCTCCTTCCAGGCAGAGTGTTGCCCAGGATGAACTAGGTTGAAAGTCACATACCCAGGAATGAGAAAGAGAAAAGCATACTCACTTTTATTTAAAAAATTTCCATCTTACAACAAGAGAAAAGTCTGGGCACATTGAGAATAGCAGCTGCTATCTGTGCATAATTTATATTTTGGAAGAGGTTTTTCCATTCACGGCGTTGTTTAAGCATGAACAATTGGGCTGTTACGGTTATGAGGCTAAGCAGGTTCACAAAGGTCCCAGTCTCACGTACTTGGATGACGTGGAGCTTCTGGGGCCACAGTGGGAACTGGCCATGGGGATCAGCCATGGTTCTGGTTGTGGTTGGAGAGAAAGACTAGGGATGGGTATAAGTGGAGTGAGGCTATAGGAGTAGGGGGTATCTGACTGTGACAAGCCCGGAATGCTGGCGACATGCAACTGCTCAATGGAGAGATGAGAGTTGTGAACCAGGCAGTGAGGATGTGCCATGTGGGAAATTATTCTGGACCAAAAGAGGTAACCCCTGGCTTCTGCATACCTCCCTGCCGCCAATCCTTTTGAATAACAGAGGAATGCTTACAGAGTCTCATGTATTTAGAGATATCCAGTTATCTTAGATCAGACCCATGGCCAAAGAAATGCTCAGGAAATCGAGCTCATGTTTCTAACCTGATTGTAATTTCATCAGTGGCCCCTGTGTAATTATTTCCCTTTTATTTTACTTAACACCACAAACAGCCTGTAATGAAATTTTTTTTTTGTTTTGTTTTTAATGGAGAGAATCAATCTTTCTTCTCCAAATAATGAAGCTGAGTAGAACACCATGCATGAGCAGCAGAGTCGTCCTGGCACAACTGCTGTTGCTCAAGGTGGTCTTTTTCTTCAAGCCCTTTAAAGCCCCAACAACAGCCTTAGGCCCAGGCCTCCCTGAACCTGTGCTGCTCTGTCTGTGCCCTGAAGCCCCCAGATAAAACTCTCCATCTCCCCAAAGCACCAGCAGGTAGTTTATCTTTCACAAGACAGTCAGGGAGACTCAGGTGTGTATGCCTTTGCAGTGATTTCCCATGACCATAGTTAAAATCCCAAAACCCTTCCCAAGTGAAAAACAGAAGCCGGACTACTTAAAGAATGTTCGTTGGAAATTCAGGTACTGGGCATAATGTCCAGGCTCAGGTTCTGGCTCCCTAACTACCAGCAGTGTGATATTAGACGAACAATGCAACTTCCTTTTTTTTTTTTTTTTTTTTTG
>NW_012102632.1:2350747-2355156 GCF_000951045.1 Mandrillus leucophaeus | reverse complement strand
CCACTACCACGCCTGGCTAATTTTTGTATTTTTAGTAGAGAGATAGGTTTCACCATCTTGGCCAGGCTGGTCTTGAACTCCTGACCTCGTGATCCACCTGCCTCAGCCTCTGAAAGTGCTGGGATTACAGGCATGAGGCACTGTGCCCGGCCAATGCAACTTCTTTAAGTCTCTGTTTCCTTATCTTTCAAATGGAGAAAATAATATCCCAGTGAATTTCATTGGATCTCTGGGAGGAATAAATGACAATATATTTCTAAAGTGCTTAGCATTGTTACTTAGCATACTAACATATTTACTCAATTAAAATACTAGCTGTCGTTCTTGCTTTTGTTCTTACAGTTTCCCTCTCTAGGTGCCCAAGCCTCCAATCTGGCTGCTGGAATACAGGATGCTTCTATCCTTCAGGCTGCAAACTGCCTGGCTCTTGGTGACTTCCACAGAAAACAGCTGCTGGTTACCTGTAACAAGGAGACATCACAGAATGACCAAGTCTCCCAAGGATTCTTCCTCCCTGATCAAAGTGAGCTCAGAGGGCTGGGGGCTGCACCATGCCAGGCTTGGATTCTGCCCTACAAAGAGACTGGGGGAGTTAGACAAGCCCACTTCCCCCACAGCGACTCAGAAAAACAAAGGCAACCTGCAAGTCACTGACTTGGCTGTCTTGTGGAGTAATTAATCTCCCTGAAATTAATGGCACCTCAAAGGCAGGCAGCTGCAGTGGCTGTGCACATCTGAACTGCAGGATTCATCTGCATCCATGAAGACATTTAACAGGACAGATGACACCCTGTGGGTGCCCATGGCCCTCGGGAACCCATACAACTTGCCCACGAGTTCCATCAGCACGCAGGAATGGGGTCACCACCATGGGGCTCCCTGCCTACCTTCTCCATTCCCATTAACAGAGGTAAAAAAGCTGTCCCTCAGAAGAGGAGCAAGCCTGAGGTGGAGAAGCTAAGTGACCTTGAGCAAGTGAGTGAGCCTCGATCTTCTCCAGCAAAACCAGCACATTGCTTTGGAGGATTAGGTCCTTTGTGTGCAGAGCATCATTCAGAAATAAGAAAACAAAGAAAACCCAGCCATCTTACTTCAATGCATCTACCAACTTCTTGGGGGAAGGCTTTGCAGATAGAGATTGATTATGGAAACCTGACATTTTCGAGGCTGTTCGTCTGAGACCAGGGGACATTTGGATGAAATTTAGAAAACAAATGATTAAATATGTTTTATTTTCATTCAAGTGATGGGCTAAATCAGTAGAATGATTAGGGTCAGGGATGGGTGGGAATCAGGGGAGAGGCTGGCTCAGGGATAGAGTGAGACAGGGCTGTGTATTACACACAGCATGCTGAAATAACATGTATTATTGCACAATTTGAACATGCTCTTTTTTTTCTTTTTTCTTTTTTTTTTCTTTTTTTTGAGATGGAGTTTTGCTCTGTTGCCCAGGCTGGAGTGCAGTGGTACAATCTCAGCTCACTGCAATGTCTACCTCCCGGGTTCAGGTGATTCTCCTGCCTTAGCCTCCTGAGTAGTTGGGAATACAGGTGCACGCCACCACACCCAGCTAATGTTTGTATTTTTGGTGAGATGGGGTTTCACCATGTCTCAAACTCCTGACCTCAGGTGATCTGCCAGCCTTGGCCTCCCAAAGTGCTGGGATTATAGGCGTGAGCCACTGCTCCTGGCTTGAGCATGCTCTTTTGATGGGGCTGTGTTCCATCGCCTGGGTCAAAATGTCCCTTTTATCTAAACAGTTGCACAGTGCACAATCACTCAGGCCAGTTGTGGACAGAAACCTGCCGTGTTTTGTTTCCTGCTTTTGGGGAATGGTCTTCTTCAATGAAGCAGTGACAGCAAGATGCAGACAGCAGCAGGCTGAGGTTCCGTCCCCGGATACAGCAGCAGGCTGAGGTTCCGTCCCCGGAGTTATGACTCTGCCCCCTGGTGGCTGGGTGACCTTCGGCAGGCTGCATGACTTCTCTGTGTCTTGCAACCAGGGCTCTTCCTCTGCCTCTCAGCTGCTCTTCCCTGGAGGGTTGTGGGAGAGGCAAGGAAAGGGGCCCTTGTGGTAGTTCAGCTACTGAATCACAAGGCAGCCCTTCCAGCCTGGCAGAGCAGATGGAAAACTGGCCTGTGTTCCTCTGTTCAGGGTGTCCTATGGAGTCAACCCTTAGGGGCTGGCAGGACCTAATAGATAGCCTGAGCCCCAGAAGCCTGGGGAAAACGTTTCTCTCTCCAGGTACCCAAAGTACATCATAAGGCCAGCTGCAGAAGGGATGCAGGTCAGGTGCCCTCCCAATCCAGGGGCCGAGGTGCGCATGTGACCCTGGTGGAGTGCTGGCCAAGATGGCTGGCATCCTTGGCTTAGCATCTCCGAAAGAGCTCGCCCTAAATTGTGCTCATTTGCATAACCTAGTTGTGGGCTTGGTTGACAGGGACAGCAAGCATACTGGGAGTGGCGTAACGAGACTGTGGAAGGCTGCAGGGGAAATCAAGTCCCAGTTGCTATTTTCAGACTTAACTCTCTCCTGAGGGCCAATCTTGCCAGTTGGACATCTTCACTGGGATGTCCTGCGCTGTTGCTCTTGGCTCCATAAAGTTGTTATCGTGTAGTTCTGTAGTTACGACCCAGAACCACCTCCCCTCTACCCACCTGCCACTATCACAGGACTACCCTACCAATCCCTTCTTCTCCTCAACAGGCTTCAGTGTGGCTCTGCCCCTCACTGACTGGGTAGCCTGACACAAATCATTCATCCCTTTGAACCTCCGCTTGCTCATTTGCAAAATGGGGATACTAAGTAACTACCTCATGGGATGATGATGAGGACTTAGAGGAATTAATATACATAAAGCACTTAGAAGAGTGTCAGGTTGCTAGTCAGCACTATGTAAATATCCCTCTACCAGCTTTCCATCTGAACTTACCTTGTATTGGGAACCATACTAGATCCTGCAAGTTCAAACTCTTAGCACCACATTTCCCAGAATATGCTTGATGGAACAGGGTGGGGAACACCCCAGTGATGCTCAGCCTTTTGGGAAACACTCTATGTCATGGTCCCCTCTGCGATACTCTCACTGCATTTGAAAAAGGAACATCTTCCTTTTGCTTCCTTTCAAGGTTGGCCCATGCTTGTTTCTGTACAGACATAAATAAGAATGGTTTCTACTTTTTTTTAATGGTAGGAAACAAAACGATTAAAATCATGACACATGAAAATCATGTGACATTGGGATTTCAGCGAATGTACAGTTCTACGAGAACACAGCAGTGCCTGTTCATTTACACACTGTCTATGGCTACCTTTGCACTATGACAGGCAGAATTGAGTAGTTGGGACAGACACTATCTAGTTTTGCAGTCATGGTAATGCATAATGATGTTTCCATCAACCACGGTGGTCCTGTAAGATTATAATGGAGCTGAGCCAGGCGCGGTGGCTCACACCTATAATCCCAGCACTTTGGGAGACTGAGGTGGGTGGATCACCTGAGGTCAGGAGTTCGAGACCAGCCCGGGCAACATGGTGGAACCCCCATCTCTGCTAAACATATAAATATTAGCCAGGCGTGGTGGTGTGCACCTGTAGTCCCAGCTACTCAGGAGGCTGAGACAGGAAAATTACTTGAACTCAGGAGGCAGAGTTTGCAGTGAGCGGATATCGTGCCACTGCACTCCAGTCTGGGTGATACAGCTGGATTCTGTCTCAAAAAAAAAAAAAGAAAAAAAAACTCAAAGATTATAATGGAGCTGAAAAATTTCTATCACTTAGTGGCATGGTAGCCCTGTTAACATGATAGTGCAATGCATTACTCACGTGTTTGTGGCACTGTTGGTGTCAACAAACCCACAGCACTGTCAGTTATATAAAAGCATCACACTTAAAATTGTGTCTAGTACATATACAAAAATGTTACTGGTTTATGTATTTGGTATACTATTTATTGTTATTTAAGAGGATACTCCTTCTGCTTGTTAAGAAAATAGTTAATTATACAACAGCCTCAGGCAGGTCCTTCTGGAAGTATTCCAGAAGCAGGCATTGTTATCTTAGGAGATGACAGCTCCATGTGTGTTACTGCCCCTGAAGACCTTCCAGTGGGACAGGATAAATGAAAGAAAGATATGTTGATGCTCCTCACCCTGTAGGCCCAGGCTCATGTGAGTGTTTGTGTCTTAGTTTTTAACAAAAAAATTAACGGTTATAAAGCAAAAGTACAAAATTTTAAGTAGAAAACACCTTAGAGAATAAGACTATAAGAAAGAAAATATTTTTGTACAATATTTTGTATAATATGTTTGTGTTTCAAGTTAATATTATTACAAAACAGTAAAAAAGTTAAAACAGGCTGGGCGCAGTGGCTCATGCCTGTAATCCCAGCACTTTGGGAGGCTGAGG
>NW_012102632.1:2344243-2350538 GCF_000951045.1 Mandrillus leucophaeus | reverse complement strand
GCAGGAGAATCGCTTGAACCCGGGAGGTGGATGTTACAGTGAGCTGAGATTGTGCCACCGCATTCAAGCCTGGGAGACAGAGTGAGACGCCATCTCAAAAAAAAAAAAAAGAAAAAAAGAAAAATTTAAAACAATTTAAGTTTATAAAACAAAACACTACAGTAAGCTGTTAATTTATTATGGAAGAAACAAAAATTTTAAAATAAACTTAGTGTAGCCTAAGTGTACAGTGTTTATAAAGCCTGTACCAGTGCACAGTAATGTCCTAGGCCAAATTCACTCACCACTCACTCAGTGATTCACCCAGAGCAACTTCCAGTCCTGCAAGTTCCATTTATGGTAAGTATCCTGCACAGCTGTACCACTTCTTTTCTTTTATACAGCTGTACCACTTCTTTTCTTTTATACCATGTTTTTACTGTACCTTTTGTACGTTTAGATATGTTCAGATATATAAATACCTAACATTGTGTTACAATTGTGTCATGATTTTTGTGTCATGACTTCGATCTTTTATTGTTTTCAACCATTTAAACATGTAGAAACCATTCTTATTTCATGGGCTGTACAATAACAAGCAGCAGGCAGACTTTGCCCAACCGTGTTAAACCCAGTGAACAAGTTCTACCGTTGCCTACAGTATTCAGTACAGTAACATAGTGCACAGGCCTGTAGTCTAGGAGCAATGGGCTATACCGTATAGCCTAGGTGTGTAGTAGGCTCTACCATCTAGGTCTGTGTAAGTACATGCTATGATGTTCACATAACGACGACATCCCCTGAGAATGCATTTCTCAGAACGGATCCCCGTTGTTAAGCACCACATGACTGAATTGAACTGAATCTTCCGTTTTCTTTCAAGTCACACCTGGTGGCATCCCGAGCAGAGTCAGCGACAGAGCAGTGGAGTGTCAGAGCTCTCCTTGACCTCTTGATTTTTGCTAACACCTATGCCCATGCCAGTCCTGAAGGCTCTGCCATCTGAAGCCCTTCCCACCAGCTCTGGCTTTCCAGGTCCTCCCTGAGCCCCACAGTCCTCTGTGCCTGGGTCCCTTGTATAGTCTCTTGCTCCCCACCTCTCCACTCTACGCCCTCTGGCAACCACCCACCCCAAATTGCTGCATTAATCACTGTGATGGTTAATGCTGAGTGTCAACTTGATTGGATTGAAGGATACAAAGTATTGATCCTGGGTGTGTCTGTGAGGGTGTTGCCAAAAGAGATTAACATTTGAGTCAGTGGGCTGGAAAAGGCAGACCCACCCTTAATCTGGTGGGCACAATCTAATGAGCTGCCGGTGATTATAAAGCAGGCAGAAAAATGTGAAAAGGAGAGATGGGTGTAGCTTCCCAGCCTACATCTTTCTCCCATGTTGGGTGCCTCCTGCCCTCTAACATTGGATTCCAAGTTCTTCATTTTTGGGACTTACACTGGCTCTCCTTGCTCCTCAGCTTGCAGTTAACCTATTGTGGGACCTTATGATTGTGTAAGTTAATACTTAAAAAACTCATTCATATATATATATATATATATTTCCTATTAGTTCTGTCCCTCTAAGAGAACCCAGACTAATACAATCACCAACTTGCTACAGCTCCCCATCATCCACAGAGTCCAGTTCCTTTGGGCAAGCATTCAAGGAACACCATGCTCTGGCTCCACCCAAGCCTCCCTGTCTCCTTGTGATGTCTATTGTATTTTTATCTTGTTTGGCAGTTAAAAAAATTAAATCTTTTTTATTATTGATAATTTGCTGTTATTTTCTCATCCCAAATATTCACTTTTGTGCTTACTTTTGTTTTCATAATTTTATATTACTTTATTTACTTATTTATTTTTGAGATAGAGTTTTGCTCTTGTTGCCCAGGCTGGAATGCAATGGCACGATCTCGGCTCACCGCAACCTCTGCCTCCCAGGTTCAAACAATTCTCCTGCCTCAGCCTCCTGAGTAGCTGGGATTACAGGCACGCACCAACAGGCCTAGCTAATTTTGTATTTTCAGTAGAGACGGGGTTTCACCACATTGGTCAGGCTGGTCTCAAACTCCTGACCTCAGGTGATCTGCCTGCCTCGGCCTCCCAAAGTGCTGGGATTACAGGCAGGAGCCACCGCGCCTGGACTGTATTACTTTATTAAGGGGGCTCCCTGCCCATAAAACCTGAATTTGCCCCGTCCCTCATCTCCAAGTAGGACCAAGGTCTCCCTTTTTCTACTACTCTGTTTTCCTGTTCTGTCAGGTATCCCAGATTGGAACATGGCCTAGGTCCCCTAGCAGGTACACAAGCCTGCACTATTTGTTAAATTGAATTGCATGCTTGACTTACTGTTGTGTGCCTGCCAACAACCCCCACCACCGACCAAATAAAAAGCTCTTAGCAATGGAATCAGTTCCTAATCACTGTGTAGACTGGAAAGTCTCTCCCGAAGACTCTTCTGGAAGTCCTGAGAACTTTCCAGACATCTGTTAAGGGGAAGCTAATTTGGAATTTGGAAGCTAATTTGTTTAACTGATTCATTGATAAGAGCTCTTGAAAATGCATCTGCTTATTGGAGACACTTTGTACAAGATATAAAAATCAGTGGCAAATGTCACATTCAAGGGAAGATAAATCCAGTGAATAAAGACTTCAGTAGCTGTTAATGAGGGATGTTATTTCCTAATAACCAGACAGCCATATGAATCTCAGTCAGAGCACCCAGATATCCTGGTACCTAGAGAATCCCCAGGACAAAGCTGGCTTCCTTTGCCTTTTCATCCTGCTCTGTGCCAGGCTGTGAGGGGAACCCACAAGGGAGACAAGTTCTACAGAGATAAGCTCTACTGCAGAGAAAGTGCGGAAATGCTGCTGCTCATGGAATCCTTAAACTGGCATGTGATACACATTTTGTTGATCCTCCTCGCACCCTCACCATCCCTTGTGAGGGAAGTCTGTTATCCCTGTGTTATAAACAAAGAGATGGGGGCAATTACCAGCCAACAAGAGTTAAGAGATGGAGATGAGAGCTGTGCGTGCATCTGTGGGCAGCAAACAGAAAAGCCCCGTGTGTGACTCCCTAGACCACTCTCCAGGGTCAGGATTCAGGAGCTAAGGGAAAAAGAGGCCCCGCAGCACCATTGCCTGAGAAGAATTATCTTCCTTTCCTGCCTCCTGTTCCTTCTTTTCTCATATATTATTCTCCAAACACTGGGCTTCTCAAACGAAATAGGAACTTTTTCCCTTTTCATTTCTTTGTTCAACAGACCTTTCTACGTAGAGGCCCCTAGGAAATCTTTCAGGACCATCTTCAAGAATCACCTGCTCTGATCTGAACTGAGGACCCCCTTTTGGGTTTCTGATGCCTCTTGGTTTTACATGCTCAGACATGTAAGGGCTTCAGCTGCCATGAGGGCAGGGGCCCCCCATTCTCCTTTGCTTCTCTGCTCTGCAGGGCAAGGTGGGTACTCAGTGACCATGCACAGTGAGGACAGCAAGCACAGCTCTGTGTCCCACCCTCCCCCACAGAGTTGGGATGATGGAATAGGGCTTCATGACTGGAGAGACCCCAGGTGCCCACGGAGTTCAGGTGCACTGGCCCTTGGGGGAAACAGCTGCTCGTTGGCCTACCCTCCCTTCCACCCACAGCACCATTTCCTGGAAACCTGCCTAGTGCAGATTGAACAAAGAGAAGCAGAAACACCAAAGTCCAATTCTTCCCATCCCACCCATAGAAAAACCCACATATGCAAAACGATAAGCGCTTTCCCCTGCCTGGCTTCACCTTCCAAAACACTTTCACATCCATATCCCACTTTTTCATTCCAATAACACTCTTGTGAGGTAGGCAGAGCAGTGAGCATTCCTGTTTTATAGACAAGGAAACCGAGGCTCAGAGAGGCTACCTAGTCTGGACAGGACATTCCTGTTTTATGGATGAGAAACTGAGTGCCTTTATTCTGTTATGTAGGTTGAGAAGACTTGGGGACACCCTAAGAGAGACAGAGAGGCTGCACGAGTGACTATCCCCTATGCTGAAAGGCAGGAAGGAGAGGGGAGGTCCGAAAATAAGTTCCTGCACCGCAGGTGTCCTCTCTGCTTTCAGGACTTGATGGCAAGTTAGATGTCTTTGAAATGGGCAGAAACTCTCCTGGCCCACAAGGGGGCTCCTGTGAGCCCAAGCAAGAAGTTAAACAATGTGGAAGCCTTACCATTGAAATCTCAGGGTTTAGGCACGCTGGGCAGGAAGAGAAGGCAGAGATATGGCCCCATCTGGCTCCTCCTCAACCAGAACTGCTCCGAATTGTCTGTTTTCTAGATTGGGGTATCACAGGGGACTGTGTTTGAAACAAGTTCCACCTCCCCTGGAGTTTGCAAATTTGCATAAACAATGCCTCACTAGTCAATGCCGAGGGAGGAGCGTGTAAACCCTAGGTCACAACACAGGGCCCTCTGGTAGGGCGGGGCAAAGCTATGCTATGTTTGGCTGCAGACTGGCTTTACGTTTAATTTTGTTTTACCTTGAAAGTGGTGGCCCTTGGCGAATTTCACATAAAATTCAGGATTTCTGCTATTGGAAAATTTTCTGGCTACACTGGGGTTGCCTTTCTGTCCCACAATGCGCAGGTAGAGCTGAGCTGCCAGAGTCCCCTTCACACTACTCATGGAGTTGGCTTTTCACAGTCCCCACCACTCCCTATGGCTCAGACCCAGCCAGCGTTGGTCATTTATGTCATCTGCCCAGCCTCTGCAGGCATCTGATTTCATCATCTCATGCATGTGTGGCTTTAAAGAAGTAGGCTGTGAGTTAGAACTTCCAATCTTTGCTGCACAGGGAGGTCAGGAGCCTTGGACTTGTGAAAGACTTGATCTGTGACCACATGAGCTGCAGCTTCCGTCTGCCAACCCTCTGATTCCTTTGAGCTACCTCCTCTTCACTCAGGAAGGAAGCCATGCCAAGTGCATCTGCCCATTTCCCTTGACCCTCCCCCAGAACAGATGCCAGTCAGTGCTGCCAGCCGGGCCCAGCTTTGGGAGTCTCAGGGTCTCCTACAGGGCCTAGTTGTTGAGGGCTGTGTTAAGCCATCCCAGGCTGGTGAACACAAAGTTACATTCCCAAGTTATACCTACCAAGCCTGGGGTATGGTGTAAGCTGGACATTAGAGGGTGGCTACTCTAATGGGCATTAAGACACTTCCCTGCACAGGGAACTCCCTTTGCCAATTGTCACCTTAGCATATTCTCTGGGTCAGGCCCCAAGAGCCCTAAAGGGGAAGGCATGATGGCCACTCTTGGGGTGAGTGGTGAGAGGTGGGGGCAGGTAGACTCTGCAATGGCAGAGTCTTCACAGGGTGGTGCCCCAGTAGCTATAGCAGATGCCTTGGACAAGGGGTCAGAGTTATTTCCGAGGGCTAGGCAGGTAGTAACACGCTAAGAGAATCCAGACTATTTACCACCATCATCTTCTCTCCTTTCTTCCTGCAAAATTCAGACGCAAAGGCATCTTTCTCCTTGCACCCCAGGGTAAATGATGCTTCCCAGCTGAGAGCCAGAGAGATGAGGCAGACAGAGTGTGCAGATGCGGCTATCTCACGTTGGACTTAGTCCACCAGTCACCAGTGAGATAAGTCCCTTCAGTCGTTGAGTCTCTGTGCCCTTCTAATAATAATAGAGCAATGACACCCTTTCTTTTGGGGCTACCAGCTTAGATGGTGTAGTCAACATGGAAGAGCATTTTGAATAAGTGGAAAGAGCTGTGTTAATGGCTCCTGGGAGGAGAGCACTGGATGTTGGAGGAGTCTGATGCTCTGGGCTGTCTGGAAGGCAACGAGCAGTCAGGCTCTGCTGAAGTTCACTGCAGAGCCCAGGGCTCAGTCATCCTGCCCATCTCCTCCATCTCCTGCATCTCTGCATTCGTGGAGGGAAGATTGACTTTTCCAGTCCTGCTCACCAAGTAGGTGGGAAATGGGAAGATCAATACAGCCATTGTTATTAATTACCTTTCTCTCTTTAGAGTCCTTGAAACTGTCTGCTTGTGTGCTGCTGAACGTAAGTAATCCTACTCATACTCTGCTAATGCCTTCTTTCCTCTGAGCCTAGCAAGTGAGATTTAAATGAACAGATGAGGTCTGAAAATTTATGTTCTAAGCCCATATTCAGGACAGTGAGGTATATGCTGTCAAAGGATGTATCAAAGTCAGCTGAAGCTGTAATGATCCTTACATTATTCTTTTTTTTTTTTTGAGACGGAGTCTTGCTCTGTCGCCCAGGCTGGAGTGCAGTGGCGCGATCTCGGCTCACTGCAAGCTCCGCCTCCTGG
>NW_012102632.1:2335574-2343978 GCF_000951045.1 Mandrillus leucophaeus | reverse complement strand
AGGCACAGCCCAACACAGGGCTGGCCATGGGAGGCTGGGCTGGAAACCACCTGTTCCTCAGGTGTGTCACTGGCTGGACCCCATTCTTCCAGGGGGATGTGCAGCATGTGATGAGATCTCTAGTTCGGAAAAAGTAAAGGAGTACTCTGATTGAAGATCAGGCAGAATCTCCTTTGAGTCTGTGCAGAAGGCCTCACACTGGTGGGGTGCAAGGTGAACCCATCAGCAAGGACTTGGGTGGCTTTGGATAGTTCTGGCTGCAAGAAAGAGTGAATCAGTCGCAGACACTGCCTTCTGTGGTTGAGGCAAAGGAGACACAAATGACTAGGAATTGTGTTTCTAATAAGTTTCCTGTGGATGCTGCTGCTGCTGGTCTATGACCCTGTGGGCTAGATCTTTCCCACAGGGAAGGGCAAGTTCAGCCTCCTAACACCATCAGGCACCTTCAACCGTATAAAGCACTATCAGGTACACAATCTCATCATCTCATCTGCATTCCAACAGCCTCCACTGAGCTGGAACCGAGTGTTAAGGGTTGAGAGTCAGGCCTGGAGCTAGTCTTTGGGTTTTGAATCCCAGCCCAAATCCCATTTATCAGTAACATGACTTGGGTGAATTCATTCACCTCTTTGTGCCTCAGACTTCTCATGGGTAAAATAGGGATGAGGATTAGGGTACCAGCCTCACAGAGTTGGTGTGAGGATCAGAGGCATGACTTCGTGGAATGCACTGAGGACAGTACCTACACAGAGGGATGGTAAGATTAACACCAGCGGCTATCATGATCATGCAGTCCCTCTATGGGCAACAGCTCATAGCTGAACAGTTTGGGGCCTCTGATACCTCTCAGTGCTGCAGGCATCAAGACCTCTAGGTTCTGCCCCAACCAGCTTCACCGGGCACATTGCCAGTAGCAGGCTTGCATTTACATCGAGACTGATGTAAACATTGTTCTCGAAGACAGAATTCTGGTTCTTTATTCATAAATCACTAACAATCATTTATTTTGCTTAGAAATCTGGAGGGTGACTGGGTTCAGCTGGGCAGCTCTTGCATGGAGCTCTGTCATGCAGTTACTTTCAGATCCTGGTTGGGACAGCTGGCTCCTGATATGGCGGCCCAAGGCTCCTAGAACATGTGTCCCAAGAAAGCCTGGCAGAAGCCATGTGGCCTTTTCTATCCCAGCCCTGAAATCATACAACATCACTTCCACCTCATTTTATACATTGAGGCAGCCACAGAGGCCCAGCCAGGTTCAAGGATGGGGGCATAGACTCCACCTCTTCATTGATGGATTGTCAGGGAACTTATGGATGTATTCGAAAACCACTCTGAGGCTCTCACCCTTCCCACCCCTTTCTGCCACCACCCTCTCCCTGTGAAACGCCACCTGCCTACCTCTGCTGCCCAAATCTGTCCATCGTTCAAAGCCTCATCTAACTCCATGCTCTCCAGGATCTTTACTGGCCAGCCCCCTTGCTACTGATGGACAACCCCCAACCCCGCAAGCCTCACGAACACCATTTATTAGGTGTCATTCTCACAGATTCCACTTTTGTAATGAAAAATAAACAATGCCACCAGAAAAACACCAGGGAGACAAAACTAGAGGAAATGCTAACATGGTAGTTATGTGTCTGAGATCATAGGTAGTTTTTATTTTCTTCTTTTATAATTTTCAGTATTCCAAAACTTCCACCTAGCACATCTATAACTTGTATAATGAGAAAAACATTTTTTTCCCCCAAAAAGTACACTTAAAAAATAAATGGTAAACATTTCTTGCTCTACATTCAAATGACTCAACTGTTAAGCTACTAAAGTCTTTGTCCTCCAAAGAAGCAAATTTTCTGAAATTCCGAAGTTCAATTTGCATAAAGGTGGAAAAAATACTATGAGATCAAATAAGAATAGAGAGAAACTTCCTAGTGTATAGATTGAAATTGGTGTAATTATAGACTTTTGTTGTGGAAGAGTCACAGTTAAAAGGCACCCTGGCATCAGATCTGGGCTTTGTTGTTTATCCTCTTGTGATTTTCCAGGGCTGGTATGATGAAGATCGGAGCCACATGAGCCTGGACAGGGAAGCTTTGGCTACCGGCAGTGCTGACAGCCGACCGCGTCATGCCATTGGTGGAAGCAGGCAATTATGAAGTGCCCTTGTGTGAAACCCGTTGTGGGAGTTAATGTGTGTCTCTCTGTGTTTAGAAGGAGAAAGAGGGCATTCACTTTTCTGCCTGGGCAGAATGAGCTGTGGACTTTGGGGGATTTGGAGTTTGAGTCAAGCAAGTATGCAAAGTGTGCTAATTTGCCCAAGCTGGGTCGGTGATTCTCAGATTTTAGACTCTAATGCTTATCATGCCTAATAATCTCTCACAGAGTTTGTTTAAAAATATCTGTTACCAGCTCTGTGCCAGGAAGTTCCGGTTCAGGGATCTGAGGTTGGGTCCCTGAATCTGCATTTTACAATGAGCCTTACAGTTGATTCTTTGGGTGTTTCTCTGCTGCCCACTTACACGGAAAGGTTTGTCCTCACAGTCGGATTCAGATGTCACATACATTTTCCCAGGCCTGCTGTGTGACAAGCATGGTGCTGGTTAATTTCACATAGTCTCCTCTGTCAGCCTGTCTTAAAACTTAGGAGGTCATTATTCCTCTTTCCATTTTACCCATGAGAAAATCGAGGCTCAAAGCAGTGGGGTGATGTGTCTGTGGTCTCGCAACTGGAAGTGGTGGAGTTAAGATTTGAAGCCAGGTCAGGTGAATCTGACACCAGGAGGTCCCCATGCTCCCCTAGGAGAATATCTCCAGGGTTCCACAATTTGTGAGCCCAACTGCTAAGGTATTGATGACTAGATCTCTCCCCCATTCTTCCACCACCTTAGCAACATTCCACGTGTAGGAGCTTCCTTAAATTGTCCCTCATCCCCATCACCTATGCTTCTGAGGTGCCTCTAAGAGGGGTGCCTTTTGTCTTGTGTGAATAGTCAAAGAGTTAAAGTAAAAGGCTTTATTGCTGGTCTCCAATGGAGACAGAAGTCCCCTCCTTGGAATCACAGATGAAGAACGCCTCTTCTGAATTGCAGGGGTTGGGTGCTCCTGGGGAAGGTGGGGAGTGGGAGTGGTAGGGGAGGAATTCAGCCGTAGGTCGAGATCTTACCCTTGGAACACTCAAATCCACCCTCCCCACACTAACATAGAAACCCATTATGTTTCTGAGGAGTATCCTCAGAAACCAGAAAAACTGCTGAACAAGAAGACACATTTTAGGAGAGTTAGATTTCACTGGGCATGCATATTGATTAACAATAATTTCCTTGTTCACATGGAAATGTGGTCACCAGGGAGAGGTAGGATTTCCCAGTTTAGTTTCCTAAAGGTAGCAACTTTTCTCTATTCTTCTGCAGACACTGAGAATGAATATATTAACATTTTAACTGGGGCCCAGGGAAAGGGAGCATGCTTTGACTATCACCACACAATTCTGCCGTACTGTTGATGCGGATGGAACCCAGGTCACTTCTTGGGAGCTGAATCTAGAATGGCAATTTGTCAAGTCAATTGACCTAGTGAAAAAGTGCAACCCTCTGAAACATCAGCTATTGTAGAGGGCACCAGACTTATCTTCCAAGAGGAGGGTCATCTTGGGAGCTGAACAGCCTACTCTTGATGGAGAGGATGCCCTCCCATGCCCTCCAGGGACCTGAGGCTTATGGCTGTTCCCATGCATGGAACCTCATTGCGGTGCCAGCCTAGACTATGCCCTCTCACACACAAATGAACCAACTCTAAAGTCTAATTGTCTTTGATGTCCTGGTCTTGCAAGTCATACCTGATTCGATGCAGGCAGCCCAACCTGGGCACAGACGTGTTCTCTCAGGCCTAGCATCAAGAGAGCCTGCATCTGATGTGGGGAATCTTGGGGCAGGTTTGCCTGCACAGGGGTCATTTCTATAGATGTTCCTATGGCTTATAGGAGAGGCAGTAGAAAGGGTAAGGAGAGAAAGAAAGGTCCATTAGGGAAACACTTTCAGGAGTTTTGCCACCACATTACTCTCTTGGCTTAAAACTCCTCAATGTCTCCCCATTGTCTGCAGTACCTAACTAGATACCATTTCCTAAGCCAACTCCAGGCAGTTGTAGAAAAGGATTCTGAGGCCTCGTTCTGGCTCCAGGGGAAAGAATATCATGATTGATTAGCAATGTCTGCTCTAGGCAAGAGAGGGAGGTGTGACAAATGTATGCCATTTATTTGCAGTTTTCTAGAACACAGCTCCGTCTGAGCCAAGAAGTCAGGGTAGCCGGTGGGAACTGGATGTGATGATAAAGGCCATGCAGTGTCAGGCCACTTGTCAGCTATTAATATCAGCCTCTAAATAACAGGTGTCAGTATGCCTGCCACCTCTGGTCAACTCATAGTAACCACCTGGGCATGGAGATTCATGTCTATGGAAAGAACATTGTATTCCAATTACCCATGTCTGCCACCAGCCCAGGTTGCAGGAGTGGCAGCACAATTCCCTGTCTTTCTTTCCTTTTTTGATTTTTTTTTTTTAATTTGGTAGAAACAGGGTCTCACTATGTTGCCCAGGCTGGAGTGTAGTAGTGCAATCACAGTTCGCTGCAGCCTTGAACTCCTGGGCTCAAGTGATCCTCCTGTCTCAGCTTCCCAAGTAGCTGGGACTACAGGCATACCACCACGGCTGGCTAATTTTAAAAAATTTTTTGTGGAGATAAGGTCTCACTCTGTTGCCCAGGCTGGTCTCAAATTCCTGGCTTCAAGCGATTCTCCTGCTTTGGCCTCCAAAAGTGCTGAGCCACTGTGCCCAGCCTCGATTCTCTGTCTTTTTGACCCTGCTCCAGTCTCGGGGGAACTCAGCTCTTTTCTATCACACCATCCTAAGGACAGGGATAGAACGCCATTTTGGAGTCTGCGGGATTCTAATGGGACAAGGGCACTAGGAGTCAGATCTTTTAGAGGAAGGATACAAAATTCCCATAAAGACAGAGCATAAACTCTGTACCGAATATGAAATCTGTGCTGCCTTGAAGTCATTTACTGAGACCCCAGGGTCACATTTTCTGTCAACGGGAAAATCTGACGCCTCTGGTTTAAATGAGAAAGGTCCCTTTCTTTTTATTCCCCTGTCTGGGCCTGTCCTTGCCACATGAGTAGTAACAACTTGAGGGCCAGGGTGATGATGTGGCCCTGAGGAGAGGATCAGGGAGGCACTTGTTCTGCTTTCAGACTAGATCTTGAGTGAGGGCTAAAAGCAGAACTGGGCTGGTAAGCGGGGAGGGCACCAGCAAAGGGGCCTGAGGCCACAGCCACAGAAACACCAGTGGATGCTCATATGTGTAGAAGCCTCTGTGCTGCAGGGGCCTCTTAGAAGCCTGTGGCTCTAGGGATGAGTGATGGGCTGGGGATTCTGGGGTTAGGGATCCCAACCTAATCCTTCCCATCCATGATACTGTTTTCCTACGTTTCCCTCTGAATGTGTTTTCCCAGGGGTCTCCACCTTGGGGGGACTTGAAGCATCACAGGCACTGGGGCACAGCAGGGACCCTTCTGGGAATGTCCAACCCTAGAGGTACGTGTTTGAGGATATGTAGATTAAAGAAATCTACAGAGCACTGAGGTCCATAACGAAGCAAAAGGAACAGACGATGGAAGGGAACGGTTTACAAGGACTGTTTGTAAAACACCTATTAGGTGCCAGGCTCTCACATACATCAACTACAAGTCCCATAACAACTCAGCAAGGAAGGCAATGCTTCCCTAAGTCATAAACGGGGAAGCTGAGTCTCAGAGGCATGGAAGTTCCAGGGGATAACTGAGGCAGCCGTGATAACTTCCAGAGGGGCCACACTGCAGGCCCAAAACATGAATTATCTCACTTCATCCTCACTCAGTGCAACTGGTCATCAAAAGTTAAGTGTAGCTACATTTTTTTGAGTGCTCACTTTATATCAAAGATATTTTTCCCTGAGCAACCCCATACCATAGGTTCAACATAGGTGAGAAGAAACAGGCTTCAAAACCAGGTGACCCCTGCTCAGAATCCCAGTTTTCCTACCTCAGTTAACCTTGGGTAATTCAAGTTGCTTCTCTGATCATTAGTTTCCTTATCAGGAAAATGGGAATAATAATTCTGAGAATTAAATGATGGAATATATAAAATGCTTAGTATACACTAAGTGCTTAATAAATGGAACTGACTTTTAGGTATTGATGATTCTGGGGTTTTACAAATAAGATAACTGAAGATAAAAAAAGGTGGCTTGCTTAAGATCATCTGACTAGTGGCAGAGCCAGGACTAAACGCTGATCTGTCCCCACAAATGCCAGTGTTCCTTCTCCCCTGATGTCCACAAGGCAACTGACATTCACAGCACTGATCTTGAGTTGTCAGGAAACACACAAATTCCCATTCGCTGACTCGCTGATTGTAGGAAGCGTGTAATGTGCTTTAGAAATATTTCCGTCCAAAACTGTTCTAAATGTTGTCACTTTTAATAGCAAACTTAACGTATCTAAAAAATTTATGGACACGAACCAGTTCCAGAGCCTTCAATGCCAAAATTCAGAGTCATTATGGTTTTCTTCTACATCAGAACTTATTAGAAGCATTAACCTCAGTCTTGGAACCATGTCAGTTTTATAAACACTGTTCTATTATGGCAAGACAGGATACTTTAAGGACATTTTCCTTGATATCATTTCATTTTCTATTTAAGTCATAAAAATAGTATTGAATTTGGGCAGTACTACACACAAACTACCTTAAGGTTGCAGATTTTGAGTCTGTGCTATAATAGTGTGCTCTGGTAGTGTAAATATTTGCTGGACAAAGATTAACTAGCAAGGCAGTATATTCAGAATGGCTGCCTCTTTCATTAACCCTGTGAGGAAAGAAACTGGAAAGATACACGCAATTCTGTAAATCACAATTTATAAGCAAGCAGCAATTGAACTTCTAGTTGAACTAGTTTTTTTTTTTTTTTAGGCCAATTAAAGTTCATATTATTTTTAAAACAACTCCTTTTCCACCATAACTTTATTTTAAATCTGCATCTTAAACATATAATGGCCAGAAATTTGCTATAATTTTCCATAAGTATTTAGGGTAGAGACACATTATGCTCTATGCATTCATTACCTGCATGCTGTTAAAAAATCAGAAACAGTATTACTGGGAAAACTGGGAAATTAATCCTTTGAAACAAGGATATATGAATGCAATGATTACACAGAATAAATAAGCAGCTTACCCACAATTTCTGTTTTGGATAAATGTAAAGTCATTAGTTTCAGAACAGTTTTCCCAAGGAGGTAAGATTTTGCTTTTCCTCCCTAATGCCTCCTCAAAGCTGGTATGTATCTTATGCTGAGCCATCCCTGAAAAGGTAGCCTTAATCAAAATCTAATCTATAAGTTACTTTTAAGGCCTTGAATGTTTGGCTTTATGAGGTCTTAAACACACTTTGCAGGTTTGCAAAGACCACAAATCAGATTATTACAGTTCCTTTCAAGAGGTGGCTTAATGAGGGTGAGGGAAGAATAGAAGACTTCAACTCCAGACCCCGGGAAATAGACCCCTTATTTCACTGGATATATATTTTATGGAAAAGGGTAAGATTGTATCACAGTGTTCATCCAGAAACTCGAATCCTCTGATTAGAATCAGGGAAGGACTGAGAAGAACCTGCTGGTGGATGCACGAGTGGGTTAGAATGGAACTTCTCCCGACGAAGGCAGCACAGGCTTCGATGGAGCTTTTTTCCTGGGTCCTGAGCCACATCCTGACAGGCCACTGTGGCCCTATTGCACACCTGGTGAGGAGATGCCTCAGCTTGGACTTTCTAACAGGTTTCTTTCCAGAACTTTCCCTGCGGGCATGGAGACTCTTATCAAATTCGGCTCCATAATACATTCTCCAAAACATTAGAACCCAAGATCATTCTCCACGTCTCCACTGATATGGAAAAATATATGAAAGCGTGGATTAGGGTTTTTGCCATAGATGAGAACAAAATCCAACGAAGACTTGACATTTCTTTAGAAAGGCTGCCACCAACAGAACTTTTCCCAGAAGTTACATCCGTGCTGACCTTCATCAGTTACACTGAGAAAAAAAATCTGTTCTATGTGACTATCAGCCACAGGAGACGGAATTTTAGGCACTGAACTTGACGAGAAGGACTTTCTAACTTTGATTCAGTTTCAACTCACACTTCCCAAACCCTTCAATAGCAGAGAGGCCAAAGATCCCCGAATGGGGAGGGGAGGCTCAGAACAGCGAGGGTGCCTGAGCACAGCACCACACTCTCCCGGTTTCCGAGCCCCGAGCCCGCAGTGGAATTCGGGCCGCTGCGACGCGGCGCCCGTGCGGCTCCCACCGAG